>NC_141083.1:11643086-11713086 GCF_041138505.1 Cibotium barometz
AATAAGTGAGTATAGGGGGTTAATAAAGGGTTTAAAAAAAAGTTGTATAAAATGAGCATGGTCGGTATCAATAGGAAATTTAGAAATGAATTTTTCGAGGCACTCCTGGAGGGGATTTTCAGAGTTTAGACATATGCGAGTAAAGCCTTGATTAATAAAGGCTAAAAGAAGAATTGCTACTTAAAAATTCTATGTATTTTCGGTACTGAAGCATGTGAGCAAGTTATATATTCTATAAGTTCTACGTACCTTTGTCTATTCTTAATTAGTATAAATGAGTAGAAAATATTCTATAATTTGTATTGAAGCATGTGAGCAACTTGTACATTCTATAATTTCTATGTACATTTGTCTAGTAGAAAGTATTCTATAACTTGGATGTATTTTTGTCAATTCTCCTTGAGGGGATGTAAAGAATTTAGAGAGCGGCTTATATACTTGAAAAATTTATAGGAATTCTTGTGAATAGAAAGTATTTAAGCATGTGATCAAAGGGTGGATTTTTTTAAAGGTGCCGATGCTACAGTGGAGCGGGCAGGGTCGCATTTCGAAGCTAGCTATAAAAGGGGGCCAAAGGCTACACGTCAATCAGCTTGTGTGTGAGAAATCTGTGTACGTGTGAGAGAGAGAGAGAGAGAGAGAGAGAGAGAGAGAGAGGGGCAGGGGGAGATGGCTAGCGATGGTGTGGAGGTGCTGATAGGGGAGGAGTTCATGTCCGAGGTGAGCAGCATTACCATCCCGCCAGTGCAGTGCTCCTTCCCTTGGAACATGCACGCCGACTCCGAGCGTCTCAAGCACATGTCCGACGCGTGGATTCGTGACCGCTTTGCCACCCTGCCGCACGCCTTGACGGCTGAGCTTGCCAAGGCTGGCTACGAGCTGCTTACCGCGCTCCTCCACGCCAACGTCATGCCGGACCGCATGGAGCCTGTGGTGAAGATAATGGCCTAGTTCTTCCTGCTCGACACCGTGATGGACGACCCGGCGGTGCTGGGCGCCGATGTCAGCGCAGCCGACACTATTATAACCAGCATCTGCGCAGTGTTGGAGGAGCCTGCTACTTATACGTATTCAGGCGAGAGCGAGCTCGTCCGGGTTACAGTGGAGACGGCCACGGAGTGGTGGCACGAGATGCGCCAGGGCATGCCTGCGAGCCAGAGAACTCGCTTCATCGCCCAGTTCAAACACTACCTGGAGGGAAACCGGCGGCAAATTCCATATCGCGCCTCCCGCTCCCTCCCTGACCTCGCCACTTACTGCCAAAACCGCGACGCCGCTGGTGGCTGGCAGTTATGCTCTGTGCTGCTGGAATACTCCCTCGCCATTTGCTTTGATGAGGAAACGCTCAGCCATCCTCTTATCCGCTCGCTGCAGTCCGCCACCGCCTACAATATCTACTGGCAAAACGACCTCTGTTCCTTCAAGAAGGAGTTTCTGGAGAATGACCTGCTCAACGTAGTCCCCATTCTGTACTTGCACAACCTCAAGCAGCAGAAGAAGAGCGGCGGCGCTGTCACTCTGGAGAGCGTTGTGCAGGAGGTGTGCACGATGATCAAGGAGCGCGATGAGGAGTGCGTGCGGCTGGTGGCGGAGATCAAAGCGTCGGAGCTGCTGATGGGAAAGCCTGGCATGGCAGGCTACCTGGAGGGAGTGGGCAACTGGCTGGGTGGGCACATGTACTTTCAGCTCGTCACCCCTCGCTATGGTGTTTGCGCCAGCGCCGACATGCACCACCAGCCCCCTGACTTCTCCGCCCATTACCACCTCAGCCTGCGCCGCCCTGAAATCTTGTCAGCAGCTAATTGAGAGATCAACACTAATTAATCTCTCTATAATGCTAATCTAATCACGCCTAGCCAGCCATTTCATGGTTGTTTATGTATCACAATAATCAGTCCAATTAAGTGAACTATAATCACCTATACTCTCTCTCTCTCTCTCTCTCTCTATATATATATATATATATGCATGGCACCCTATATTTATCATCTGAGCTATCCATCATGGCACCGTATATTTATCATTGGGCAAAAGCAGAAACCTAACTATCTTGAAGTCTTTTAACCTTGTTCACCTAATGTTCTGAAGGGAGGTTCTTGCATTTAACTAGTCTACAAGTTTTTGATCGATAATTACCATTTTTTATTTCCTGGTTTTGCCACATATTAGGTCTTCTTTGCTAGATGTTGCAAGGCATTGGCATGCTTACGCGACGCAACCAAGTGGTCGTTTAACAATCATTCGAATTCCGGGTTTCACCAAGCGCTTGCAATTATATAGTCATGCATAGGGAGGAGTATTTTATTTGGTTGTTACCTCCCCTGGGTTTGTGCCCATGTGCATTTATGGCGAGTCTGGACGATTTCTTAAGAGAGCCTTCCCGTAGAAGCGACACCACATGGTTCATCACCTCTCTAGTGCTAAGCTTGTGGAAAAACTTACACCCATCCATTATAGTTTTCTATAATACTCCATGACTTAACAAAGGTATGCAGGAAGGTATGCTCATGCATTAAGCGTTGCCACAAGGAGAAAGGCACCTTTATAAGTGCATAGGTTATGTTTCAATGGAGCACAAAAGAAAACCGAGCCTTTCAGCTAAAATGAAACTATGATGAAGAAGAGCCCTCAACGAATAAGGAAGCTGGCTCTTCTTATGTTAGAAGACTCTTCTTGTTGGCATGATCAAATATAATGCTGCAAATGGGAATAGCATAGAGGCGGTCCTTTCACAAGAAGGTCACTCTATCGCTAATGAAAGTCAGCGTTTGAACCCACAAGAATGGACACCAAGAATAGAATTTCTCTCACTTATACATGCATTAGACTCGTGGAAGCACTATTTATTGGGAATGATGTTCATCATCTAAAGGGAATTCAAAAGTAAATTGAGATAGACTAATTTTTTTTCTCGATTTCATTTTCAGGGAAGCAAAATATTATACTCGACGAACTAAGGTTAATGTTACATATCCGTAACGCCGCTACGGGCATTACCACAAGAGGGGACGGCCTCTGGCTCACCACCCAGCCATAGAGGAAGAATGAGGATTGCCCCTCATCCCCCAGGCTATATAGTGTGTGGCCTGCTGTCCACACTAGCCTGGCCGCCCATGACTCCGCACGGGCGTCCTCTCCCACTGAACCCCGGACATGGCCATCCGGTCTGCCGTCGGTCCACAGGCATTACAGCCTACGTGACATTACCCCCCCTTAAGAAGAGTTTTCGTCCTCGAAAATAAACTGGGAAAACCTTTTGGAAATTGCACTACGGCGTTCCCAGGTTGCCACTTCCTCATCCCTATCTGTCCATTTAACAAGTACCTCCTGGTACACTTTATGTCGGGTTTGTCTGTCTCGATACCCAAGAATCCTTTCCGGTTCATGTGGTATCTTTGGTGGAGTGATCAATTCCACCAAAATATCTAGAGAAACTACGTTCTCTAACCCGTGAACTGATTTCTTCAGTTTACTAACATGGAAGACAGGATGAACTTGAGAACTCTCCGGTAACTCAAGTTTGTAGGCTACGTCCCCAATCTTCTTAAGGACCTTGAAAGGATCGCAATATCTAGGAGAAAGTTTATCACACTTTCCCGTTTTCATGGTTGCTGACTGTGCAGGAACCTTTAAAAATACAAAGTCACCTTCTGCAAAGGTCACTTGTCTGCGTCCTTTATCGGCAAATGTTTTAGCGCGATCCTGTGCGCTACGAATGCTCTCGCGTGCAGCTTTGAGCATATCATTCATATCTTCAAGGGAATCCTTGACAGATTGAATCTTCTCCTTTTCTAGGCCTACAGCCATCGGAGATCTCGGCTGGAATCCATACATTAATATAGATGGTGTAAATCCAGTCATCGCTGAATGCTTGGAGCTGTTATAAGCAAACTCCAATATGGGCAAATATTCTTCCCAATTTGATTGCTTCTTACTAACATAAGAACGCAGCATATCCTCTAGAATTTGGTTAATTCTTTCAGTTTGACCATCAGACTCCGGATGATCTGCCGTACTCATACTCAGAGTAGTATCCAACTTTTTGAAGACTTCCCTTCAAAAATGACTGTTGAACTTTTTATCTCTATCCGACACTATATCTGCGGACAGGCCATATAGCTTGTAGAGATGTGCAATAAAGAGTTTTGCCAACTTTGGCGTTTTTACAGTTTTTTTCGTGTGGTAATAAACTTTGCCAGTTTAGTTGTCCACTACTACCCACATTGAGTCATTCCCTCGACTCATCTTGGGTAAACCGGTAATGAGATCCATGGAAATGCTTTCCCATTTCCCTTGAGGAATTTTTGGAGTAGTCCTTTAACCTTAAGACGTTCATGTTTATTGACCTGGCACTTACTGCATTTCAGCACATAAGTCTGGACTTCCTTAAACAAACTAGGCCAATAAAATTGTCTTTTTACTAGTGCATAGGTCTTCTGAATCCCAGGATGACCCACACTTGGACTATTAAAACTATACCCCAAAGACTCGGCTAGCCTCTTCGGACTAACTCTCGCTTCGCTACCCGCCGCACCTACGGCCAATCTCTCCGGACTAGCATTACGTGCCGGCGAGGAAGGTGGGCGCGGCTGTGACAAAGTGCGTACGCGTACAGCACGCCAGACCTCTGTAAAGACAGGATCATGCTCACACAAGCCATGATTTGGTATTTCAACCAAAACCTTAAGGCAAATTTCATGCCTTGATTTTGCATCATGTCATTAGCACAGAAGCTAATGTACTGAAGAGCACTCTAGTAGCGCAAGTTCTTAGACTATGCTACTAGATATTTGTAGACTACGCTACCATGTTGCATCACCAACTTGTTAAAACTTCTCCTTGGAAAGCTCTACGGCCATAAGAGAAATAAACTAGAGCCAATCTAATCATGCATCACAAGGATTAGTTCCAAAGCTGAGAGATACCTCTCTCTTAGAGTAACATCTTTGCACAAGCATATGCTCTAGAATCTTGTTGAGTTTCTAACTACCATCAATCTACGGATGGTTAAACTCCACTCTAACTCAGAGTAAATGTAAGTTTTGAAGATTTCCCTTCAAATATAACAATCAAACTTCCTATCTCTTATGCCATACTATATATGCAGGCAGATCATATAGTATGTGGAGATGTTTGATAAAGGTTCTTGCACCACTGCGGGTGTCTGGAGTTACATCCAATCACTTACAACTCTTTGTTGCTATTACCAGACACATCCCTTCCAGTATTGTCTGGACTCACACAACCATTCCAGTTTATGTGATATTTGAGGATATCCCTCCTTTCCCTCAAGAAAGGTTTTTGTCCTCAAAAACTCTATTCTCAAGCGGACTACGCGCTAGTGTCATAGGTCCAAGAACAAATCTAGACCGTGTTTAATATCATATGTTATATTCTTGAGTCCTTCCAAGAAACTTTTAAACATCTTGCATTGAAGATGTGGTATCGTGTCTACGCACATATGGTGGTACTATTGATAAACTGCTTTGCAACATATCAGTGGTTTCACACTTGTAACAAAGTGCTTCATTGTTGCATATTACTACCCTTCATAAGCGGTTACACACTTATGAATTATTTGGGTGGATTGTACCATCTATCAAGAAAAATTTTAAACTACTAATAACCACATTATCAATCCACAGATAATGACTGAGCTTGCTGGGAAGCCATAGGTTGCTAGATAATTGATGGTAATTACACAAGCCCAATGTCTCATTACATCATACATTCAATATAAATGCAAACATCACAGTACTTCGTGATGATGAACTTAGGAATTTCATCCTATCCCTGTTTGGTGTTGGTATGAAGTATAACTATGAGAACATTATTTGCTGCCTCCTCATTATAGTGGCAAAGCTACCTACCCATCACAGGTGGCAATCTCTACCAAGCTATAACCAATGACAAGCAAATAAACAAGTACTCTTGTAAGAACTTCATAACCATATCTCACACCAAACTCATAATCACTACGGATTAAATGCCAGGGCTTGCAAAATTGAATGTTATCTGATAGGTAGAGGGGATCATCAAACTACGGATGACCTTGACAACTCACTAGGACTAGTGATGTGTAATTTTTAAGTTACTCCACTCTCCTTGCTTATTCCATACCATCGAACAAATCGGTCCCTCGATTTGAGCAACGTCCACATATTTATGAGTACTTCGATACTCATGGATTGTGGTTCGGTAATTTAAAATGTTGATCTAGAGTATCTTTCACTGGAGGATCTTAATTTTATTAGCAGCTATGTATTAGTAGTGAGTAACTACGTACTCACTATCATCACACTAGTAGCTCCATACTAGTCTATGAGTAACTCCGTACCCAATGGCATACCTCCCCCGAGTGGGAGTACCATATACAACCATCTATAACAAGATGCTTAAGTCACTTGCTGCTAAGAAGTGACTACATAAATTGACCCCTCCATTGCACATTGCAGTACAATCTCTGGTATTACAACACGAATTTTTGGACGTCCTTATCATAGAGGTCAACTTAAAAACTAGTGCATAGGTCTTGTGGAGTCTTGGCTGACCTAACCACACCACTCTGGTGACTTCCTACAAAAAATGTGGCGCCAAAGTCACCACCTATGTACTTTAACTCCGTAAAGTACATGGTCTTCATCTATCATCTATGGAAAGTTGTAAAACATTCCTGCGAGATGGATTTTTATCACCCTAAAATTATTGTGCACCATTTTAGTGTGAAGAGCTTTTTTCCTGGGTACCATGGTTCACCCCAAGCTCATCTTTTGCTATATTCTCCGATTTAACAAAAGATATGTCTGCCTCCGAACACTCCGGTTCAGCCCCAGACTTTGAGTTTACTTCTTAACACTCCGGTTAAGTCAAAACTCACCAGATACAGTAGGATTTACCACTAAGCCCTCCGGCTTAGCCTTTTATCCTAACTCAGCCCATGTTTATGTACACTTCATATGTCGGATCCGATGCTAACAACAACCAAGCTCATATGGAGTGAGATACTACTCACTATTGCCATGTAAAACCTTATTAAATCCATGGAATGCTCCACTCATTCCCAAGGGGTCTTACGACTTATAGGGTTTACATGCACATGAACTTTGTAAGCAAAATAGCCTGTCATGCAATATTACAATTGCTTATGTAGGAAAGTAATATATTTCCCAAATTCATATGGTAGCATTTAAAATGTGATCACAATTGCACACTTATGTTGAACATAGGCAAGACTACGCTTGCAAAATGCTATAGGGCGTCCCCCATGCATGAAACTGTCCAACCAAACTAGTCTTACTGCTAACCTCTAGATTCAGATCACACCGGAACTAAACACTCTGTTAGCACTAGCACACCATCATGGTCTTGCTACCTAGAGCTTCTTCGAACTCTGTAACTGGGTTTTATCCCAACTCATGGCTATATTTGTAATTGTCAAAGTTCAAATTTTATCTTGCACACTTTATCACTACAGACAAGTGTACATACAACCTGCCAAAGAGTCAATTACATGCACAAGCCTTGGCGTCCCATTCCACCAAGACTACAATCGATTCCGTGAGAACTTGATGTCCCATACCATCAAATTACCACCAAACCAATTGATGTGACATATAAAAAGGCTCTTTCCCCCCTCGAAAGATCACCACAAACTCTCGAGCAGTGGGATGTCGACACATGGCAATAAAAAGAAGAGAAAACCATGCTAGTAAGTTTAAGAACAGTTCTCTTCGATCAACTTCTATAAGGGCATTGAGCATTACATCTCAAGACTATACCCCTTCAGATTTACCTTTGATTTCTACAAATCAATCCTAAATCTGCTATTATTAATGCTAGCAGCACTGCTAGCCCCTTTATCCCAAGTAATACACACCTTCGGGATTACCTTTACCAGGCAATCTACGTGACTAAATCAAACTAGTCACTAATCTCTAGGCCCAAGTAGTGACACTATTTTGTTACTACCAACAAGGGCCAGCTTGCCTCTATGCGCCAAGGCTCTCTTGTTGCTACAAACAGTAAGCAACTTGTTTGGACACAAGGCATAACCACATCAAGACTACGCTTGTACATGGTTTTCATTTGCCAAAGTTTATCACAATCTTCTAGCATATGTTAAAAGATTGTGAAGGGTTATGAGCACTACGGCTCAATTAGGCTTACCTTGATTTCTCGTGATAAGCTCTTCGTCTAATTTGGGCACAACTGACGCCATTGCCGGTTTTCTTAGCCCAAGTAAAACACACCGCGGTTTCAGATTTACACTATAGTCAAACTACGTGACTGATGGTGAATACTAAGTCTATGCTCAGCTTAAATTTAGTCTCTCTAAACCAAATGTGTGATCTCTACATGTGCTACTGTCGAGGCGTTACGGCCATAGACGTGTTCACTAGGCACAACGGCCATAGAACGGCTCTCTCTCGAAGAACTCGGCACTACGACCGTGGGATTTGTCTCTCTCTTAGCACGTGACGCTACGGCCGTGTGCGGTGGGTCTCTTTCGTGGAAAACAGGCACTACGACCATACGACACGACGGCCGTGTGGATTTGTTTCGTGGGGTGTGCCGTTGTTTTGTGTTTTGTTTTGTTTTTTTTTTCAAAAAATGAAATAAAATAAAATAATAACGGGCCGGGCCGGCCTTCGCCGCGTCGGGCGTGGCCGCCCGCCCGTTTGGGGAGTGTCCTTAGGACCCGCCCGCCGCTGGTTTGCCGCCTGCTGGGCTGGCCGCCCGTTTCATTTTTAATTTAAAAAAAATAAACAATTATTATATATATATATATATATATATATATATTTTCTCGTGCGCTGGTCGGCTCGTTGGTGGCCGCCTGGCCGCCGCCGCTGGCTGGCTGGCTGGCCTGGCTGGCCGCCGCCTGGCTGGCTGGCCTGGCTGGCCGCCTAGGCTGGGCGCCGGGCTGGGCCAGTAGGGCGTTCAATTCCGCCCGCCCGCCATCTACCCGCCTATCAACGCCAGCAAGTCTTCGCTGTACTGAGACGACGACCACCACAGACGACGACCACCACTTCGGAGCGTCCTTTCCTCACGGGTGAGGGAGCCATGGCTGAGACACGTGTGGAGCCTCAGGCTTCCTTTTTCCTGCTTCCTGGCGAGGGCCGGTTCCATGAGCGTGCTGGAGGCGGCGGGCGTTGCTTGGTGTGAGAGGGGGCCGTCCATGGCCTGGGCATCGAGCGAGTACAGAATGGTCTGGCTGGCTGGCCTGGCCGCCTATGGCCGCCTGGGGCTGGCCTGGCCTGGCTGGCTACGCAGCACAGGCAAAGGCGTATCGCCTGGTGTCGCCCCCCCAACACACAATTATTTTCCAGCAGTTTCGTTAACGTAAGTCGTCGCCCAGCCAAACGACGCATTACAGCAATTACACGACTGAGCTCTCTCATTAACGAGTGGGGCTGATTTCGCAGTGGGCTGCTCTTTGCCCCCCTCCCCCACACGCAGGAGGCGACTTCTCCGATTTCGCAGTGGGGCTGTTGCTTCGCCCCCCCTCCATTCCCCCACACAGTATAGAGAGTCGTTTTTTCTCTCCTACCAAACGAATTCTCCTACCAAACGAATTCAGTTTGCAGACCATTTCAACCCAGAGAGAGAAAGAAAACGAAAATTGCTTACCTCCATTGCTTGCTGCCATTGCTTGCTGTGTGTGACGGGGAGAGAGAGAGAGAGAGTGAGAGAGAGTTCTTCCCCTCCATTCTTCCATGGCCGCCTTCCTCCACACCCTCCATTCGAGATAAGGGTGAGAAGATTGTGGATGAAAACCATCGAGTGGGCTCCGGTCCCCCGTTCACGCGCGGACTCTCACGATCCCCTCGAACCACGCTCTGATACCAGTGTTACATATCCATAACGCCGCTACGGGCATTACCACAAGAGGGGACGGCCTCTGGCTCACCACCCAGCCATAGAGGAAGAATGAGGATTGCCCCTCATCCCCCAGGCTATATAGTGTGTGGCCTGCGGTCCACACTAGCCTGGCCGCCCATGACTCCGCACGGGCGTCCTCTCCCACTGAACCCCGGACATGGCCATCCGGTCTGCCCCGTCGGTTCACAGGCATTACAGCCTACATGACAGTTAATGTTGTCTCTATTGCATATAATCATGATTAGCAAGTATGCTAGAGATGGAGACTATACTTCTATCAAGGATGACTTAGAGAATGGAAAGACTCATAAACCTATATCACTAAAGGAAGGATTATTGCATGGTTTGCGCCTATGCATAACAAAAGATCTACATGAAAAAGTTATGTATAATAAATCTATGAGGACACGGGTCCTCTAGGGCAAGGCCACTCATGCTAAGTCTAGAGGGTGTATATAGCAGGGCCAAGACCTATATATATGATGGTTGAGAAGAGATACAGCATGGGTTTTTCCCCACACTTCACGTTGGTATCAGAGCCTAGAAGGCTACGAGCTTTTCAAAGGGGGAAGAGCATGCCACACTATGGAAAAGCAAGCCATGCTACGCACGCCAACGCCATGGCATGGAGTACATGCCCATGCCATGCCAAGGAAATCACGCCATGGAGATTATGGTGTGAGCATGCATGTGTGCCCTTGGGCTGACAAAGCAATTACAGCTATGGTGGCAATGGACCATGGTGTGAGCATGCAGGTGTGTCATGGGGCAGACAAAGCAGCAACGGCCACAGTGGCCATGGGCCATGGTGTGAGATAGCATAACAAGGCCGTAGGGCAATCTGTCGAGAAAAGGCTAGCCCAGTTAAGCGGCATGGCCGCCATGGCCTTCATGTATACGACCATAAGGCAATATGGCCACGAAAGCCCAACCTTGTTAAGCGGCATGGCTGCTATGGCTTTCATGTATATGGCAAGGCTGCCAAGTAATGCCTTGTAGCCATGGCTATAGCACGTAATGTGGCCTTTGCAAGGGCAGCATGGTGTGAAGCACAAAGCACAGACTCAATGGCTCACATGACATATGGCAATGGGCTAGATGGTAAGGCCATGGGCCATCGCCACCATGAGGAAAGCGCTGCTAGCTAGGTAGAAAGCGCACACCCATGTGGCAACCTAGTGGCGATCTAAATTTTTTAGAGAAACGTGATTTTTTTGGAGTTGGCAGTCGTGAGTTCAAAAGCATGGATTTTTAGACCACACATATAAAAAGGGGGGGCCATGGGTCCTTACTCCCATTGTTCTCTCTCTCTCTCTCGCGCGCGCGTGCACAAGGAAGCCGCCGCCATCAATCTTGTTGGACTCTCTCAGTGCATCAAGCCAGCTGCTAACACATCTCTCTTAGGGTAAAAAATAAGAGCTCTTCAAGAATTTGTAAGTGTATATGGGTTGGGGAATCTTCCCCATATGTAGTATAGAAAATGGGGCAAATGTTTTGAAATAATTTCTTAAAATGCCTAAAATTGGGCGTATATTTTGAAAAAATCTTCGAAATGAAAAAAATTTGGGTTAATGTTTTAAGATGTCGGGTGAATGTTTTTTGGGAAAATCCTCAAGAATTAGCCAATTGGCGAATATCGTGTGCTTACAAGGTAGTTAAAACACCTTTTGTGTGTTGAAGAACAACACATCTCATGTGTTCAAGAAGCAAACACACACCTCTCTTGAGTGCTTGCTTGATAAACTATTCACACATTTCTTGTACATGTTTACAAGCAAGTAAGAGCACACCGTACCATAATATTAAGTAAGCATGTCTTCCTATGGTGATGGTCACACTATGTACGAGTTTGAAAGCCCAATTCCCATATCAATGGGAGAGGCAGATGATAATCCTATGTAGGATACGGGCAATACATCTATCGATCTCTGCATACTTGAGGACGACCTTGAAGACAATCTTCTTCCAGATGATTTGGACACCAACAATCTTGGTAATCATGATCTTGTTGATGTAAATGCATTCCAGAGCTTGGAGACACATGAGACTCTCATGGAGAGTAACTTTTCTAAACTCAATGCCAACGTGACACGTCTCACAAACACAATTACAACATTCATGAAGAAGCAAGTTTCACCTGTTTTTGCAAGCCAAGGGCCATCTATTTCATTTGGCCATGAGCCATCTATTTCAATTGGCCAGAGGCCATCAAGCAAGGGCAAGGCACATTCTATGCCTTCTATGTCTTGCGATGTAGATAATTTTTTGAGACTTAAATTGAAGAATGTTCAAATTTCAGAATTCCACAAAACCGAAAGCAGCCGTAACAAGGATGCAGTATACACTTTTCTTCAAAAGTGGACACACTTTCATGATCTATGTGTTACGCCTGACAAGGCACATCCAAAGGAGACTAGCTTATCACTTAAAGTAAGGCCTATAAGTGGTGGATGGCCATGAATTACAACACCCATCCAAAATCTTGGAAAGATTTTCAAGATTTTTTTGCAAAGAGTTTCTGCCCAAGAATGAGCTGCAAAAAAATTGGAGTTCATGGGATGCTTGTTGCATGGCGAGCAACACTCTTACGCAGTACATATCTAAGTATAGGAAAGCTATACTTAAGCTAGAAGGACTTGATGAACTCCAAAATGAAAAGATGCAGGGGGGAAGAGAGCTTGAGCTCTTGCAAGCACACACACACACTCACAAAACCCTAATAGAGAACACACAAGGTGAGAGGCTGAAAATCTTCTTCTTCTCTACTCAACACTCAACACACCATATACAAGAATAAGAGTACACACAATATGAAAGGTACTCAACCAAATACATACACGGGTTCTCTATAGTGTGAACCCGACTAAATGAGCTGGCGCTATAACTATGCCAGTCTCTAGAGTGGCTGTCACACAGCCTGTCATCCCACTGGCCGCATATCTCCCATGATCTCACCAACCATGCCAGTGGTGTAAGTGTGGGGCCTATCCCCCAGGCGGGTAATCGGTGTCCACCGCCTCACTAGAGCTTATCTCAACACTCCCCCTCGAGCTCAACTCCATCTCATGTACACCAAGCGAAGCCCTGAATCTGCGGAGCTTCTCTGTACCCAATGCTTTGGTGAAGATGTCAGCTACCTGATCCTCTGTGTTGACATAAACAAGGTCAAGGTCTCCTGCCAAGACCTTCTCTCTGACGAAGTGGTAGAGTGGACCTCTATGTGCTTCGTACGAGCATGAAAGACTGGGTTCCTGGCCAACTGTATACTGCTCATGTTGTCACAGAAAATGACAACTTGTCTATCCACTGATAGACCCAAATCTGCAAGTAGCTTTCTCAACCAGGCTACCTCACATGCTGCCATAGCAGCTCCTCTGTACTCGGCCTCTGTACTCGATAGAGCAACCGTAGGCTGCTTCTTGCTGCTCCAAGTCACAGCAGCACTCCCCAAAGAAAACATGAATCCACTGGTAGATCTTCTGTCTGAGATACTACCAGCCCAATCAGCATCTGTGTACCCATGTACACATATCTCTATCTCAGTCTCATAGAATAGTCCACAATGTATAGTAGACTTCACATACCTCAGTATGCGTCTCACACCATCCAAATGCGGTTTCCGTGGAACCTGCATAAACTGGCTCACCAACCCAACAGCATAGCTCAAATCTGGTCTGGTGATCGTCATGTAGATCAAACTTCCTACTATGCTCCTGTACATAGTAGGATCCTCCAAGATCTCTCCTGAATCTGCACTCAACTTGCCATTCTGATCCAATGGCACAGAAATAGGCTTACAGCCTGTCATACCATACTTGGACAACATGTCCAAGCCATACTGTCTCTGCAGTAATCCAATACCATGTGGTGACCTAATCACCTCAATGCCCAAGAAATATCTGAGCTCCCCCAGATCCTTCATCTCGAACTTCTGTCTAAGCAAGATCTTTACATCAAAGATCTCTGCATCATGGTCCCCCGTAATGATCAAGTCATCTACATAGATGACAACAAGCACAACCCCTCTATCACCATGTCTCACATACAATGAGAAATCTGCATTGGCTACATGAAAGCCAATAGTGACAAGATATTCAGAAATCTTGTCAGACCATGCTCTTGGTGCTTGCTTTAAGCCATTACAAGGCTTTCTTCAACTTGCAAACATGCTCGGGGTGACCCACATCCGCATAACCAGGTGGCTGCAACATATACCTCTTCTTGCAAATCCCCATGCAAGAATGCATTCTTTACATCCATCTGATGTAAAGACCATTGCTTTGATGCAGCCACTGCTATCACAACTCTCACCGTTGCCATCTTGGCAACTGGGCTGAAAGTTTCCTCATAATCAATCCCATATGTCTGTGCATATCCTTTGGCTACCAATCTAGCCTTGTACCCGTTTATGCATCCATCACTATTATGTTTAACTTTGTACACCCACTTGCATCCAATGGCTTTCTTGCCTTCTGGCAATTGCACTAAATCCCAAGTTTCATTTCCATATAGTGCATCCATCTCCTCATCCATAGCTTTCTCCCAACACACATTTCCAACAGCCTCATCAATGCATGTGGGCTCAACAACCTGCACAACCTTTGCCATATATGCATAGTGATGTGCCACATAACCATCATAGGTAAATCTCTGCACAGGATTTCTCACTCTCCCAGATCTTCGCAGCTTCTCATTCATGGCTTCCATAGCCTTCTTTACACCAGGTGTTCTCATAGCTGGGATCCCAAGCTCCTCATCAAGGCTCATATCTGAGCCACTAGACTCTCCATCAACATGAGAATGCCCTGCAAAAATGTCAGGCATACCAAGGGGCTCAACCACTTTCTCTTTTCCTTTACGTGATGTAGTAATCACATTTGCAGGGCTAGTATTATGACGTAGCCTGCCACTCCATGGTCTATCAACAGACCCACTAGATGAGGACTCTCCTGGTCCAGTCAAAGACTGTGATTGCTGACCTGCATTCTGTGCAACCACACTTCCACTCAAATCAGCCCCGACAGCTTCTTTTTCAGCAGCATACCAACTGCTCATCTCATCAAATACAACATCCCTGCTTACCCTCAACTCACGTGTAGCAGGGTTATAACACCTGTATCCCTTTTGCTCAAGGGAATATCCAATAAACACACATTTTTCAGCTTTCGGATCCAGCTTAGTTCTCAGCTCATCTGGCACATGCACATATGCAATGCATCCAAAGACTTTCAGATGAGACAAATCTGGTTTTCTACCAGTAAACCTCTCCTCTGGAGTTACATCATGTATGGCTGCAGTTGGAGTCCTGTTCATGATGTATACTGCTGTAGAAACAGCCTCAGCCCAATAGCAATGCGGCATATTCTTCTCTTCCATCAATGCTCGCGCAATCTCAGCAATGTGCCTGTTTTTCCGCTCAGCAACTCCATTTTGCTGCGGAGTATATCTGCATGTGAACTGTCTCCGAATACCATTCTTCTTCAAGAATTCAGAGAACTCATTGGAGAAGTACTCTCCCCCTCCATCTGACCTTAGGCACTTTACATATTTCCCTGTTTGCTTTTCAACCAAAACTCTGAAATTCTGAAAGTGAGTGAACACCTCACTCTTCTCCTTCATGAAATATACCCACACTTTTCTTGTGTGGTCATCAATGAAAGTGACATAGTACCTGCAACCTCCCATAGACACGGTCTTCGTAGGACCCCATACATCTGAATGCACAACATCTAGTGCATTTCTGCTCACATATCTGTTACGTGGAAACACATGCTTTGTTTGCTTCCCAAATTGGCATGCTTCACAGATTTTCTGCATACCTTCCACTTTAAATTTTGGCAGCCCTGTCACAATTCCTTTTGTCTGCATAGACTTCAATCTCTGCACATTTACATGTCCAATTCTTTTATGCCATATGTCTGTGTCTGCAACAACTCCTGAACCATTTGCAAACATCGCAGCACTCATTTCAGGCATGTCTACATCCAACGTAAACATTCTGCCCACTCTGTTGCCTTTTGCAACCAACCTGCACTTGTCTTTAAAATCTTCAACATAACACCCATCAGGGTTAAACCGAACCTGCAAACCCTGGTCAATCATCTGGCCAACTGAAACCAAATTCTTTGTTATGTTCGGTACATGAAGTACATCTGCAAGGTACTTCACTTTGCCATCCTAAATAGACAATGGCACATCTCCAACGTGGGCAATTGGATGAGCAGTGTCATCTCCTGTTTCCACAAAACCTGGTCTTTCCGGGTTTTTCATCTCCTTGAACCACTCCCCATGACTCGTCATGTGGTTTGAAGCGCCTGAATCCACATACCATACATTATCTTTTTGTGCTGCATCAACATTTTCAGACATGGCATTGAGACGACATGCTGCATAACAAACAACCTTTCATTATCCTCATTATTTCTGCTTGAGGATGCATAGTTGTTTTGCTGCACTTTCCCATTTTGCATGTCAGCCTGCTTCTTATAACATTCTGACTGCACATGTCCAGGCTTACCACAATAATAGCATTCACGTGCATCATTATATTGCCTTTGCCAATTTCCACGGCCTCTTTGACTTCCCCTGCCTCTGAATTTGCCTCTTCCACCTGCGTGTTGTTGTTGTTGTTGATTCTCGGACTGTTGTTGTTGCTGCTGCTGCTGGCCATAATTCCGATTACCTGTTCGGCCACCTCCTTGACCGCATCCACGGCCTCCTCTACCTCGTCCTCTTCCTGAACTCGTGTAGAAAGCCTGTTGCTCTGAACTGTTTTTGCTTTGTGAAGACTGTTGGTCTTCACCCAAGTTCTTCTCTTCGATAATCAGCATAGACACCAAATCTGTAAAGTTGGGAATGTTTTCCCGAGTCTGAATAGACGTCTTGAACGCCTTGTATTGTGGCCGGAGACCACGTAGACAGACTTCCACCTTGTCATCATCATCTACTGACACACCAATAGATGCAAGGGATTCCACAATACCCTTTATCTTTAACGCATAGTCATTCACAGACATGCTCTTTTTCTCCATAGTATGAAGTTCATTCTTCAACTGTATCTTACGTGCCTTGGTATTTGTTTCATAAAGCTTTACCATGGTGTCCCACGCCTCCTTGGGGGACTTGGCATCCTGAATGTGCCCAATCATGGTGTCCTGTATACTAATGGAAAGCCAGTACATAACCTTCCTGGCTCCTTGGTTCCAGTCTTTAAACTCTTTCACATCTGCAGCAGTCGGATTTATATCCGGTATCTCCGGTGCCTCTTCATGCTCACCTTCTATGTAGTCCCAATAACCTTTTCCCATCAGGAAATTCGTCAATCTGAACCTCCAAGCATGGAAGTTATTCTTATCCAGCTTCTCAGCCACAATCTGAGTTATCCCATCATTTGACATCTTGCCAAACACACAACTTTACCAGAAACTGCACTCTGGTTTTTCTGCACAAATGTTGTATTTTCTGCACAGCGGTACTGTAGTACTCTCAAATGTCACAACCAGTGACTTCAATGTGCATACATACACCCAATGGCAACTGTAGACCTCTTTGCAGCACCCACAGTGTCTGCACAGTCAATCTGTCTTCCTGCAGTTCTTAAAACAGAGTTTTGCAGAGAATCGATGACTTACCCGCAGTGCTCGAAATCGCCTGCTTTCTGAAAAACGGAGGTCCAGACGCGCCCGAAACGCGTTTTCGGCCCGAAAATGTTAGCCCGTAGGACTGAATAGTTGCCCTATAGCTTCACTCCCGCGAAGAAAGCTCCTCAATCAGAGATCATTTGCCGGTGCCTCCCGTAGAGCTCCCGACAAGGGTGTAGTCACCAACACAATAGGGAAGAGTAGTTGAAGCTCTTACCCTCGTACCGCTTCCTGTGGTTCTCTTGCTTGCAGCTCAGCCCTTAGCACGAACCAGGCTCTCATACCATGAAAAGATGCAGGGGGGAAGAGAGCTTGAGCTCTTGCAAGCACACACACACACTCACAAAACCCTAATAGAGAACACACAAGGTGAGAGGCTGAAAATCTTCTTCTTCTCTACTCAACACTCAACACACCATATACAAGAATAAGAGTACACACAATATGAAAGGTACTCAACCAAATACATACACGGGTTCTCTATAGTGTGAACCCGACTAAATGAGCTGGCGCTATAACTATGCCAGTCTCTAGAGTGGCTGTCACACAGCCTGTCATCCCACTGGCCGCATATCTCCCATGATCTCACCAACCATGCCAATGGTGTAAGTGTGGGGCCTATTTCCTAGGCGGGTCATCAGTGTCCACCGCCTCACTAGAGCTCGATATCTCAACACAAAATCTACGTGGCTTTTGCGAGATCTCTACTTAGATTATAGGCTTCATGTCAACACTCAAAATCTTGACAATTTTGAGGATGTAATCAAACATAATCAAACATGCTCAGGCATTCAATGATGATAAGAAAGGACAAGAGTCCTATGCTAAGAGCAATTGGAAGGGTTGATCTTCAACCCATTAGCAAAAAGATATTTTCATTATCTTCACCTAAAGAGGCTAAGAAGCTGAAGGCGGCACATGAAGAGCCAAGAGGCTCTATGGCCGATTTTGAGCGTACTAAGAAATAGAAACTTTGTTTCTTATGTCTTTCTGATCAACATGCTAAGAAAGATTGTCCTTGTTTGCACGGCAAACAAGCAGGTACTTCTATACATTTCATACAATGCCTTACTTTAATTGATTCACCAAAGTACTCAGTAGTTGACGTACTTCATGATGAGGCTCACATGTTTTAACCTGAATGTGGCAACCCACTTTTTGTTGGGATTAAACTCCTGTGTGACACATTGTTCGACTGGCCATTATCTCACTAACATAACTCAATAGCCTTGTACATTACTAACTCATTCTCATGTGAATACACACAAGTACATTACCCTTAACAGAGAGCTTCTATGTGTGTGAGTGTGTGTGTCTATGTGTGTATATGCTTGCCCTTAGCTTGCTTTATTGCTTCCATAGCTTGCTTCCACATATTGTGCACTCACAATTGGTATCAGAGCGAGGTTTCAAGCTATTGTGTGTCGAGCTTCAAGCTCTTCTCTGGCTATGGAGGGCTACTGTGAAGAACAAGAGAGCAAGGCAAGAGTTGCTCCAGGATTTTTGAGCTCGGATTGGGGATGAATCAAAATTTGGTGAAAAAATACCCTTACCTACCCAAACCAACCCCTTTGATCAAAAGCACGTACATAGTACTTGGGTATATATACCTGGGTATATAGTAAAACGGCCAAATTCTGACATTTGGGCTCTCAAATCTGCGTTTTGAAGTTTCCTACATGGTGCCTGTCTTCGATTGTTTTCCTATTGCTCCTACCTTCTTTCAAGAATCATAACATAGGTTTTTGATGAGGAAGAAAGAGAGAGGGCGACCCATAGCTTTTGTGTATGAGCGGAGAGAGTGATAGGGATTTACTGCTCGGCATCCCTCTCTGCCAGTGAGAGAGATCTACGGCTTACACGTATCTCAAGGCGCTTCCTACATGGTCCGTAGACCATCAACATCAAACATGATGGACTTCGACTCCGATTTCACTCACATCGACAATGTTGACATCAACTTCGAGATCTACTTTAGATGTGTTAGCGGCTTTGATTACATCATCGTCTTCGAGAGCGTCCTTCAGTCCAAGTACACATAGCATCCACAATACGCACATTCTTTTGTGCTTGCGAGGTTCTAGGGAGGTGCAGCCATCCAACGGCTTTGCACTAGTGGCTTGGGCATAGCAAATTGATGTATTGTGATTGTGAGTCTGCTAGTTGTGGGTCTACTTACTAAGGGACTTCTAGGAGAAGTCTTTGTGCATTGTTGTGCATTATTGGGCATTGGATAGATGGCGTGCCACGTAGATCTTTGTACATTACTTTTTCATAGATCTATAACTATTTAAAGTGCCACATTGGACTTTAAGTGGGAGGTTGTTGGGATTAAACTCTTATGTGACACATTGTCCGGCCGCCCATTATCTCACTAACATAACTCAATAGTGTTGGGATAAACCTCTCTCGGCGCATGTAGCGCGGGAACAAGGTCTTTGGGGTAGGTAAAGGAGGTAGAGAATGTGAGGCAATGGCCTCAAATCAAGGCAAAGGATCTCCTTAAATTATGTGCTTTAGCCGCTTGTGTAATGCCTATATAAAGACTCTCTTTTATGAATAAAATTGCTCTTTCATTTTTCTCTAGTGCATGCCGTTCATTTTACAATGTAGAGAGTGGGAATAGCCTCTTTGTTAGGGGGCCTAATTAAGCCACTAATAATCACTTCTTTGTCTTCAAATAGCCTTGTACATTACTAACTCATTCTTTTGTGAATACACACGAGTACATTGCCCTTGACAGAGAGCTTCTGCTTGCGTGAGTGTGTGTGTGTCTATGTGTGTATATGCTTGCCCTTAGCTTTGTCCATTGCTTCTATAGCTTGCTTTTGCATATTGTGCACTCACATTTTTGGTCCCTAATGAACTGCTTAGAATGCATTGCACCATCAATGGAAAATGTGTTTGTATTCTTGTGGATGGCGGAGCCACACATAATTTTCTCAACTATATGCTTATCAAAAAACTTAAACTTCAAGAAGTTCCAAGCACACATAAGTACGTGGTGGAACAAATGATGGGGAATGACAAAGTGGTAGGGGACATGGTAGTTCAAGAAGTTGAACTATAGGTGCAAGATCATATGATGAATCTTGACTTCTAGGTTATGAACAGGGCCCAGGCAGATGTAGTTGTGGGAAGAGAATGGTTGCTCAGCTTGGGGAGTTCCCTAAAGTGTAGCTATGATCATAATTCTATTTCCTTTGATCCAATGGAGTTCATGTACTTTTTGTTGGGTGAGAGCAACATTCCTCATCGCCTCTTATATGTAACTTTGAGCTTTCATATTTAAAGAATGAAAATTTAATAGAAGAAATATTTTGGCTAATGATTTATTGTCTTCTTCTACAAAGGAGAATTTAGATAGTTTACTCAAAGAGTATGGAGATGTATTTCCTTTGGATTTACCGCTAGAACATGCAATGAACACACTTTTAGATAAAGCGAGAAAATCCCACAACTTTGGGACTGATTTCGATTTTTGTGGAGTCCCATTTCCCACTTAATTTGGGAAAATTTCGTGTAATGTGTGAATATTGTAAATAAGCTTTGTTGTCGAGTACTTGTGTTGTGTTAGTCAAAGTGATAGGTTCTCAAGTAAAAAAATGTGTTTAGAAACACCTTTTTTTCATTTAGAGTTTTCTTTCCCAGCAGTGTTGATAAACACCTCATATAATCATGTTGATTTGATAAGAGAGTTGGTCTATCTCATGTCTAATCCACACATGCTACAAGATACCATTATCAAGTTTTAGAGAAAAGATTAGTTTAAGATAGTACAAAAACAAAAAAGAAAATTGTATTTATTGTAAATATGATTAGAGTCAAAACCTTGTGGCTATTTGCCCAAATGCCATACCTTTGCAACCAAAATAGAAATGCACCAAGACCTACATAGAACCATATGTGATTCATTTGCTTCTATTAAGCTAGCTTGTGCCTTCTCCACGACAATGGCTGAGATTTTAATTGCATCAGCAATTCTTCCACCCCTTGGAGTCCATGACCACACCACTACATCAACACACTCCCAACGCATTGGGAGTGCTCAAATACTAAATAAATACTTTGTTGTAATTAGGATATGAGCTATCTACATCAACATCTAACTCTGCAACTCCTAGCCATATTTGATATTCTCGATCTGAAGGTCTCACAAGAACAAAATCCCCTTTCCTCACATCAATCTGAGGTCTAAAATCTTCCTGTGGCCTTGCACTTTGAGAACCAACAAAGTGATTATTCAATTCTTCATATCCCTGAAACTCATCTCTATCTTCCTCTATCTATTGCATTTGATGAGTCACTGCAGTCTTTGGCCAAAATCGTGTATATTCACCAGTGTGCTTGTTGGTTGGCTTTTCAAGATCGGCAATTATGTTTTGCCAATAGAGAATAATTGGTTCCATGTATTTTGTTTTGTCACCTTTCCATTTAATGCAGACCATCTTTTCCAAAAATCAAGATTTGTCTTAATCCCTTGAATAACTAGTGGACTATCCCTCATGTAATCGGCTATAGGTACCACATTTGGGTAGCCTATTGGCAGTATTGGTTTATCTTGATCATATTTTTTCCACAACTCAATTCTTGATTCCCTTGGCATTCAATCAAGTGATTTTGGGTGAATTTTGTAGTGCACTACTAGGAGGTCACCTTGCATATAGAAACAAAATTGAAGTGGTTTAGAATGTCCCATTAGAGCATCTTGTCCATCGCACATATACCCTTTAACAAAAGATTAGAAGTTAGGAACTTCTGTCATCAAAAATGGTGCCGGTGCTGAGCTTTCACATTTTTGTAAATGTTCCATCAAATGTGGAAAGGTGAATGTCATTTTTGTCCATAATCTCTCTAAGAACTTGCTAAACACTGCTTCTATGTCCT
Organism: Cibotium barometz; assembly: GCF_041138505.1. Lineage (NCBI taxonomy): Eukaryota > Viridiplantae > Streptophyta > Polypodiopsida > Cyatheales > Cibotiaceae > Cibotium > Cibotium barometz. The sequence continues at coordinate 11,665,499 of NC_141083.1, forward strand.
CATGTGTATGACCCACCATTAAGAATCCCAAATGCACGACTTTGAAATCCCCTTTTGCTACTAGCAAAAGGGAGAACAAGTAAGAAAATAAATAATGATTCTTATTCTCTCCTGTACAATTATCAAGTTGTAGAGCAAAAGATTCTCAAGAAGTTTCCGAAATGTAGGTGTGGTCATGGTATCCGTAGGCTCATTGGTAAGCTAGGAGAGCTTGTAATCTCTTCATTATGTCCTTCAATAACCAACGGTGGTGGTATTGTTAAAGTGGCCCTCTCACACTCACGCTTCATTTTGTTTTGATGATCTAGAGCCGTCCTTCAGTTCAATGCTTTGAACAATGTTACATCGCTACGTGGCATACCATCATGGCATAAATCTCCTAGTCCATGGTTTTCTCTTCTTTCCAAATTTTGTAAGCACAATGCAAGGAAACCAATGGCAGCATTGGGATTTGAAGGCCATAGACCATTAAGCAAGAAATGACCATACATCCTCTGGCCATGTCCATGAGTTATCATACCAGTTAATGATGCTTGCAATTGATATGCATTAGCATGGTCTTTTGAGTTTACACGCAATCTAGTTATTACTGTCTTCTTTTGGTCCATCTTATCATGTATAATGCATAAATACTTATCTTTTTGCAAATGTGAGAACTTACGCCATGTGTAGTACACATTCCTACAACTCTGGTGCTGCATCATGGATGTGAATCCTATGCTCATCCTTCAAGCACGCAATCATTTCTTCATCCTTAGTTGACTCTAGTTGAGACTTTATTCTGCTACATACAACACATTTGGAAAACTCACTTGCTTTTGACAAGGTCACACTGGCAAACTCTATATTCCAAATCCTATTGAATGTAGTGCTAGACATTCATACTCTCGAGTGTTTTATTGACATCATGTAAAATGTCTATCTGCTTGTATGTGTTTGGTATTGCAAGCAAGGTTTCCCTAGTTCCATCCTCCATAGTTCTACTCTTATGTGGCATTCTCACTGAGTTCTCATGCACAAAAGAGCAAATCAATGCCTTGCCCATTTCTACACGATCTCTCTCTTTTCTTTTGACACCATCATTGCAATGCACTGAGCGACGAACCCCATTTTCAAATTGCTCATGATGGTGATAACGATAAAATGATGGTTTTGGAATGTCAAGGATTTAGTACCAAGCTCTTTAGTAACCTCATTGCCATTAAAACAATATACATAGCAAATGTTTTGCAATTGTTGTGTTCTCATGCCAAGCATTCAACATTGTATCATACACATAATTGGTTCCCTTTTGTAAGCTCTATTCCCAAAATTCATTGCACATAGCCATGATCCTGTCCCAATTTGCATGATGACAACACCTTTTGGCATAATTAATCAATGGTGGAAACAAGCTGAATGGATGATAGTGACACTTGATTAGTTTTCTTAGAAGGTTTAATAGAGATTTTTGGATTCCTATTTACAAAGCAATATTTTTGCTTTTTGGAAATAGGCTCCACCAAAAAGGCTGGTGGTTCAATGCATGTGTCTTGCAATTCATCTGTCGCACTTAAATCCTCATACTATAGCAATGATTTTCCATCCATAGTTGTCACTCTCTTAATAGGCCAAGAAACAAGATTGATACTACACACATCATCATAGACATACTACCCTCACCATCGTAGGATGTCTCAATACCAATACCAATGTTATCTTCAACTAGCTCATTAAAGTTTACCGAATCCAATACATGACAACCCCTTCTGCCACCACATGTGTCCTACTTTCATTCCATAGCTTAACTCTCTTATCCTTCCGAATCTCCCTGTAGCTCACTCTATCGTATTGTCCCTCCAATACTCCAATTGTTGCATTACCCTCAGACATAGAAACCCTTTTTTGTAGCATCTCATTTATAAGATGTAGCGACGCAATACTCCATCTCACACTACCGTGGAAAGCATCTCCCACTCTCAATGCATCCATTGTTACAAATGGAAGGAGTGCTTTCTTTTCAAAACACAAATCAATTGATACTGATTTTAATGAAAGTGTGTCTTTTGTATGTTTCACCAACTCCCCCCGATCGTAGCCTTGGCTTTGTAGAAGTGCTTTCTTCACCAACCAGCTAGAATGATCACTTTCTGCACTTGTGGGAATCTACACTAATAGCGTTGTAGGTGTGTTGCTTGCCTGTGCTGGGGTTGCCAAGATGTCCGCCTTATTGAGAAAATCTTCAATGCTGGTTGTACTTGGACCTGTAAGGGTGTTAGAGTTTACCTGAATGGTGTAAGTGAAGTCCTTCCAGTCCAGCCAACATTTGGTGATTTGCATCCATGACCTACCTAAAATCACGCTTTCCAAAGCTTTGCATTCTTTAGCCACATGAAAGACAGTGTGCATGGACTCATCTTGAACTTACATTTTTAGTACAATGCACCCTCTCCTTGGGAGAAGCTCACAAGATTCAAAATTGTAGATGACAGTGCAAGTTGGCCTAAGGTATCCCACATTTCCTATGATAAAACGTTTACTACTTCTTGCGAGTTTACTAAAGCATGCACTGTGTGGTTGCTTTTTTGTGTGATCATTGTCACGGGAATACAGAATGGACAAACGTTGTCATTTGGATCATCACAGCAGCTTGGGTTTGTGACCGTTCTAGGTTCTTCAACCTCACATGAGATGCTTTGCATTATTGCATCCGACGCTTGCTCAGGCTTGTGCACAAGTGAGACCATTCGGATAGGAATTACTTCCTTGCGCTCATCATTGCAGAACTGCGGTCCGTTGCGGATTGTACAAGTATCCAAGGCTGCGAGGACATGTATCCAAGGCTACAAGGACATGTATCCATTCATGATCATCTAAAAGGTGTTCATGGAAAGGATTTGGAGTGTAGATTTCCTCCTCGAGAGCTCTATCAGTCAAATACCTATTCTCAACTAGAGTTGCTTCATTAGAGTTCTGGAATAGCAAAGTGTTTTCCAAGTAGCAACTTGAATTTGCCTCATTTTGAGTTAATCCGAAACAGAAGGAATCGAAATAATCTATAAGGGTTCTGATTACATCACGATAAGTGAAAACCAAATTAACCCATGTAGTGACATCGTCATGCCTCAAATAGAGGTAGTCGAATCCCTAATCCTAGATCACTTGCATTTGGCGCATGAACGGTCTACCTAGTATGACATCATAGTTTGGATCTCGACCAAAGTCAACGATCGCAAACGTACGCTCATACTTTACCCCACAGGACTCTACTGGCATGTTCTCCAACATTCCTAGAGGTTGTTCTGTATTACCGTCCGCTAGCTATAACTCCATTCGTGTTTTTCTCAGCGCTAATTTTCCCCATTTGATCCACATGGCTTTTGTAGCAATGCTCCGATATCCAAGATTACTAAAGTTTTCACTTTATCAACTTGAACGGGCAGCATTGAGTTCCCTTTGTCAGCCTTATATTTCCCAGAGTTGTTCAACTTGTTTAACGAGACTTTTTGCGCTGGAGATTCTGGTACTGGTATTTTTCGCTATTCATAGTTAAAATGCCCATTCCCAAAGTAACCCTATCTCTCAACAGCTTTGAAACTTGTGTCCACAACTCAGGTTTCACCTTGAAGAAATCCATTAAGGGCAAAGTTGCCGTTACTGGAGCTGATAAGATAGCTTGAAGATTCAAAGTATCACTAGCCTTAGGAATGATATGTTCCGAAAGAGGATCCAAGTGAAGCAGTGTCAACGTATGACGTGCTTGCGTTCAAGTTCATATTGCGGAAGCTCTCCATTGAAGTGGAAGCTTCAACTTGACGATACACTAGATGAGAAAGAGTGACCTTCCTCTATTGGGTTCAAGGGATTTTTGGTGTGTACCCCACTTGCTTGCGTTGAAGCCTTGGTCCTAGCTATTGATCCCGAAGCTATAGATGTGCCGGACCTTAGATGCATATGGTTCATGCACCTGCGGAACAGTCTCTTAGGTTCTTTTTAGCTTCTTTTTGATGTGCTCTTTTCGCACTAGATTTCATGAATGTGCTCGTGGCTTGGCCTTGGTTGCCTTGCGCTGCTCTATTTTTTTTTTTGGCTTTGGTGTTAAGTGTTATGTGGCTGCACGGTTGCTATGCGTCTTAAGGTTTTATCTCAAGTCAACGTCCTTGGTTTTACCCAGGTCGTTTTTAACCTTATCCTCCTTGCGTTTAAGCGTCCTAAGTTGTAACCTACCAAAATTTTGGTAGCATAACGGCGCTGTAGGCCTAATGCGATCACACCCGGTGTAAACAAGTGTGAGAGCGCACAAGTGGCTAAAGCCAAAAATGGTCCAAGCTAGGCTCAAGGACGTATGTACTCGAGCTAGGCTCTAGAGTACGTATACCATATGCAATTAAGAGCCATCTGCAGGCCTCGACTGTCATAAGGTGACACAATTCACAACTAGCTCCAAGCGTCTATCCGAAACAAGTCTTAGTCCCATAGGGCTAAGGCAAACGGCAGAGCACGCTACAAGAAGAGGGATCCGGATTTTGACACAAGTCACTAACGCAAATTACGCAGCTGTATAACGTCGGATACGCTATAAATGTTTGCCCAAGTTTTTTCACTGTTTTAGCCGTTTGGAGGCCTTCTGTAGCTGAGAACATAGTCATGTGAGTATTTTTTTCACCGTCTGGGCCTTCTGGAGCTGTCTAAAATCTCAAATTGCAAAAATTCAGCTCTCTGGTTACTCCATCGATAGGGGTCCCATCGATAGGGTCAAATGAGCCCAACCGAACCTAGCCAAGACGATTTGCTACGCATTTGAGCTAAAAAGCTCATGCTTTACCATTAATTTCTAGCGCTTAACACCTTATTGATGCAATCATGCATGTGCTTCTAGCTATCAATCCCTAAATGCTAGTTATGTATAGTGCTTTTTCCTATAATGCAAATGATGCTAAGCTAAAAAAGCTCCATTGGTTTTGCATCCAATGGAGCTTCACTAAACCTACACTAATGCTAATGACTCACTAGCTTAGGCTACTCACTCCTTGGCAATGGCGCCATTGAATGGGGCGCTATAGCATAGCGGCTTCCACACAACTCTCTATCTATGGCTATGATGAAAAGGTCAATGTGGAGAGCGTTAACCCGGCTAGCTCACGGAGGACACCTTGCTTTGTCAAGGCAAGGGAGTCTCTAGCTTAGCATAGCGATTTGCAATATGGCCACCCATCCACTTAAACTCAATCCTACTAATCAAGCAGATCTAGCTATGAGAAGCTAGCCCACTCACTCCACTTTACTTCAATCCTTCTCAACTCAAATGCTAATCTACCTAATGAAAGCAAAGCAAGCTTAAAGTTACTTAATGCAAACCCACATGAGCAATGAGCTTAACTACTTCATTAGTAAACTCATTAACACACAAAGTTTAACTCAAGCATACTTAGCCTACTCTTAATTCAAACAAAGAGAGAGTGTTACACACATAGGCAAGCAACCCTTCATTCACATCCCGTGTTGCTATTCTTACCAATCCCTATTGCAACCCACATGCATACACATTCACCACACAATGCTAGAAATAAGACTTGCTAATCACTAGTTAATTAAGCAACCACACACACACTTCACAACTTAATTACCATAAGCAAGAAGATAGCATGATTACAAAGCATGAATAGAGAAAGAGAGGTGAAGAGAGAAGCCAATGCCCATCATTAATCAATATGACTTTACTACAATGGGAGCTCTTAGCTATGGAGCTTAGAGCTTGGCTTAGATTAGAAGAGAGCTAGAGTAGAGAGCTCCTACGAGAAATGACCAAAAATCCCTAAACTCTTAGTTGTGTTGACCTTTATACCTAGGGCTTCTAATTCCTAGTCCTTTCACATTTGGGCGGACACCACTAAAAGCTTAGCAGAATTAGCAGATTTATGGGCTTTTGTAATACAAATTAGAACTCCAAGAGCCCATATATCGGCTAAGTAATTATTTACGTTGCACTTTGGCGGGATTTTTAGCATAAGCTCAAAAATAAATTAAAAAATTAATGTCCCGGCTCCCGCACTTGCTCTTTTACTTTAGCTTCTTCTTTTTAACTTTTCTGTTTTCTTGTCCTCCTGTTTCACTACCTGTTTCACCGTGTGCCGAAACAACGGGTCATATTATTTTTAAGCCAAAACCCGCAATGTGAATATCTCCCATATGTAATTCCATGATGATGTTATAAGTGGTAAGTGGGCTCCACGTGAGTTCCAAATTGTAAGTTACCGTGCCACAACGGTAGAAGAGGTTCCAATTTATGCCTAGGTGTGTAATTTAGAGTAGTGGGCACCCTAGTTGTTGTGAATGGGCATGGCCAAAAAACCCTAGGTATAAAGGACATTTTATGAGTGTGAACCTCATTCTTGGATGGTCACTTTTAGAGCTAGTGTGAGGAAGGAGATGGCTATGGAGTCCTTGAGCTTCCCTATGCTCATGTGCCTTAATGCCACTCCAATTTCCTTACTCTCCATTGTACCTCTCTTTTCCATAGTGTTAATGGCATCAAGTTCTCTTAATTAGTCTTTAATTAGAGTGTAATTTCTCATGCTTATTCTCTTATTTCCTCATTAGTCTCAAGCTCTTTCCATTTGTGTAGTTAATTAGTGTTGTGTATGCATGGATGGGCATAGGATGCTTGGTGGGTGATCCTAGATCTATGCTTGATGAGTGTGTGCATTTGCTAATTAATTTCCATGTGTGTGTGTGCCTGAGTTTAGTGTGTGTTTGTTTGAGATTAGCATGATGTGTGCCATTGTCCATGAGTGTAAGAGTGTGTTAATGGATGGAGTGGAAGAGGGTGGAGATTAACTAAGCCATGGCTTCTCGCCTCCATTAGTTTAAGCTAACCTCCAAGAGTCCACTTCTCTATTCTTTTCTCCCATGAGCTCTCTCACTTGTGAGATGCCTCCATGCCCTAGTCGGGTAATGCGATTCTCGGATTGATAATTTGTTCGAGGTGTAGCATTCTCCCCTTTGTTGCAAAGCCCGAAACACTCATGCACTATTTGCTTCAACTTTGGTGGGAGGTTGGATTTGGCTTGTACTGAGTATAGAAATCTTCCCAAACCCTTGAAATTTGAATTTTGAGCTCTTCTGATGGGACACGCGTGTCCCATCAACTGATGATTTTGAAGGGATTTTGCAATTCTGATGATGGGACACGTGTGTCCCATCAAACTGATGATTTTGAAGGGATTTTATCAGAATTGCAATTCAGATGATGGGACACGCGTGTCCCATCAACTGATGATTTTGAAGGGATTTTGCAATTCTGATGCAGCTTGAAGAAGCTCCTCTCCTATTTCCTATTATGCCTTGAAGTTTCAAATTGGATGATTTTTAACCCCCTAGTCACTATCATTCATATAGTTTAGTGAGGGATTGGAGTCGGGGATTCCAAGGTTCCTGTAGGTGGCCGAGGATCGGGGATCACTTAGGGCCTACGCTTAGGATTAGAAAGGGGTGTTTGAGGTTTGGTATGAGTGTGGGACATTCATTTCCATCTTGAGTGATGACCAAATGCATATCATTTAAGATTTAGAACTTTCTTGAGCTCAGTTGAGCATTCATTTTACGCTGTAGATTACTGTAGCTTAGATATTATCTATAGATGCATATCATAGATATTAGCTTAGATTAGATGTATATATATGTGTACTAGGAGTAGGGTAAGTAGGCATACACCTATCCCATCCGGAACATGCCCATATGCCCTCACATCACATTTAGTGCATTTTTGTTGTTTCAGTAATTGCATGTCCCAAGGGCCTAAATTTGAGCAAATTTGGTTTTTATTGAACATATAGGCTAAGGGGAGCATATTCAAGGACCTGCACTAGTCAAACTCAAAAAAGTCATTTTCTGCATGTATGTGCATGGGACATGCATGTACCATCAAGTTGACCAGAACTAAGTTTCACTACATCATATGGGTACCCTAGGGCATGTACATCACTCTCCTATTTATGCTTTTCAATTTGCATATCATTTTGCATCCATTTCATCAAAAAGCAAAGTGATACACTTGGAACGTAGTAGAATGGAACCCACACCAAATCTTCAAGTTGAGGGGTCAAACCTTAATCAATTTTGGGTACAGGGTGTTCAAAGGGATCAGGGGGACATTATCCATTAGCTAAAACCATCAAAATTTCAAGAGGACCCATATTCAGTCTCTGTGATGGGACACACGTGCCATCGAAGTGTGATTTTTTGGTCAAACCCAATTAGCAAAGACTTGCCAAGGTCCCAGACATCAGGGAAAATTTGGGGTCTCAAAAGGGCCCTCTAAGGAAGTCCATGTCATAATAAATATTCTTTAAAAGTTGGGCGTCCGGTAATTTTTTTTGCAAACGAGCTCCAAATTTGTCGGACTTTGTAAATTTAGATTCTACTCATCAAGAGCTTTCCGGTGATATATGGGTTGATAGGGTTTGGAATTGGGACAAGGAAGTTATACAAAAGATTCCTTTTAGCCTAGGGAATATTACCGTAAACGGTAATATTCCAAACCCTATCAACCCATATATCACCGGAAAGCTCTTGATGAGTAGAATCTAAATTTACAAAGTCCGACAAATTTGGAGCTCGTTTGCAAAAAAATTACCGGACGCCCAACTTTTAAAGAATATTTATTATGACATGGACTTCCTAAGAGGGCCCTTTTGAGACCCCAAATTTCCCCTAATGAGCACATACCAACTCTCAAAATTGAATTTTGACTCAAATCAAGAAGGTTGGAAGTTGCAGATCAGCACACAGGGTGCCCCACACTAAAATACTCACTGGAAAGGTCAAATCTCATCCATTTTGGGATTTCAGGGTATCAATAGACTCAGGAGACCATTCCCCATAGCTCGCTTGCATTAGAGCTGAAAAATCACTTTTCTATTACTAATTGATAGGTGAATACAACTGTATACCAAAAGTAGAGCTCATTTGGAGGATTTTCACTTCAGTGAAAAAGACGGGAAGCCTGTGAAAAATAACTTATAAATATTTCCCGCAACTACAAAATGACTAAAATTCCTATTTACGGCTCAATGATCCATTCGCTGAGTTTGGGTGCTCCAATCTAAGATATTGAGTTCATCTTTGCAAAAACTAAACCCACATGCCCATTTGGCTCCGTTTGCTCCACTTTTGGCTAAAAATAGTAAATTAGCAAAAAATGACTATTTCTCGTTAAACAGCTTAATTTTTGCTTTCCACTCTTGCTTCCGTCTTTCTCCTCTTCTTCAGTGCTTTGTGCTCCTATTCCGTCTTTGTCGGAACATCCCCCCCTTCCTATTTGCAATCACGTCTGTGTGATTGGTGTTGATGGACGCTGTCTGGCCTCCATGGTCTTTTGACAGCATCATGTAATTGTCGCTGTCTAGCTCTTTGCTCTTGTGTGAGGTTTGTCTGCTTGTACTCTGCAGTGTTTCTTGCTTGCCTTAGAGCCACATACCTGGTTTATAGAGCTGTTCCTTCTAGATGAAACAAATGGGTAGGATCCTCAAGAACTTTGTGGTCATCATCTTCCCAGATGTCCCAGACTTGGTCACCTACCAATCTATAAGTCAAATGTTAAACCAGATTCCTTGAACTTTGAAATCAAAGTCTTTTTGTGCTATTTGTCCTTGAAAGTTTTGATGTAGGTTGAGAATAATCTCATGAACTTACATAGCATCTTGCATGAGACATCAAAAATCTCATGAACTTACATAGCATCCTGCATATGAGACATCAGGAATCTCTAGGTACTTCTCTAAAATGCTGCCCAAAGTCTCCATGAAGCTGTCTTCTGTGAGCGACTAATTGTGCATAGTATCTTGCCATCGAGCAGTGTTTATCGGTTTGTAGCCAGATCCCTAGTGTGATCTCTGAGAGTTTTGAGAAAGAGCACGATGTACAATTTGAAAGATGGTGCAATGTAATGCAGAAGTAAGGAAACATGAGCTTGATGAGGTGTATCCAAATCACTTGAATGAGAATGTGGAAACTTGCCTTGGGTTTGAAAATGATGCATTGTGATGCCCAAATCCATGCACGGAGTGATGTGGACATAGAGCAACTTCCCTAGCATAAGTTTGTGTGGTCCATTCTGTGATGGGGTCCCGGATCCTCAACTTCTAACTATCCGAATCCGAGTTCTCGAAAAAGATGCACGAGCGTGGCAAATGGCAAAAATTTCCAACCGTGGCCCAAATGGCACCGAAGAGGCATGAAATTCCAATCATGCATGGACAAATGTGTGGCAAGTAACCCGGATCTTTCTTGTTGTGTTCAGATGCGATTCTGACTTATTTCGGACCCGAAACTCTGTTATGGCGATTTTGCACTATCTTCACCAGGACCTAACTTTGACGCGCTAGGAAAACTGATTACGATGCCCAAAACTATGCACGGAGTGATGTGGACATAGAGAAACTTCCCTAGCACAAGTCCGTGTGGTTCATTCTCTGATGGGGTCCCGGATCCTCAACTTCTAACTGTCTAAAAAGATGCAGGAGCGTGCCAAATGGCAAAAATTTCCAACCGTGGCCCAAACGGCGCCGAAGAGGCATGAAAATCAAATCATGCATGGACAAATGTGTGGCAAGCAACCCGGATCTTTCTTGTTGTGTTTAGATGCGATTCGGACTCATTTCGGACCCGAAACTCTGTTATGGCAATTTTGCACTATCTTCGCCAGGACCCAACTTTGATGCGCTGGGAGAATTGATTGTGATGCCCAAATCCATGCACGGAGTGATGTGGACATAGAGCAACTTCCCTAGCACAAGTCTGTGTGGTCCGTTCTCTGATGGGGTCTCGAATTCTCAACTTCTAACTGTTCGAATGCGGGTTCTCGAAAAAAGATGCACGAGCATGCCAAATGGCGGAAATTTCCAACCGTGGCCCAAACGACGCGCCGAAGAGGCATAAAATTTGAATCATGCATAGACCAATGTGTGGAAAGCAACCCGGATCTTTCTTGTTGTTTTCAGATGCGATTCAAACTCATTTCAGATCTGAAACTCTGTTTTGGCGATTTTGCACTATCTTCACCAGGACCCAACTTTGACGCGCTCGAAGAAGTGATTGCGATGCCCAAATCCATGCATGGAGTGATGTGGACATAGAGCAACTTCCCTAGCACAAGTCCGTGTGGTCCTCTGATAAGGTCGCGGATCCTCAACTTCTAACTGTTCGAATCCGGGTTCTCAAAAAAGATGCACGAGTGTGCCAAATGGCGGAAATTTCCAACCGTGGCCCAAACGGCCCCGAAGAGGCATGAAACTCGAATCATGCATGGATAAATGTGTGGCAAGCAACCCGGATTTAGTTGTGTACCATGGAGATCAACAAAACCAATTACTCTAAGAAGAGACCTACTTCACATGACGAGAACCAAGGAGCTACAATTGCATTCGATCTAGCTCTACCATGTGGTGGAGCTAGAATGCATCGATCTAGCTGTGTACCATGAAAATAAACAAAATCAATTACCCCAGGAAGAAATCTACTTCACATGACAAGAACCAAGAAGCTAGAATTGCATTTGATCTAGCTCTACCACGTGGTAGACCAACCTAGACCACATCGTAGAGATAGAATGCTTTGAGGTCTACCTCTACCATGTGGTGGAGCTAGAATTGCATTTAAGGTCTAGCTCTACCATGTGGTAGAGCTAGAATGCATTAATCTAGTTGTGTACCATGCAAATCAACAAAACCAATTACTCCAAGAAGAGACCATGATAAGAACCAAGGAGATAATGTGCTAAATGGCGCTGGGACCTCTTTTTGACGGGCTGGGAGAAGTTATTGCGATGGCCAAATCCATGCACGGAGTGATGTGGACATAGAGCAACTTCCCTAGCAGCACAAGTCCGTGTGATCCGTTCTCTGATGGGGTCCCAGATCCTTAACTTCTAACTGTCCGAATCTGGGTTCTCGAAAAAGATGCACGAGCGTGTCAAATGGCAAAAATTTCCAACCGTGGCCCAAACGGCGCCAAAGAGGCATGAAATTCGAATCATGCATGGACAAATGTGTGGCATGTTGAGAGATATAATCGCGGTGTTGTGTGCACCCTAGAGGTGCAAGATATTGTGTGTATGTGTGTATGTGGGAAAGCACCCTAGAGGTGCAAGATATTGCGGCAAGATAGGAATGCCACATGTAATATTGAATGGTATGTGAGTGTTGACTAAAAGAAGTGGAAAAGGAGTTGCCACATGGATGATGACATGTAAAGTGGGAAAAGGCTAGAGGGCCTATATCATTGTATGGTTCATTGTGATATGCAATACAAGGGAATAGTGTTGAGTGTGCAATCTCTCTCTCTCTCTAGTCATGGAGTTTTTAGTGTGGTTTAATCCACCTTAATCTTATGCTTAATCTATATCCCTCACCATGATCAATCCCATTTCTAGAATCTTAACATGGTATCAGAGCCAAATGGGCTCTTGGTCATGGGTGATTATTATGTATATTAGTTTGGTTGTGTGTTTCTTTGATTAAGCATTATTTTCAGCTTATTATGAAAAAAAAATTATGCACACTCATATTATCATTTGGATTTGCATTTGTGAGGATTTGAGAGGAGATTTGTATTTGTGAGGATTTGAGAGGAGATTTGCAACAAGGAGGTTGCATAGAAGCTGCCCAAGAGAGTTGCAAATGGAGTTTTGCAACATAGAGAGCTTGATCATCATCAAGGAAGCTGAAAATGGAGATTTCAGCATTATGAAGGCTATGGAGTCTTCATCACCGTCAAGGAGAAGGTGCCAAGAGAAGATATGCTGCTGATTATGCCTCAAGAAGGTTGGTTTTGTGAAGTTTTGCCTCAAAGTTTTGGTTTTGAGCATGGAAAAATGCTCAATGTATAAGGGTTGCTTGATGGGATGGAAGAATCCCAAGGTTCTTTGCTTCCAAGCAAAGAGTGTAAGAGGTGCAATGCTTGTCTAAGAAGGGACAAGCGGTTATGGGCTTAGAAGAAGTCCATGGTTGAGCACATTGGAAAGAGTGATGCTCGTGGTTTTGCTCATAGAAGATGGGCAATGTTTGGTGGAAGATTTTGGAGTTTTCACATTGGTTTGCACCTTGGTTTCTTGAGAGAAACCAAAATGGAAAAGCACCCTTGAATGGATGCATGCATTGAAGGAAAAGCATGCTAATTTAGAAACCATGAAGGCCATGTTGATGGCTATGGGAGAAACCTCAATGAGAGAGGTTTAGAAGAGGCAAATAGACTGAGAAAAGAAAGAGATGCATGTTAGAGCTCAAATTGGGGAGCTCTTGAGGGCCATATCAATGGCTTATGAAACCTCATAATAGGGGTTTTTGAAGAGGAAAATGTAGACAAAGAATCGGGAAAGGAGGTAGCGCAAGGAGTTATGGCGAGCTCAAAGGAGAGGAGCTCAAAGAAGATGACCTACACGGTGGGTCCTATAGCTGCATATTTTGGCAGCGCAAATGTTTGGTCAAGGCCACCAAGGAATCCATAGAGAAAGAAAAGCATCAGTCATGGCATAGGAACTCCACGCATCAAAGCTCCTCAAGCATTTGGCTTTGGCGGACTACTGTGTACAATAGAGAATAAGCAGCTTGAAGAAGAAGCTAGAGGAGCTGATCAAAGTACGCATGGCAAGCTCAGATTAGAAGAAATGGCTGTTGAAGCAGTGATGAGGACGTTGGAAGATGCAGAGAATAAGCGGGAATATGGCAGCATCAGACGGTGAGTCCCCTATCACCGTGCTCTACTACCGACTCAGATATTACAGAGCAGATGCTACAATAAAACAGTAGGCAGCAGGCAAGCGCAGCAGCAGGAAGCAGGCAAGCAGCAAACAAGGCAGCAGGCGAATAATAGCAAAGGTGGCACCAGCAACAACAGGAGCGAAGGAGATCGCCATAGCTTGCCGATGTGCAGAAGCAATCGAGAGGAAGGAGAAGAGAACTTGTGTGTGTCAGGAAATCTGACGGACTGCAGAAATGGGCTCATCGGCGCACAGAAGCGCGCAGCCGTGCAGACTTTTCAATGTTTTTTTTAATAATAAAAATTAAAACAATAAGAGCCCTTGATCAAGATAAGGTTCAAAGATAAGGCTTTAAAAAATTGCCTTATTAAACCTCATTCACACATAACAAAAACCTTTTTTTTAGAAGACGTACACACACTTGGGTCCGTTGCCCGGCTTCGGCCAAAAATGATTGTATTTTTTTCTCTCACCCATGAATGAGAAGGGTAATCGTACCTGAGCTTGAAGCTCAAAACGAGGTTTTTTTGTAATCATCCATGGTATGAGGGTCGTCCTGCCCGAGCTCACTTAGAAGCTCGAAATGGTTGTTGTGTGATGTGTGCAAAAGCGATGCACGTGTGAGGTGCATGCGCATGGGTTGGATCCTACCCGAACTTCCATGTTCAAATCGGACTCAGTGGTTCCACTGTGTGAGCGATGAGTCGGCTCAAAATGGACAAAGTGTCTAAGATGGTAGACACGCGCACACATGTTTGGATGATGGACACTCCAATGTATCATTGAGGGGGAGTGTTGAGAGATAGCAATTGCGTTTGTGCAATGCTACATTGTATGGATGATGGGGGATGATGGGTGAGTTGTGGAACACCTCGATTAAGAGGGGGTGTTGAGAGATATAATCGCGGTGTTGTGTGCACCCTAGAGGTGCAAGATATTGTGTGTATGTGTATATGTGGGAAAGCACCCTAGAGGTGCAAGATATTGTGGCAAGATAGGAATGCCACATGTAATATTGAATGGTGTGTGAGTGTTGACTAAAAGAAGTGGAAAAGGAGTTGCCACATGGATGATGACATGTAAAGTGGGAAAAGGCTAGAGGGCCTATATCATTGTATGGTTCATTGTGATATGCAATACAAGGGAATAGTGTTGAGTGTGCAATCTCTCTCTCTCTCTAGTCATGGAGTTTTTAGTGTGGTTTAATCCACCTTAATCTTATGCTTAATCTATATTCTTCACCATGATCAATCCCATTTCTAGAATCTTAACATGGCAAGCAACCTGGATTTAGCTGTGTACCATGAAGATCAACAAAACCAGTTACTCTAAGAAGAGACCTACTTCACATGAGGAGAACCAAGGAGCTACAATTGCATTCGATCTAGCTCTACCATGTGGTGGAGCTAGAATGCTTCGATCTAGTTGTGTACCATGCAGATCAACATAATCAATTACTCCAAGAAGAGATCTACTTCACATGACAAGAACCAAGAAGAATTGCATTTGATCTAGCTTTACCACGTGGTAGAGCTGTATCCAACCTAGACCACATCGTAGAGCTAGAATGCTTTGAGATCTAGCTCTACCATGTGGTGGAGCTAGAATTGCATTTGAGGTCTAGCTCTACCATGTCCTAGAGCTAGAATGTATTGATCTAGCTGTGTACCATGCAAATCAACAAAACCAATTACTCCAAGAAGAGACCATGACGAGAACCAAGGAGATAAACAATGTGCTAAATGGCGCTGTGACCCAACTTTGACGGGTTGGGAGAAGTGATTGCGATGCCCAAATCCATGCACAAAGTGATGTGGACATAGAGCAACTTCCCTAGCCCACGTTCGTGTGGTCCATTCTCAGATGGGGTCCTGGATCCTTAACTTCTAACTGTCCGAATCCGAGTTTTTGAAAAAGATGCACGAGCGTGGCAAAAGGCAAAAATTTCCAACCATGGCATAAACGGCGCCGAAGAGGCATGAAATTCAAATCATGCATGGACAAATGTGTGGCAAGTAACCCGGATCTTTCTTGTTGTGTTCAGATGCGATTCAGACTCATTTCGGACCTGAAACTCTGTTATGGTGATTTTGCACTATCTTCCCCGGGACCCAACTTTGATGCGCTAGGAGATTGCGATGCCCAAATCCACGCACAAAGTGATGTGGACATAGAGCAACTTCCCTAGCACAAGTCCGTGTGGTTCATTCTCTGATGGGATCCTGGATTCTCAACTTCTATTTGTCCGAATTCGGGTTCTGAAATCGCACGCAGGGATTTCATTAACGTCTTCATAATTTCGTGATCACGTTAACAAAACCTATTGTTAACATATTAAAACTTGTGATCACATTGTATATTCACATGACCTGAGCAATGACCTGCCAGAACCCACTAGTCCCGTAACACCTCCGGGCTTTTATCTTTCCCAGCGGGCCCGCCGGGAAAAAGAAAGAATACTGGCGGGATACTATTCTGTATATAAACACTGCCCGACACCCATCGTACAACTTTTGGGGAGATAGTCCTTGTTTTGGGGGCATGATATCTCTCCTCAAAGTACTTGTAGAGCTCTCGAGTTGCTAGAAGTGTCCTCTTGGGAAGAACGTCCTTATCTTAGGGGCTGTCATCTTTCCTTGTAGGCACTCCTAAGGCTATTGAGCCACTATTGAGCCACTCGTCCTTAGTTCTTTTAACTAGGGGCAGGGTGTGGTTCGTAGCTAAGGCACTCCTAAGGCTATTGAGCCACTCGTCCTTAGTTCTTTGAACTAGGGGCAGGGTGTGGTTCGTAGCTAATACTTGCGGATTTAGGGACAAATTTGGAGTCATTCAGCTTTGCATTTGAGCCACGTACGTAATCTACCTCATTCTGCTTTATGAATGGTTTGATGGAGCCAAGAGTCCTGCTTAGGGGCTTGTATTGGTTCTTGATACTTGATATAGTTTAGAGTAGACAAGGGTCTATTGTCCTATACTAGAGTATTGGGCAAGCATAGATCTTTGATTTTCTTTGTGAATGTTAGAGAAGGTCTATTGTCCTATACTAGAGTATTGGGCAAGCATAGATCTTTGATTGTGTAAAGTATCCTTAATTGGGTACAAAAGGCATCCTTCATTGGGGGTGCAATGTGCATGATAGTTTCGAAGTAGTTTTGTAGTAAGACCTTGCAAGATAGTTTGAAGTAGTTTATGTGATGATCTTTTGTATTTGTCAAGATAGTTTCGAAGTACTTTGTCTGCTAATGTATGTTTTGTAATACGTGAGTGATTTGTTGTTTTTTCATTTGTGTATTCATTAACACCATATTGGGGAATATGGGAATTTTCCAGTAGTTTGGGACACATGGTCAAATCTTTGGATTAATCATAACTTAAACACCGTTACTCCAAATTGAGCGCTCTATAGCTCACTAGATTCCATTTTCCAAGCGCTTTCCAACAATAGGTCACATGATATGGTTTTGAGAAACTTATAGGCATGTTATCCAGGTCCCACCTTTTTGGTATTCAAAAAATGGGAGTTGGGAAATTCCCAAACTCACGAATATAGTGTTCATTGTTATATGCTTGGTTGAATAGGTTATTTGTTGAGATGGAGGACAATGTTGGATCCAGTGATACCTCCAATAGAGTCCAAACCATTACTCTCAAAATCTTAAAGTTAAACACCACGAGAGGAGATATGTATTGCAAAGACTCGATGAGAAATATCCACTTGACTCCAAAAATACTTCAAACAATGCGCGCACATCAAATTTTGAAGAGAAAACATAAACTTAAATACCACAAGAGGAGAGAGATATTGCAAAGACTCAATGAGATAATATTTCAAACAATGGACACATCAAATTTTGAAGAGAGAAACAAAATGCCATTCCTGAAACTTAATCTCTTGATACTGTATCATTACAAAGTTGGGGTGAATGACACGGATAGCTCTACAAGAGGACGTTGTGCCCTCATTGGGTCAGTATTTAGTGATCTAAAAAATTCAACTACTTGCAAAATTGATTTTCGCTCATCGCGATTAGGCAAAAACATCCAATTTTTGACTCTATGAATAATAGTATCCATGGTAACTTTGTCATAGGAACTATTATCCATCCACAACTCTTGTACTTTCTGCCAAAAGTTATATAAAGTTTGTAATAAATATCCCAAGGCAAAAACATCAGATGCAGGAGTGTATGCATCTGCCAAAAATGGATCATAAAGCTCCGGGGCTATCCACGGCCGTTTATTTCGCTCTCTGTCTACGTAGGAGACTGCCTGTGCCACCTTCTCAGGGTTCTTGTCTGCTTCAAATACAAAATTGAGAGACATCCGTTTTTTGGACGCTCTCAGCAGTAACCCCCAATCGATAATACCTATGCGTGGCTTCAACTCTTTTGTAAAATCCAACACTACATTGAATGGATGTAGGTCGGTATGTACAATTCCTGCCAGATGTGCTGCCACTAGGCCTTCCACCACCAGGGCATGCATAATATGTGGCATGGTTATTACTATTTGTTTTATTTTAGAAAGTTCTAGATGACTTAAAGGAATATTATCAGGCGGGGGTTGTCTCCATCCTCGATCCAAACGGAAAATTGCTCTGGTGAACTCACTGAATCTGAAGGGAACCTTCAGAAGAGTATCACCAAGAGCGTCGCCATTATAGTACGAGAAAATAGTGATCCAAGGAGCTTCTTTTGTAAAGGCAATACACCGAACAATCGATGGATGTAGCACTTGCATACCCTGCTCTGCCTGGAAGCTCTTGAACTTGGCGCTCCCTTCTCCTTTGTAGTGCTTTCCGCAAAAAGTAATGTGCTCCGGTAAAAATGATATACCTTTAACTGCATACTCTTTTACTGTGCCAAAAACACTGGAGCCTATTGTTCGCCCTTCGAACAGAGCCTCGTGCGGGATGCCAATGAGATGTGTGCACATAGAATTGTAGATGGTACGATTAATGACACCTGTACTACTTGCATCTGCCTGGCTGGACGTTGCAGCGACGTCCTGGGCAATGCGCACTTTTTTGGGGAGGGACTCTGCATCCAACGCCTTCATGCGGTTGCTCTTGGCTCTTTGCTCGCTCCATACAACGTCCCATAACTGTAGACGTTGCATATTGGCTTCAGGCGGGGCAGCATCTCTAAGATCACTGCATGCTACACGCATGCTCCCCAAAATGGTTCGTGTTATGTGTTGATGGTTGAAATCTGCTATCTTCTGTCTATCAAGCAACTCAGCGTTGCCTCCGCTTCAAAGCCGACGCTGTGCATTTTCCCATATCTGGTCTATTAGATCTCCCATGAGTATCTCAGACTCATTGATCTTTTTGACGACATCATCAGCACATTGTGACACTGTGATGACTGCTTCAATGCGAATTGCTCGTAGAACGATTTTACGCTCTTCGGGGGAAAGCATGTTGGTCGTCTTCGTAAATCTAGCAAATATCACTGTGATGACTGCTTCAATGCGAATTGCTCGTAGAACGATTTTATGCTCTTCGGGGGAAAGCATGTTGGTCGTCTTCGTAAATCTAGCAAATATCACTAAACACAAAAAAACAGAATATCAAACATTACTGAAATCAACATCAAGCAAACGTGAGAGAACAGCAACAAGTATATCATTACTTATCAATGTTCAAACAAAAACGGAATATCAAATAATTTTAATGAACTCAACATCATCCAATACATCATCAAACGTGAGAGAACAGCAACAAGTGTATCATTACTTATCAATGATCAAACAAAAACAGAATATATCAAACAATATTACTGAACTCAACATCATGCAATACATTATCGAACATGAGACAACCGCAACAAGTGCATTATTACTTATGAAGTGTATACATTATCGAACGAGAGAGAGAGAGAGAGGGGGAGGAAGAGAGAGAGGTGTGACAGATAGAGAGAGCGAAAAAATTAAATGACATTTTTTATAGTTTTGTGAGTTCCTAAAGAGAGAAAAATAATGTTTTGTAATCCTAAAGCACTCCTCATCTACACACCTATCGTGACAGAGAGAGAGATGTGAAGTGTATCATGAGAGAGAGAGAGAGAGAGAGAGTTGAAGTGTATCATGAGAGAGAGAGAGAGAGAGGAGAGGAAGAGAGAGTTGTGACAGATAGAGAGAAGAAACATTAGATGACATTTTTAATGTTTTTGTGAGTTCCTAAAGAGGAAAATAATGTACTGTTTTAATTTTTAAGTAAATAGAGGGAGAAAAAAGAAATTATTAGGAATTATGTATATTTTAAGAGAAATAAAAAGAAATCATTATCTACACATCTATCGTGTTGTGAAGTGTATCATGAGAGAGAGAGAGAGAAAGAGTTGTGAAGTGTATCATGAGAGAGAGAGAGAGGGGGTAAGAAGAGAGAGATATTCATATTTTTCGAGTTACGAATCACGATATTATAACATAAAACGTTTAGACAATATGATGTAAACTTTGATCCATGAAATACTCATGCCGCGTTAGCAACCAAGTATCGCATGGATCAAACACAATAAAAACAATACAAGTCAAATCAAACAAATTTACGACATTTTTTCAACCGCGTTAACGATCAAATTTACGACGTTTTTCGATCGCGTTAACGATCAAATGCCGCAATATGCAAAAAAAAAATTATGCACTAGCGGACGACACCAACTTGCCGCGTTAACGACAAAATGCCGCCCGATTCTATGGGAATACGAATAGGATACAAACATACACTGGCCGCGTTACCGACCATATGTCCGCCTTTGACAAAGGGAAGGGAAGGGAAGGTGACATCGCCATAACGATACTATGCTTGCCGCGTTACGGACTAGTACCGCTACGGCGTGCCATACTTACCATAGGACACAGACTAGCCGCGTTACCGACTAAGTGCCCCAGGGTAAGCACCATTCCGAAGAATGGCCTTACACACACACCTGTCGTGTGGCGGGCCACCCACATCCTGCCGCGCATTGCGACAATGGGCGGCTACCCGCACGAACACACACCCACACACACATCCCTCGTGTGGCGGACCACCCACATCCTGCCGCGCATTGCGACAGTGGCTGCCCGCACGAACACACCCACATACATACACACACACACACACACACACAAGTTTCATTACCTGTGTATGCTGTCAGCAATGAACTCCCAAAGGGCCCCCCGGGCCCATATATATAGGAAATTGTACCCCGCTGGGCTAGATGACGACCCCGCCGGGACCCGCCGGGTTTTGCTATTATCCCGGCGAGACCGTGGGGTATAGCAAAAGCCCGGCGGGATTTTATCCGGTTACCAGGTCGCTTGCCACCGGCTTTTTTGAGAACATGTTAACATGTTAACATGTTAATAACATGTTAACACATGTTATTAACAAAAAAAAATTTGTGATCACGTGAATATAAAATCATTGATCGCACGCCAAGAGCATTTTCAGCCATCAGAATGACCGGTTCGAACTCTGTCAGGCAAATGCAATTGCATATTGCTGCTGCCCCATTGAGAATTTGCAAACCGGGAATTCCAATGTCCGAAATCGCTCTCGGCCGGCAATTTGGACTCTCAAATCACCCGTTGAGAACATTTTCAGCCATCGGGGTGCGCATTTCACAATCCGTGGGTGAAGGAAGTGTGATTGTATTATGATGCCATATAGGCATTTTCTTGATGGTTTGCGAATCGGCCATTCCGATGCCCAAAACCGCTCACGATCAAGACTTTTCAAACTTCCACCAGTTCATCGATGCGGACTTATCGCATCCTATAGCTCTTGACTGAATGGTCATCTCATAAATCTTACAACTACAAAGATGTTGTCGAACTTACTACCTCCAACATGGCTTTTTATAGTGCGATCAAATTCCCATCCTAGAAGAAGTTATGAGCTCTGCAATATCAGTGCCGAAACATGAGACTTGGACTCTGAAATCGCCCGCCAAGAGCATTTTCAGCCAGGAGAATGACCGGTTCGAATTTCGTGAAGCAAATTCAATTGTATATTGCTCCCATATACGCATTTGCTTGAGAATTTGCAAACCGGGCATTCCAATGCCCGAAATCACTCTCGACCGGCGATTTGGACTCTGAAATCACCCGTTGAGAACATTTTCAGCCATCGGGGTGCGCGTTTCACAATCCATAAAGGGAATGTGATTGTATTATGATGCCATATACACATTTTCTTGACGGTTTGGGAACCGGCCATTCCGATGTGCCCAAAATCGCTCACGGCCAAGACTTTTCAAACTTCCACCCCTTCGCCGATGCAAACCTATCGCACCCTAAAGCTCTTGACTGAATGGTCATCTCATAAATCTTATAACTACAAAGATGTTGCCAAACTTACTACCTCAAACATGGCTTTTTATAGTCCGATCAAATTTTCATCCTAGAAGAAGTTATGAGCTGTGCAATATCAGTGCCGACGAATAAACATGAGACTTGGACTCTGAAATTGCTCGCCAAGAGCATTTTCAGCCATCAAAATGACCAGTTCGAATTTGGTCAAGCAAATGGAATTGCATATTACTGCCATATATGCATTTGCTTGAGAATTTGCAAACCACGCATTCCAATGCCTGAAATCACTCTCGGTCGACGATTTGGACTCTGAAATCACCCGTTGAGATTATTTTTAGCCACCATCGGGGTGCGCGTTTCACAATCTGTGAAGGAAATGTGATTGTATTATGATGCCATATACGCATCTGCATGATGGTTTGGAAACTGGCCATTCCGATGCCCAAAATCACTCACGGCCAAGAATTTTCAAACTTCCACCTCTTCGCCAATGCTGACCTATCGCACCCTATAGCTCTTGACTGAATGTTCGTCTCATTAATCTTACAACTACAAAGATGTTGTCAAACTTACTACCTCAAACATGGCTTTTGTAGTCTGGTCAAACTCTCATCCTATTCAATTGGGAGACTACCGATGCATGTTCCGGATCTGGAAGCAATTCCAGAAGTTTCGGAACTAGAAATGGATGACCAAAAAGCCAGGTGAGCTAAGGGAGGAAAATATTCCACCATTAGAGGGCGATGAGGCGGACAAACTCTGGGATGAGGTACGAAATCTTAAAGAGCAGGATGAGAGTTCCTTGAACTCCGCTCCCTTCTTGGAGATTCAACTCTCTAATTCCCTTGATTTGGATAGAGTGACCATGCCCAAGGAATCAATGACAGATGATGAGGACAATCGTAGTGAGGCTAAGACCTTAGCCACACTACCTTCATTTGTAGGAAAAACGGAAAATGGCACAGAAATTTTGCCAATTTCTCTTTTCGGACATGTCATGCCTACAGCTAGCGATACGCTAAGCCTGCAAGCTATCCTCTCTAGCTAATGGCTCAACCATCCTTGCGGACGAGCAAACTCCTGAGCTACCTTTCCAGTTAGAAGGGAACCCAACTAGCCATAAATTTAGGGCTCTTAATTCCAAGGGATTTTAGGAATGGATTGGCTAAGCCTAAGTTATGCAGACATCAGCTGTAGACGAGGGGTAGTCTCATTTCTTACCAATGAGGGCAAGAGAGTTCAGGTCCAAGGGTGAAACGGCAAGGCACCTCTTCGTGTGGTTAAAGCTAATAAATTAAAAAGGGGTTGAGAAAAGGACTTCCAATTTATGTCCTTCAACTCAACAAACTAGACCAAGAGACCAGCAAACTTGAACGTGAATGGCTGAGTGAGTATCAAGATGTCTTCTCAGAAGAATTGATAGATCTTCCTCCAAAAAGGGGTTTGGTCCATGAAATTGAGCTTATCCCAGGAACACAACCCTTAGCCAAATCTCCCTACAAAATGTCCCTATCTGAAGCCCTAGAGCTCAAAGAACAATTGGCCCAACTCCTAGAACAAGGATTCATCAAACCAAGGGTTTCTCCATGGGGTGCTCCTCTATTGTTTCAGAAAAAGAAGGATGGGACCTTTAGGTTATGTATTGATTTTAGGGGGTTAAACCAATGCACCATCAAGAACAAGTATCCTTTACCACGCATAGATGAGCTACTTGATTGCCTTGGCGGGGCTAAGATCTTCTCCAAAATAGACCTCTGATCTGGCTACTACCAAAAGGAATTAGAAGACATTCCAAAGACAGCCTTTAACACCCACTTTGGGCATTATGAGTTCACAGTCATGCCCTTTGGTCTAACCAATGCCCCAGCAACCTTCAACCGACTCATGACAAATCTCTTTAGGAAGGAGCTTGATGACTTTGTTCTAGTCTTCTTTGTTGACATCTTTGTCTACTCCAAATCTAAAGAAGAGCATGAACAACACTTACGCCATGTCCTTGAAATCCTTCGCAATGCCAAGTTGTATGCTAAACTTAGCAAGTGCTCTTTCTTTGTAGAAAAGGTGGCTTATCTAGGGTTCATAGTTTCTAAAGATGGGATTTCCCCAGATCCAGCTAAGGTAGAAGCTGTGGTTAGTTGGCCTATTCCTAAGAATGTGTCTGAAGGTTTCCTTGGCCTAACAGGATGGTGCCGAGTCTTTGTGGAAAAGTATGCCTTTATAGCAGGACCC
This sequence comes from Cibotium barometz, assembly GCF_041138505.1. Taxonomy (NCBI): domain Eukaryota; kingdom Viridiplantae; phylum Streptophyta; class Polypodiopsida; order Cyatheales; family Cibotiaceae; genus Cibotium; species Cibotium barometz. The sequence continues at coordinate 11,689,764 of NC_141083.1, forward strand.
CTCACTGAACTCACCCCCAAGAAAGAGGAACCCTTCCTTTGGATAGAAAAGAGGCAAATTGCATTTGATAGATTAAAAGAGATTCTAGCCAGCGAACCTATTCTCAAGTTGCCAGATTTTGAGAAAACCTTTGAGGTTATTGTAGATGCTTGTAGGCAAGGAATAAGGGGTATTCTTCAGCAAGAACATCATCCAATTGCCTATGAATCTCGTCAGCTTCGCCTCCATGAGAAGAATTACCCTACTCATGACTTGGAGCTACTAGCTATAGTCCATGCTCTAAAGAAGTGGTGACATTATCTTTTGGGCCAAGTCTTTGAGCTCGGCACAAGAGCCGCAAATGGATCTTCACCGAGTCTGTGCTAATCATGCGACAAAGGAGCTGGATAGAATTCCTTCAAGAATTCTCTTTTGAGATCAGGTTTTGGGTAGGGAAAAGTAACCAAGCCACAGATGCCCTAAGCCAGAGGGTAATTGCCTTTGCAATTTCTCTTCTTAGCTCGAGTCTCCCAAAAGAGGTGCAGAAAGAGCTTCTTATTAATGAATATTTTGGGCCTTTAATTCAAGAAGTCCAAAATCTTAGTAGTCAAAAGCATCTAGAAGAGTATTCCTACAAGGATGGGCTCTTGTTTTTCCAAAACCACTTGTGTATCCCAACCAATCTTCGCCCAAAAGTTCTCAAAGAGGCACATGAATCTCCTCTTGCCGCTCACCCAGGATATCACAAGATGTTTGCTTCTCTAAAACAAAATTTCTTTTGGCCAAGAATGAAGAAGGATACCCTAGAGTATGTCAAGAAATGTCTAGTTTGCCAGAAAGTCAAAGCTAAATAAGTCAAATTGCCAAGGAAGCTGCATCCCTTGGCCATTCCAAAAATGAAGTGGAAATGCATAAGTATGGATTTTGTCACCGGTTTACCCAAAGTTTTGGGAGGGTTTGATTCTATCTTTGTAGTAGTAGATAAGCTGACCAGAGTAGCCCACCTCATTCCCGTAAGAACCACTGCCACTTCCGCAGACATTGCCCAAATTTTTGTCAAGGAGATTGTTAGATTACATGGCATTCTCGCAAGGATCATCAGTGATCGCGATGCCAAGTTCACCTCCAAGTTTTGGATGGCCATGTTTCAATCATTCGGAACCTTACTTAACTTGAGCTCAGCTTATCACCCTGAAAGAGATGGCCAAACTGAGAGGATGAATCAAGTCATTGAGGATATGCTAAGGTCTTATTTCAGCTAGCAACCTCGACTTTGGATCAAGTTTCTCCCTATAGTGGATTTTGCCTATAACTCTTCTTTTCATCGAAGCCTACAGATGTCTCCCTTTAAGGCTCTCTATGGGTAATATTGTCTCATACCTCTACAGTTTGCTGATCCAAACCTCCCTATCCTAGCTACCAAGCACACACTTGAGGAAATGGATCAACAACTTCGTCTTATCAAAGAGAATCTTAAGAGGGCAAGTGATAGACAAAAGAGCTATGCTAATTTACACCACTCCCCTCGTAGCTTCAAACCAGGAGATAAAAGTTTTCCTAAGGGTCAAACCAAAGCGCAGCTCTCTAAAATTTGAGAAATACAAAAAGCTAGCTTATAAATATTGTGGTCCCTTTGAAGTCCTCAAAAGAATTGGACAGCAGTCCTGTGAGCTTAACTTGCCACCTAGATTGCATGTGCACAGTGTTTTTCATGTTAGCTTATTGAAGAAGTATGTGCCCGACCCGCTTCACATTTTGAATGATGAAGATACTGTTCTTGTAAATCAAGAGGAGTTTTTGTTGGAACCAGAACAGATCTTGGATATGAAGGAGAATAAGTTGCGCCACAGGACGATCAAGGAAGTCTTGGTACAATGGAAGGGATACCCAATTGAAGATGCTCTTGGGAAGATTGGGATCGCCTTGTTTCATAGTTTCCCCACCTTGGATAGTTAAAATAACTCTAATTATCTCTTTTTGGATTCCTTTTTGGCTTGAACCATAGCTATCTTTAAAAGTGACCCTCCCTTACCTTTGGCTATTTACTCCAGGCTTTTTTTTATGTAACCCTTTTTTACTAAAGTAAGTAATCTTATAAAAGGGGTTGAATAAACCGCTTTTTGTGCTCAAGGGAATCTTACAAAAACAAAGTACACCAAGCCACCTATTGAAATTTCACTCAATCAAGTAGCCTCAAACGTGGGATAAGATTTTATTACGACCCTCCTTACCTCTTTACCACAGATTTAAGACTCGCAATGAGTCCGAAGGTTGCCTACCACGACCCAAAGCGAGTACTTTGGCATCTAATTAAATTAGTCATAGAAGCTTTAACTTTTTGAATATAATTATAAATTGGACCGTATCTATTTTTTTCTAAGTTCTATTAAATTCTAAATGGGTTAAAAGGGGCGCCTATACCGCTTCTAATGCTAGTACCCTAGAGATTAATTAAATTTTTCGTAAAAGATTCTTGTAAGAAAATTTTGTGGACGTCAAGACTAATCATCTCTAACTGCGCCTAGATTAAATAAACTAAACTATGCATCAAATTTAACTGTAGCCCTATTGTAGGGTGGACCTTTTTTTCTAAACCTGGAGTTATTCTAATAATTAACTCTTTGCACCCTCCTTGTGCGTTATCGACCTGCCTTGCGATGAATTTTACAAGAGATTTTGATTTGACACCTTGAGATGCATTCATCAAATTAGAGGGAGAATCTCCAGAGCTGAGGACATCTCTTTCTTTCTGTTGGGGAGTTTGTAAGGGCCTCCTCAAGGACCTTACCTAGGCGATCCTAATGACTAAGGGCTTGGACATAGAAAAAATAAAAAAAATAAAAAAAATCCATGCAAATGATAATTAATCCTAGCTTTAACTCTCGACTTTGAGAACCTTTAGTGAATAATAATCTAGTGTACGACCTGAAATTTCACCTTTCTGGGATCATTTTGAGGCTCCCGGGTCACTCACTGAGGCTCGAGAACTCAGAATGCTTCAAGATTTGATATGCTTACTTGTTTAAAGTTATTTTCAAAAGGCAAGGCCATAAAACTATTCCCGTAAGGAGATGAACTTTTTTTATGAGACTTGTGGAAAAAGGGCATAAGCGTGCTTAGCATGAGTTAGGGTTGAGTTAAAGGTAACCTTGGGTTAATTTAGGATTTCCACTTGTATAAAAGAAGGGCTCCTCTTGACTTTTTGGTAATTCTCTTCATTTGCAAGGTTTCCACTTAGAGAGGAAGAGAAAGCCTCTTCCTCCATAGCCATGGAAGCTTGAGAGCTTCCTTCCTTCTTACCCCCATTCTTCAACCTCATGCATCAAGCTTCTCTTAAGCCTTTAGAAGCTCTCTAATCCATAGCCACTATCCCCTCTCTTCTCCCTTGAAGCCTCATGGCCATTCCCTCTTTCTCTCCTCATCACCATGCTTAGTTGAAGCCTCTCCTTGCTTTCTTGCTTGCTCATCTAGCCATCATCTTACCCTTGCCTCTCACTTGCACAAATTTAGCAACCCTATTGCTAAGCTTTTCATACTCTCAAAGCCTCTCTTTAACCCCTTTCTTGGAAGAGGGGAGATTAAGCCACTTCTTGTTGAAGAGGGAAGAAGAAGAAGAAGAAGAAGGTGAAGACGACTCAACCTCTTCCATTTAGCTCCATCCCTTCTCCTTCAACAAACCCTTGTTCAAAGAAGTCAAAGAAAGGTAAAATCTCAACTCCAAAACCTCTTTATGCTACACTCCCATTTTCCCTCTCCCTTTTGTTAATGTAGAAGAAAGTAAGTAAGACATGCATGAGGGCTTGCTTAATTTGGCCATGGCTTCCTTCCTCCATGGTTTTCTCCTTCCCTAAACCCTTCCCCCATGCCATAGGCATGTGTATTACCCTTAAGGAGAAAGCCCCATACTTTCCACCATGAAGGGTTAGTATGAGGGATAACCCTCTTCTTCATTCTCTTAATCATACTTAAATACTCACTTCCCTTATGTATGAGGTTAATCTCTCTTCTTAATTCTCCTAATCATACTTAAGTACTCATTTTCCCTTTTGCATGAAGATTAACCATATTCATGTGTTGCTTGCTTCATTAACCCTCTTTTTGTTTTATGTTTAAAGATTAACCATACTCATGTGTTGCTTGCTTCATTAACCCTCTTTTTGTTTTATATTTAAAGATTAACCAAACTCATGCATTGCTTGCTTCATTAACCCTCTTTTTATTTTATGTTTAAAGATTAACCATACTCATGCGTTGCTTGCTTCATTAACCCTCTTTTTGTTTTATGTTTAAAGATTAACCCATATTCATGTGTTGCTTGCTTCATTAACCCTCTTTTTATTTTATGTTTAAAGATTAACCATACTCATGTGTTGCTTGCTTCATTAATCCTCTTTTTGTTTTATGTTTAAAGATTAACCATATTCATGTGTTTCTTGCTTCATTAACCCTCTTTTTGTTTTATGTTTAAATATTAACCATACTCATGCATTGTTTGCTTCATTAACCCTCTTTTTGTTTTATGTTTAAAGATTAACCATACTCATGCGTTGCTTGCTTCATTAACCCTCTTTTTGTTTTATATTTAAAGATTAACCATACTCATGCGTTGCTTGCTTCATTAACCCTCTTTTTGTTTTATGTTTAAAGATTAACCATATTCAATTGTTGCTTTCTTCATTAACCCTCTTTTTGTTTTATGTTTAAAGATTAACCATACTCATGTGTTGCTTGCTTCATTAACCCTCTTTTTGTTTTATGTTTAAAGAGTAACCATACTCATGCGTTGCTTGCTTCATTAACCCTTTTTTTGTTTTATGTTTAAAGATTAACCATACTCATGCGTTGCTTGCTTCATTAACCCTCTTTTCGTTTTATGTTTAAAGATTAACCATACTCATGCATTGCTTGCTTCATTAACCCTCTTTTTGTTTCATTAAAGATTAACCATACTCATGCGTTGCTTGCTTAATTAACCCTCTTTTTGTTTTATGTTTAAAGATTAATCCATATTCATGTGTTTCTTGCTTCATTAACCCTCTTTTTGTTTTATGTTTAAAGATTAACCATACTCATGTGTTGCTGGCTTCATTAACCCTCTTTTTGTTTTATGTTTAAAGATTAACCATATTCATGTGTTGCTTGCTTCATTAACCCTCTTTTTGTTTTATGTTTAAAGAGTAACCATACTCATGCGTTGCTTCCTTCATTAACCCTCTTTTTGTTTTATGTTTAAAGATTAACCATGCTCATGCGTTGCTTGCTTCATTAACCCTCTTTTTATTTTATGTTTAAAGATTAACCATACTCATGCGTTGCTTGCTTCATTAACCCTCTTTTTGTTTTATGTTTAAAGATTAACCCATATTCATGTGTTGCTTGCTTCATTAACCCTTTTTTTGTTTTATGTTTAAAGATTAACCATATTCATGTGTTACTTGCTTCATTAACTCTCTTTTTGTTTTATGTTTAAAGACTAACCATATTCATGTGTTACTTGCTTAATTAACACTCTTTTTGTTTTATGTTGAAAGATTAACCATGTTCATGTGTTGTTTGCCTAATTAACTCAATTTTTGTTTTATATTCAAAGATTAACCATATTTATGTGTTGCTTACTTAATTACTTCTCTTTTTGTTTTATGTTAAAGGATTAATATACTTGTATTTTAAGGAAGGTAGCTTAAGAGTTTTCTCCATGAGAAGATTTAGGAACAAGTATATGTCTAAAGCTTAAGGAGAGGGATCTATGTCTAGGGTAATGTAGATAAGAGAAAATTAGAAAAAAGGATTCATGTCTTTTCCAAGATGTCTCTCTAATTGTTTTAAGCTACAAATCTCCTTGTGTCTAAATGCTTTTAATTTCATCAAGAACCTCTCTATTGGTGTCTTCCAACATTCAACGAAGAAGAGGAGGAGAGGCCATATCCTCTTGCCTTCGACGCAAGAGGATATGCCCATCATAGATTAGGATTAGAATAGGAATATGATTGGTAATTATTCTTTCAAAGTTAGCCAAGCCAAAGGCTTGTGTAAATTGTAACTATTCTTTGAGTGCCCACAAGGGTGTAAGTCTTGAGTAGAGTAGAGTAAATTAAAGTAGGAAAGTAGTTCAATTGTATATGCATTCCATGATTAGGATAGAGTTAAGGAACCTTGCATAAAGAAATGAATTCAATCGAGAACCAATTAGGAAAATGCCATAAAAATATCAATGCATAGTAAGAAAAATAAAAGCATGATTAACTTAGGAAAGCATAGCGAATGAAGAAACCATAAGCATCAATGCATAGTAAATGAACCAAAGCATGCATCATCTAGTCATGCATAAGAAGAAACAGAATGACTTGTCTCCCATAACCATTGTTGGAAATAATTCATTTCATTTCTCAACAAGAAGCAAGTGTAGCATGAATGTAATGAACCAAATTGCATAGTTTATCACCATCTCACAAAAAGATATCACTTGCTCTTCTAGCAATTGCATCAATATAAAGTTATCAATAATCCTTAATTCTCAATCTAAGTGCACTAAAGAGGTTACACTATACCTTAAAGTAGTTTGACGGGTTGGGAGAAGTGATTGCAATGCCCAAATCCATGCACAGAGTGATGTGGACATAGAGCAACTTCCCTAGCCCAAGTTCATGTGGTCTGTTCTCAGATGAGGTCCTGGATCCTTAACTTCTAACTATCCGAATCTGAGCTTTTGAAAAAAATGCATGAGCGTGGCAAATGGCAGAAATTTCCAACCGTGGCGTAAATGGCGCCGACTCATTTCGGACCTGAAACTCTGTTATGGCGATTTTGCACTATCTTCCCCGGGACCCAACTTTGACGCGTTGGGAGAAGTGATTGCGATGCCCAAATCCATGCACGGAGTGATGTGAACATAGAGCAACTTCCCTAGCACAAGTCCATGTGGTTCATTCTCTGATGTGATCCCGGATCCTCAACTTCTACTTGTCTGAATTCGAGTTCTGAAATCGCACGCCAAGAGCATTTTCAGCCATCAGAATGACAGGTTCAAACTTTGTCAGGCAAATGCAATTGCATATTGCTGCCATATAGGCATTTGCATGAGAATTTGCAAACCGAGAATTCCAATGTCCGAAATCACTCTCGGCCGACGATTTGGACTCTGAAATCACGCGTTGAGAACATTTTCAGCCATCGGGGTGCGCATTTCACAATCCGTGAAGGAAATGTGATTGTATTATGATGCCATATAGGCATTTGCTTGACGGTTTGCGAATCGGCCATTCCGATGCCCAAAACCGCTCACGATCAAGACTTTTCAAACTTCCACCAGTTCACGATGCGGACTTATCGCATCCTATAGCTCTTGTGACTGAATGGTCATCTCATAAATCTTACAACTACAAAGATGTTGTCGAACCTACCTCCAACATGGCTTTTTATAGTGCGGTCAAATTCCCATCCTAGAAGAAGTTATGAGCTCTGCAATATCAGTGCCGAAAAACATGAGACTTGGACTCTGAAATCGCCCACCAAGAGCATTTTCACCAAGAGAATGATCGGTTCGAATTTCGTGAAAGCAAATTCAATTGTATATTGCTGCCATATACGCATTTGCTTGAGAATTTGCAAACCGGGCATTCCAATGCCCGAAATCACTCTCGGCCGGTGATTTGGACTCTGAAATCACCGGTTGAGAACATTTTCAGCCATCGGGGTGCGCGTTTCACAATCCATAAAGGGAATGTGATTGTATTATGATGCCATATACACATTTGCTTGACGGTTTGGGAACCGGCCATTCCAATGTGCCCAAAATCGCTCACGGCTAGGACTTTTCAAACTTCCACCCCTTCGGTGATGCAAACCTATCGCACCCTATAGCTCTTGACTGAATGGTCATCTCATAAATCTTATAACTACAAAGATGTTGCCAAACTTACTACCTCAAACATGGCTTTTTATAGTCCGATCAAATTTTCATCCTAGAAGAAGTTATGAGCTGTGCAATATCAGTGCCGCACATGAGACTTGGACTCTGAAATTGCTCGCCAAGAGCATTTTCAGCCATCAAAATGACCAGTTCAAATTTGGTCAAGCAAATGGAATTGCATATTATTGCCATATACGCATTTGCTTGAGAATTTGCAAACCACACATTCCAATGCCCGAAATCACTCTCGGTCGTCGGCGATTTGGACTCTGAAATCACCCGTTGAGATTATTTTCAGCCACCATCGGGGTGCGCGTTTCACAATCTGTGAAGGAAATGTGATTGTATTATGATGCCATATACGCATCTACATGACGGTTTGGAAACCGGCCATTCCGATGCCCAAAATCGCTCACGGCCAAGACTTTTCAAACTTCCACCTCTTCGCCGATGCGGACCTATCGCACCCTATAGCTCTTGACTGAATGTTCGTCTCATTAATCTTACAACTAATCGCACCCTATAGCTCTTGACTGAATGTTCGTCTCATTAATCTTACAACTACAAAGATGTTGTCAAACTTACTACCTTAAACATGGCTTTTGATAGTCCGGTCAAACTCCCATCCTATTCAATTGGGAGACTACCGATGCATGTTCCGGATCTGGAAGCAATTCCAGAAGTTTTGGAACTAGAAATGGATAGTGAGTTGGGTGCCGAAAAGCCAGGTGAGCTAAGGGAGGAAAATATTCCACCATTAGAGGGCGATGAGGCGGACAAACTCTAGGATGAGGTACCAAATCTTAAAGAGCAAGATGAGAGTTCCTTGAACTCCGCTCCCTTCTTGGAGATTCAACTCTCTAATTCCCTTGATTTGGATAAAGTGACCATGCCCAAGGAATCAATGACAGATGATGAGGACAATCGTAGTGAGGCTAAGACCTTAGCCACACTACCTTCATTTCTAGGAAAAACGGAAAATGGCACAGAAATTTTGCCAATTTCTCTTTTCGGACATGTCATGCCTACAGCTAGCGATACGCTAAGCCTGCAAGCTATCCTCTCTGTGCCAGTCACTACAACAAAGGTCAAACTGGAGCTTTGGGCTCAAGTATCAAAACTGATGAGACGTAAAGGGTACTTTGGGGATATACAGTTTAACCACGAACAAACAAAAATGCAAGTACCGGAAACTCAAGTCCAAAAGGTCTCACTGAACAAGCTAAACAAGGTTGGGAAGTATAAAATGGACAAGGGAAACTCCATGCTGCCAGTTCACGTAGATGAGGTGAAAACCTTAGCCATATTAGACACTGGAGCAGGGATCAGCATTGCAACAAAAGCAATGTGGATCAACTGGGGGAAAAAAGCTTTGAGAAAAACTCAAATGGAGCTACAGCTTGCAGACGAAAACATGGAGCGACCCCTGGGCATGTTAGAAAATATGATGGTTATATCATGTGGGGTCAAGTATGAACACACGTTCGCAATTGTTGACTTTGGTCGCGATCCGAACTATGATGTCATACTTGGTAGACCATTTATGCACCAAATGCAAGTAATCCAAGATTGGGGATTCGACCACCTCTACTTGAGGCATGATGATGTCACCACAAGGGTACATTTACAAGACTTCACTTATCGTGATGTGACCAGAACCCCTATTGATGACTTTGATTCCTTTTCCTCTGGATTAACTCCAAACGAAGCAAATTCCAGTTGATTCCAGTTGCTACATAGAAAATGCCTGGATCTTCCAGACACCCACTGAGAAAACCTTAGCAAAAAACAAGTACTTGATAGACAGAGCGCTTGAGGAGGAAGCTTACATTCCAAATCCTTTTCCTGAACATCTATTAGATTATCATGAATGGGTACATATCCTCACAGCTCTGGATACATGTACGCTCCGCAATGGACCATAATTCTGTGATGATGATGACCAAAGCGTCATTCCTATCCGGATGATAAACTTAAGGAATTACATGCCAGACATTGAAGAAGATTTGGTTAGGGATGGTATATCCATAACAGATTTGAGTTTAAGTGAGGGCAGCAGCCATTGGTAAAGTTAATGAGTCGGCATCTGAGATAGATGAGTACTTTTTAGGAGATAATGACGATGAATCCATGGCCAATTTTATTCATGGAAGTTGTTTAGAGAGTTTTGTGGAGCCATTAACCAATGATGTGCTTGAGAGTGTGCATGCAGCAACAATGAACAGGAAACTAGCTCTCCAGAAACTAAAAGATGATGCTCAAGCAGATGATTTAGTGTTTGTGGTGTTGAATGGCTGAGAATGGCTTCCACTTCTCATCATTCAAGCCATTCAACACCACAAACACTAAATCATCATCATCTAGGGGTGCACCAATTGATCCCAAAGCATCAACAATGTCTTTAATCTTCAGCACATAGTCATTGTTGATAGACCAATTGTTTTTCTTCATGTTATTGAGCTCATTCTTGAGCTGAATCTTTGTGGCTTTTGTATTGGTGGTGTATAACATCTCAAGTGTGTCCCATGCTTCCTTTGAAGTATTCACGTCCTGTATATGGCCAATCATGCACTACAAGACAATGCTGCCATACACGCGTTTCATACACGCGATAAATTACGAGCGCGTGTATGGTCGCGCATGTATTTGAATAGAATCGGGCGCATGTATTTTGGCATTTAAATTCGAGTGTATATTTGCATTTGTCAGCGCGTGTATAAGCGCGTTTATATACACGCATCAATACACGCTGCCATACATGCATCAATACACGGTTGGTAAAAAAATTTGAATTCCTTTACAAAATTAAAAAATATTTTCTTTAAACCATCTCATAGTACATTACAGTATATATCATTACACAATCCCACTACATGCATTTACAACAATGAAATATATTCAAAAAAAATCATGAGATGATAATTAAAAGACAACACATACAATAGAAATGTCATCAATTTAGAACGATACAGTGAGGGATTGGTTAGGGTTCGATCTCATCTTCAATAAGATCCATCCTTGCCAAACGATCAACATCAATATCCATTTGATCAATTTGTAAGGCTACGATTAAATTTATTCCACTATCAATATTCTGTACTCCATTGATAATGGTATCGATATCCTGATCATCCTCATCAACATCACCATCATCCTCAATGGTAGGGTCATTCTCATGATCATGAGAAATGGCACGCTCATCCTCATTATCATGATCATCTCTTATTTCTTGATCATCGATCACAACATCTTCATTGGCATGTTTGACATCATCTTCATTGCGGCTTGTTACATCCTCCATATGCTCCATATCAGTGAATGTATTATACATCACTTTGGAACGTGGTGCAATAGGGATGACGTACCACCATTTAATGTCATGCCCCATTGGTAGATAGATAACCTACTCAAATACACATACTACAGTAATTAATTAGCATATCAAAAGTCAAGGGGTACGCGAGCTTAGATATATGTACATGAAACACATTAGTAAAAAAATGCATACCTGCTCACATTGTTGTGGCAATACGAGCCTATCTTTCTTTGTTTGCCAAAACTTTGTAGAGTCAATAGTTACATAGCCACTTGCATGGCGTTTTATCGTTGCATCAGGCCCTTTTTCCACCACGTTCATTTGCCATTTGACATCCAAAACATACACAAAGAAGCAACGAAAGTCAAGCCTAAATATGTCTTGGATTGTGCCACAATAATCATCCATTTTTCCATTAGCTCCCTCAAAGCTACTAATGACATCGCAATCTTGTGTATTCCTCTTTTCATCGATTCTTTGTGTTCGAAAATGCTTGCCTTCACACCATATAGCATTGAACATAGTGCATTGGACCAAAATAGAAGCAATATTTGTGTAAGCAATGTGAATAAATATTAAAAGCAAATCACTTACAACTAATGCAAAACATTAGTTGTATGTACCTTTAACATGCATCCTCGTGCATACTCCCATTCTTCCGCCGTGATATGTAGCCCCTCGTTGCTCTCTGCTCTCTCCATTTCCTCATGCAACCAATCAACATGGATATCATTCGGAAGTGTTGCTAGATGCTTAGGGTACACCTTACAAGAGCCATGTTGCCTCCGAAAGAGAGCTCTTTCTGCTTGCCTTTTTGTCTTTGCATCCTCATATCTTGTAACCCATCTGCTCATCACATCACTATTAAGGATACAAGTGAAATTGAGATCATCAATCAATGTTCTATCAATTACTTTACTCTGTCCTTTTCCTTGAGGCACAATAGAGGTCATCCTCAAGTCCTCTTCATTGCTCCATAGTCGTGGCAACAAAGAGCTGTCCACCTGACCAAGAAATTCTGAAATATATACAAGAGACTCTTGTATCAACCAACCCTCGGCCATGCTTCCTTCAGGCCTTGCACTTTGCCTCACAAAGTCTTTTAAGGTCTTCATGAAGCGCTCTAGGAAGAACATCCAACGTGCATGCACAGTGCCACATAAAGCGATTTCGTCCACTAAATGCACAATGAGATGTAGTTGACTTGTGAGAATGGTTCGCGGAAAAGTCTCCTCTACCAAACAAACCACCTCCACTGCCATAACACGCGCATCATCCAACGTGGCTGGATCAATTGCTTTAGAACTAACATATCTGAAAAATAAATAAATAGTACGTTATACCTCATGCACGTTCATTTTGCAAGGTATAATGAAGGGTGATCTGACATGGGTTTTACATACCTCACAAGCTCGCCCATCTTATAAATACATTTTTTCAAACTCTTATTTGCACAATGGTCGATGCTAGTAGGTAGTATGAACTGCGCACATAAGAGCACATGTATGTATGGTTTATGGCATTACAAAATTTAATTTCAACGTACAAGACTTGGAAAACACTTACTTGGAGCATCTTGTGCCAATCGTGGGACTTCAACCCATATAGTTGCTCAACGCCTCTTTTCTTAGTGGTTGTAAAGACTCCCTTCAATGATCTCATGCATCCAGTGGGAGTACACAAAGTGGTGATGGCCTGCTTTACCTGCTTCTCCTCTTTCTTTGATATAATCCATGGTGCAGGCGGAAGACGAACGTGCCCACCCACCTCTCGTGGCCAAGCTTGACGCATACGTCCTCACGTACGCTAACATTGTCTCGTTTACCAATAATATGTTCCCAAATACCATATCCCACATTCTTGAAGATGTGCATGGGATCAAGAAGATGGTTGATCTTAAGATGGGTCCAATATGGTAGCCGAAAAAAAATGGAGTACCTACACAAGGGATTGCTCTATGTGACCTTTAATCCAATTAGAGACTACACAAAACAAGATTGAAAAAACATTACTATACCTGTTCATTCCATCTGGAGAAAGAATATTTGTAGACTCCCAAATACGCTTCCAATCTTTTGCACGAAGTGTTTGTGGAGGAATGTTACTCTTACTAGCAACATATTTAGGATGATCTGAGGGGAGAAATCAATGATGATTATCGAATATGGTCTTACACAAACCGTCAGCATACTCATGTACTATCTCAAGCAGGAGTGTCTGCGGGAATTCTCCACATGCCATCATCCGATCGATGTGAGGAATGCCATGACATGAGCTCTGCTAGGGATTTGCACTTGAACATGTGTTTGATGCGAGGAATTATAGGAAAGTGTCGCAAGACTTTACGAGGTACATCAAAACTCTTCATATCTGTTCTATACCTTGCTTCACCACAAGTGGGACAATGTCGAGCCTCCTTATGCGTCCCACGAAAGAGAATGCAATCATTGACGCATGCATGTATGCGATCATAATCCAATCCTCCAAGAGATGTCACATAGCGCCTCGCTATGTCTCTTGAGGTGGGTAGTCTATTTCCCTTTGGAAGCATGTTTGATAATAGCCTGCATCCAATATCATCAATTATAATTAGTCTTAAATCCTAAACCTTAAACCACTAATTCAAATTTGTAAGTTAGAATGCTTACTTCAATAATGCGTCAAGACTTGCATTGCTCCATCCATAAACTGTTTGTATATTGAGTAGTTCAAGTGAAGCACGTAAAATAGAGAATGTGCACCCTTCAAAAACCGGTGTCGATGAAGCCTTGTAAAGATGCTCTTGTTCCATATCATCGTCGTCCATACCTTTGGGATCATCCTTAAAAAGATTCCGCACCATATCATCAAACACTTCCTCTTCCACAACTTCGTGGGGTGCAGGGCTATTGTCATCCCTTTCCCACTCATCTCTGATAATAGATCCCAAAGCTCCAGCATCATCTCGTCGACGCTTTGCGTGCTCTCGTCGTGCGTAGGGCACCATGTTAGGGTGTGGTACTGCATCCTGCTTCAATTAGAGTTTATATATTACAACTCTATTAATTTAATTTGGATACCATGAGTCATTTGAATACCATCAATTTACATCTACTCACCTCTAAACCTGTTTGATTCCATTCTCCATACATGGAGATGTGATTCAAGGTAATTCAACGTGCTCGTACAATGCATCCTTGATATCGATTACACATACATTTGATCCGTTGTCCTAACCACACATCGCGATTACGATGTCGCATTGTCTCATCTTTCCCAGAACTGCTTGAGGAGGTTGATGACATCCTATGTACAAACCAGAAAACACAAAATCATAATATGTTTTTAATGAAAGTATAAAAATCACGTGTATTAACGTGGCTATTTCCTAAAAATTGCGTGTATTAACGCGGCTATTTCTTAAAAATCGCGTGTATTAACACGGGTAATTCCTGCAAAATGCGTGTATAAACGCAGCTAAATTATCATACACGCGTTTATAAATGCAACGATCTGTTTAAACTAAAAATAGCCCGCCTTCCCCAAATAAAGATTTTGAACTAACATATCTGTTCTCTTTCGTTTTCGCCTCTTCCAACAGAAACGAAACCTAAGTGCAAGAAGGGAGCAGAGAAGGAGCACACACGGGAGGAAACCGAGCAAGAAAGAAGACTCACTTTTTCAGAGGTGAGTCAGTTTGTCCTTTGCCTTGTCTCCTTCCTCAGATTTGTTTATGCTATTTTCTCTTTGCTTTTTGGGTTTGTCTCCTTCCTTTTGCTTCTGTGGTTGCGATTTTGGGTGAACGATTCTGACAGGGGCGACAGTGGGCCTTTTATAAGGACACATTGTCGGAGGTCGGTCGTTTTCCAAAAAAAATTTGTGCAGGTCGCAAGTAGAAATGCGTGTATAAACGCGTGTATCCTGTCTGCACAGATTGTTCACGCGGATGTACACGCATTTTTGGACGGGTGTATACACGCGTTTTTTGATGGGTGTATACACGCATTTCTGGACGGGTGTATACACGAGACTGCGTTTCCTGTTTCTAAGGTTTGCAGGCTGATAGGTGACTTGAATGATGATATTTGTGTGAGTCAAGAGACAGCCCATGATGTACATGAGGATTATTTTTGCAGATTCTTTATGGATATTCTAGGTTCTTCATCCGATCCATTTGCATACAGTAATTGGCTGATGGAGATGCTAAATCATTTTAGGCGCCATCCTGGTCCAGTTGAGCTTACAGAGTACATGTATGCCCATCCCCCTTCTTCCATGCCTGGTGTCTATACCCCTATCGCGAGTATCCAGGGCACTCCACTGCCGTCTGTGCCTACGAGTCCGACGAGACGACATGCAGCTTCTCCTCTTCCACGTCCACCACCGAGGAGACATACCTCGTCCCAGACACACTCACGCACACCCTCCCAAGCACCATCACGTCAGGGCTCACAGCCACCGTCACGTAGAGAATCCCCCAGTCGTGACTCCACCCGCAGCAGTAGGAAGAGTGGGAGTGGAGGATGTGGCGGGTGCTTTGGTGTGGGGGAGGTGGGGGAGGTAGTAGGGCACGCGGTGAGAGAGGAGATAGAGGGAGAAGAGTTAGAGGAGACAGTTCGGAAGAGGAGGAGATGAGAGAGGTGGAGGGAGTGATCTGCTATGATGTGACGGATAGGGGCGGGATAGTGATGGATGCGAGGGGGAGGGAGGTAATGGAGTACATGCGTGGGGTAGTATCAAACTTGTATAGAAATTGTTTTATTAAATTTAAAGATCAAAATAGCCGATTAGTTGGGGAGGTGATAGAGGCTGTA
Source organism: Cibotium barometz (assembly GCF_041138505.1). Lineage (NCBI taxonomy): Eukaryota > Viridiplantae > Streptophyta > Polypodiopsida > Cyatheales > Cibotiaceae > Cibotium > Cibotium barometz. The sequence continues at coordinate 11,705,761 of NC_141083.1, forward strand.
CATAGTCGGTACCCCAATCCCCCACATGCTACATTCTCGGATGTATGGGGAAGGACGCGAATAAGGGAGATCTTAAGTAATAAAAGATCTCACCTTAAAAAACTCACGTACGATGATGGGCTAAATGTAGCTGCGGGTGGCTATCGTGCCGAGAAACCTGCCCCACTGCGCACAAACGCGAGTGGAAGGAGGCAAAGAAACGAGCAGAGGGTGGCGTGAAGAGCAGGCAGCATGTGGAGGCACGACGGATCCAGATGGAGACCATTGGATCTTCGCGTTTCGGATCTGGCGGCGTCAAGTCATGGGAGGCAGAGTTCGTAAGTATCTTGCCACTTTATTTGATTGTTTACTTAATTCATTGATTCTATGATTGTTTTAATCTTACAAATTGTGTTGATTATGATACAGCGACGACGGGTTACGGGGAGGAAGCCCACAACCCACGATACTGCGTATGCTCGCCGGCATAGCAGACGTGACACGTGGGCCATCTTCAGAGCCGAGGGACGTATTACGGAGGTGCAGTTTGAGATGGCCATGAGACCATACAGTCGACAGGTACTTGAAAACTCTAAACAAATGATTTTGGTTTATTGAATTACATATATATATACTTATATACTATATATTACTTGAACAAGCACAAGCTGGTGATGATCCACCTGTCGCCACTGCAGAGTGTGGACGTGAGCACTACTCATCGGACATTCCGACCGATGTGAGCTCATCTGAGCATGGAGGGAGCACTGAGTCATCATCTGGGTCTGAGCAGTACTCAGACTTATAGTATCACATTCCATATCGAGGATGTGGTTGTATATATTTTTTTGTAAACTGAATCCATGGGCTACTTCGAGATATGGACTCCCTTGTATATATGTGTGAAATTTTGATAGTAATATTGAATCGTGAATCGATAGTACTACATTCATGTCTGTCTTGAATCGTGTATTGACAATGTATGCATTCATGTCGTTCTTGTCTTAATCTTCCTCGTGGATCTGTTCTTCGTGGATGGTCTAATGCACCAAAAATAAAAAATCCAGAGAGTGTTATTGGGTGCTGGAATGCTGGAACAGCATTCAGGCACCAAATAGCACTCTCTGGATTATTTTTTTTGCTCTCTGTTCGCGTGTATAAACATGTCAGAACTGCAAAAAGTTGCGTGTATATACGCGGAAAATCTGTAAAATACGCGTGTATAAATGCGTCAAATCTGAGAAATACGCATGTATAAGCGCATCTAAAGTAACAAAACGCGTGTATAGACGCTTGTATCAACACGTCTAAATGCATCTGAACTGACAGAACGCGTGTATACGCCCGTGCATAAGCGCGTCTGAGCAGTCCTATACACGCGCTTTTACACGCATGTCTCTGGCCGCGATGATACACGCGCTGATACACGGGCCCGCTACTTTTTTTCTTCACGTCATTTTTAGCGGCTAGGAGCGCGGGTATGAGCCGGATCCCTTGTAGTGATGCCATTGGATACATTATGAGAAATGAGAAACATGACCTTCTTGTCTTTCTCATTCCATGCTCTCCAAGCTTTCAACTCATCTGCTATTGCATTTCGTTTAGGGAGCTGGGGTTCTTCCTCATCTGCTATCATATAGTCCCATGGACTCTTTCTAATGAGGTACATCCTCATTTTGAACTTCTATGGCTGGTAGTTGTTCTTGTCTAGCTTCTCAATTCCAACATTACTGTTATTATCTGCCATCTCAAAAATTAGGCGACAAGCCTAAATAACCACAATCTGCAATATAGCCTAATTATAGCAAGTGCTCAGTCCACAATTACCTGTGTATATTCCGCAATATGCATACATACACAATCCCCAAAACTTGTTGCACTTTGCAACTTCTTGAAATGCGTTGTTTCTGCACAGAACTACAAAAACTTGTAAATCTGGTCGTCTTTGGTCGACCACCTGTACCTGTGAAAAACTTTGGAGTGCGAAACGGGGCCTGAAATGGCCGTTTTTGCAAAAATTATAGATCAAAACTCTGAAGGGTTTAGTATAAGGGCTTGCTGACCTCTTTGGGCGCGGCACACCAAATCTGAGCTCAATATGGTTCTGTGAGCTCACTTGCACCTATGACCTTGCTCTTGATGAAGCCTAGGGTTTGTCTGCACAAAATCCTAGTTCTTGAAACTTCTTTGTTGCTTCCTTAGCTCACAATCTAGAGAGACTTGTGAAGCTTGCTTTGCTTTGATACCATGAGAAAACTATGAGAAGCTATGGCTACTTCACAAGAAGCTCACACACAAACACGTAGAGAAGCTCTCTCTATCTCTCATACACTTACACAAGGAGATGGAGGCCAAAGCTTTTCTTCTTCTTCTTCTTCACTTACTTACTTAGTTGTTACATAAAAGAGAAAGAGTATAACTTATATGAAAACCCTAGTGTGTACTCAAAATAGAACATAGGCCGACTAAGTATGTATGCCAGTTGTGTACAACTACCCACTACTAAGCATAAATGAAACCGCCAGTAAATCAGCTCCGTATCTCGTCAATCATGCTGGCGTGTGTCGATGAAGTAGTCGGTGTAGATGACTCATCACCCCAGTGAGTCATATGTTGATCTTGATATCTCAACAAAGTAGGGGGATGTATGGGTTATGAGAAAATATCGATAGGTAGATAGATATATGGAATAATTGAAAAACATTAAAGTCAAATGCAAACAAGGCACTACCAAAAAGCAGCTAAAAGGAACGCAAAAGGACGGTCCAAGGGTGCATGCTCCATATGCGTCTACGGTCCAGCAAGTCCATAGCTCCGCATCTATCGCAGGGACCAAGGCTTCAACCCAAGCAAGTGGGGTACAAGCAAGAGGTCACTTGAACGCAGTAGGGCAAGGTCCATCCTCTTCTACAAGTGAATCGTCAATTCAAAGTATAAGAGAAACTTCCGCACATCAATGGAAAGTTTTCAAAACTTGAACTTGAATGCTAACATGCCTATTGATATTGACGTTAAATTACTCGGTTACGACACCCATTTGGTCTTCATCCGTGAAAACCAGTTGGGGGCTATGCTATATGGTGACCCGTATAACCATATTGCTGTCAAAATAGAGGACATACCAATGCCCACGGAGGCGGAGGTATGGGTACGGTCACAAGGTGACCAATACATGAGCTTCATGGGTATACGCTATTTTTTAACAACCGAGCATGAAAACATGGATGCAGACGGCAAGCTGCACCCTTTACCTCATATTCGTACATTTTCAGAACCCCCATATAATGTGCCTTCATGGAGTGCAGGATTGGACAGCCCGAGATTTGCGGCAGCACCACCGGCACCAACAGCGGGATTCGACTGGAGCAGGCAACCGGAACCACAAGCGGAGGAGGTAAGCTTCTCTTTTACTGCAGCAACTCCAGAAATCTTTGAACATGAGCTGTATAAAATGCATGTACATAAGATTGAAAATGATAGCAAATTTGTCGTTTTGTACACAATGCAAAAAGGAACTGTGTTTAAAACCATGATGGTAAACGGGTATCCATACTCAAATGAACAAGACTTACACGTTTACGGGATTGAAGGGTCATCAATAATTGACATAAGGGATGCCTGGGCAAACAGTTACTATAGGGTAGAAGGTGAGGCTTTACAAGTCTTTACCAGGACGGGAATACCCCTATTTCCGCCATGAACCTATACACCCATGATTGAACCTAAGCCGACATCCGCCACTGTAGGTCCGAATGACTTGAGATACCATATACCAACACCACAGTTCACAGAAAACATACCTACTCCCGATAGACCATATCAAAGTACAAGTTCCAGGGGGAAGGATTCCTCTTGGATACCTCAACCAAAGGAATTTTTGCAACAAGAACAAGAAAAATCCGGAAAAGGGAAAACGGGAGGAGGTACGTCTAGCGATAAGCCAGGAGCTCAAAAAACTAGAATGAAATTTCCAGATCCTAAAACAAGGGGAAAGAAAGAAGAATGGTCAGGATCAAGTTCTGAAAACATTCGGCCAACCACTTTGCAGAAATTCTGCAAGAAGTTTGACGGGACTGGGGATCCATACGAGCATGTGGCTCTCTTCAATCAGCTCATATACGCTAAAGGGGTCACAGATCTGCACACTAAGGTGCATGGGCTTGGGTTAACGTTGAGCGGAAGTGCTCTTTCTTGGTTCCAAACGCTAAAACCAGCAGTGCTATATGACTTTGACGTCCTTGTCAAAAAGTTCATAGAGGCGCACACCAAGATAGGCATTAAGCATAATACGGTGACCTTAATCCTTAACTGTAAGCAAGGGGAATGAGGGACGGTCTTTAAACAAGGGGAATGAGAGACGGTAAAGCGTCAACCGACTAAAATAGTACATAGCTAGGTGCCCGGAATCTGAATTGCCAAAGCAAGAACGTCTTGTTTCTTGTTTTTTGGAAGGCTTATTAGACGAGGACCTTTATATGTTATTATTTATGCAAGACCACAAGGACTTCGAGTTCTGTTGTTTCGAAGCTCAACGCTTAGATGACAACAGAAAAGGAAGCAAAAGATCCTCGAATGATGACCAAAGATCAGATTTCTCGAGCAATGCTCGTAGAAATGAAGAGGTGGTCTCGCATACGATAGCTGATAGAGTCGCACGTCTTCTTAAGCAAGACAATAGGGCATCCCAGCAGAATCGCCCATACCAACCAACGCCACCGTTGAGGGAAAATCCGCAAGGAGCTCTCAAATGGTGTGAACCATGTAGAAGGTGGGGCAACCATAGCACGAATGAGTGCTATAGCAGACAGAGATACATGAGAGAGATAGGAGCGGGAATGCCAAGGGACTTTAAGCCCTCTAATGCACAACCTATCTCAGATGCGAGTGATGCGGCAAGACATGTATTAGGTGCTGAGCCAGCTCCACCAGGGACAACTCCTTTCCGATATGTAAGGGAGGTAGAAGATGCGGTACCATCCATGGAATTGGTGCCCGTAAGTTCATATTACGAGGAGACGCCAGAGACTATGCAACTTGCCATATCTTGCCAGATCACAATTAATGGACTTAGACTCATCTATAGTCCAACTCCCTGCACAAGAACTGTATTTACTTGCCAACGGGGGCTATAGGCCACAAGGGGCATACCAAAAAAGACTACCAAGTCCTGGGAGTGATACGCCAGTGGGACCCTGCTATGAATGCAATGGTCCGCATTTTGTAGGGACTGCCCAGTACGAAAAGAGAAGCTTTTGACAAACAATGATAGTGGATATCAAGCATGGCCCCGTGTGCTTAGGCACTGCGGTGGCTGCGACAATGACCATCTAGCTAAAGATTGTCCAAATAAGCCTTTAGAAATAAGTAACTTCCTTGGGGTATGTTGGAATGATTCCCTCACCTTCAACTTCGGAAACAGAAAGCGAGAACGTGCCATTGAGATGGTATCAGCAGATCCAGCTGGTAGTGGTCAACTAGAACCCGTGTTGACACCTGTAGAAGGGACTGATTCTCAGCACGAGAAAGCCAAAAGGAAGAGAAGAAAACAACGCAAAAACAAAGCAAAAAGCACAAGGACGACCAAAAGACAATCAAGTTCCAGTGGAACTGAGTCGCCAGATTCAGGTTCATGGGAGTCTATCATCCTTGAAAGACCGGACGGTACACGAAGAATGTATGTTGTGCAAACAACTGCAGAAACAAACAAAACAAACCAAACGCTTGAGACGGAACCACAAAATCTTTAAGGGTAGTAACAAGAGCTCAAGCTAAAAAAGCTCAAGAAAACGAAGAAACGTTGGAGAGTCTGAAAACAACGAAAACGCAAACTAGTGGGGACTCACAGATAGAAGAAGAAGAGTCCAAGCCAAAGGACTCGGAAAAACCGCAAACAAGGGTAGAGACCACAGCACAAGTTGATCAAGCTTCAACTTTGCGGGATACGGATTCGGGAGGCTCGGTGTTGGTTGACAGGGTCAATGAGACCTTGGACAGCGTCGTAAAAGCTTATGAGAAGTGACTTACAGACGACATGACCATACCACCAAAGCTGAAGGAGTATCCGAATCCAATTCAAGAAAAGATCAACTTGATTAAGCATCATGCACTGATCAAAGATACTCAAACCATAATGGAAGGGCCACCGCCCTATTCAACCGGGAGATTATCGATGCATGTTCCGGATTTGGAAGCAATTCCAGAAGTTTCGAAACTAGAAATGGACAGTGAATGGGGTGCTGAAAAGCTAGGAGAGCTAAAAGGGGAAGAAATTCCACCATTAGAGAGTGAAGAGGCCGACAAACTTTGGGACGAGGTACGAAATCTTAAAGAATTGGACGAGAGTTCTTTGAACTGCGCTCCTTTCTCAGAGATTCAACTCTCAAATTCCCTTGATTTGGATAGAGTGACCATGCCTAAGGAAACATTGACAGACGACAAAGACGATCGCAGTGAGGCTAAGACCTTAGCCACTCTACCTTCATTCGTAGGAAAGACGGAAAACGGCACAGAAATTCTGCCAGTTCCTCTTTCCGGACAAGTCATTCCAAAGGCTAGTGACACATTAAGCCTGCAAGCTATCCTCTCCGCACCAGTCACAGCAACTCTACCGCTGATGGACTTCTTAAGAGTCAAACCAGAGCTTTGGGCTCAGGTATCAAAATTGCTGATACGTAAGGGGTATTTCGGGGACATACAGTTTAAACAAGAATAAACTAACGTACAAGAACCTGAAACCCAAGTACAAAAGGTCTCATTGAACAAGTTAAACAAAGTGGGCAAATACAAAATGGATAAGGGAAACTCAATGCTTCCAGTTCACGTAGATGAGGTGAAAACCTTAGCCATTCTAGATACTGGAGCAGGGATCAGCATTGCAACAAAAGCGATGTGGATCAAGTGGGGTAAAAAAGCCTTAAGAAAAACTCGAATGGAGCTACAACTCGCAGACGGAAACATGGAGCGACCCCTAGGTATGCTAGAAAATATGATGGTTGTCATGCGAGGTTAAGTATGAACACACGTTCGCGATTGTTGACTTCGGTCGCGATCCAAACTACAATGTCATACTTGGTAGACCATTTATGCGCCAAATGCAAGTTATCCAGGAATGGGGATTTGATTACCTCTATTTGAGGCATGACGACGTTACTACTAGGGTAAACTTACAAGACTTCACTTATCGTGATGTAACAAGAACCCCTGTAGATGACTTTGATTCCTTTTCCTCTGGATTAACTCCAAATGAAACAAATTCGAGTTGCCATATCAAAAACGCTTGGATATTCCAGACGCCCACTAAGAAGACCTTGGCGGAAGATAGGTACTTAACAAACAGAGCGCTTGAGG
>NC_141083.1:11718086-11758086 GCF_041138505.1 Cibotium barometz
GGTTCTTCCTGCTCGACACCGTGATGGACGACCCGGCGGTGCTGGGCGCCGATGTCAGCGCAGCCGACACTATTATAACCAGCATCTGCGCAGTGTTGGAGGAGCCTGCTACTTATACGTATTCAGGCGAGAGCGAGCTCGTCCGGGTTACAGTGGAGACGGCCACGGAGTGGTGGCACGAGATGCGCCAGGGCATGCCTGCGAGCCAGAGAACTCGCTTCATCGCCCAGTTCAAACACTACCTGGAGGGAAACCGGCGGCAAATTCCATATCGCGCCTCCCGCTCCCTCCCTGACCTCGCCACTTACTGCCAAAACCGCGACGCCGCTGGTGGCTGGCAGTTATGCTCTGTGCTGCTGGAATACTCCCTCGCCATTTGCTTTGATGAGGAAACGCTCAGCCATCCTCTTATCCGCTCGCTGCAGTCCGCCACCGCCTACAATATCTACTGGCAAAACGACCTCTGTTCCTTCAAGAAGGAGTTTCTGGAGAATGACCTGCTCAACGTAGTCCCCATTCTGTACTTGCACAACCTCAAGCAGCAGAAGAAGAGCGGCGGCGCTGTCACTCTGGAGAGCGTTGTGCAGGAGGTGTGCACGATGATCAAGGAGCGCGATGAGGAGTGCGTGCGGCTGGTGGCGGAGATCAAAGCGTCGGAGCTGCTGATGGGAAAGCCTGGCATGGCAGGCTACCTGGAGGGAGTGGGCGACTGGCTGGGTGGGCACATGTACTTTCAGCTCGTCACCCCTCGCTATGGTGTTTGCGCCAGCGCCGACATGCACCACCAGCCCCCTGACTTCTCCGCCCATTACCACCTCAGCCTGCGCCGCCCTGAAATCTTGTCAGCAGCTAATTGAGAGATCAACACTAATTAATCTCTCTATAATGCTAATCTAATCACGCCTATATTAATAGTCAGCCAGCCATTTCATGGTTGTTTATGTATCACAATAATCAGTCCAATTAAGTGAACTATAATCACCTATACTCTCTCTCTCTCTCTCTCTCTCTCTCTCTCTCTCTCTATATATATATATATATATATATATAGCACCCTATATTTATCATCTGAGCTATCCATCATGGCACCCTATATTCATCATTGGGCAAAAGCATAAACCTAACTATCTTGAAGTCTTTTAACCTTGTTCACTTAATGTTCTGAAGGGAGGTTCTTGCATTTAACTAGTCTACAAGTTTTTGATCGAAAATTACCATTTTTTATTTCCTGGTTTTGCCACATATTAGGTCTTCTTTGCTAGATGTTGCAAGGCATTGGCATGCTTGCGCGACGCGACCAAGTGGTCGTTTAACAGTCATTCGAATTCCGGGTTTCACCAAGCGCTTGCAATTATATAGTCATGCATAGGGAGGAGTATTTTATTTGGTTGTTACCTCCCCTGGGTTTGTGCCCATGTGTATTTATGGTGAGTCTGGACGATTTCTTAAGAGAGCCTTCCCGTAGAAGCGACACCACATGGTTCATCACCTCTCTAGTGCTAAGCTTGTGGAAAAACTTACACCCATCCATTATAGTTTTCTATAATACTCCATGACTTAACAAAGGTATGCAGGAAGGTATGCTCATGCATTAAGCGTTGCCACAAGGAGAAAGGCACCTTTATAAGTGCATAGGTTATGTTTCAATGGAGCACAAAAGAAAACCGAGCCTTTCAGCTAAAATGAAACTATGATGAAGAAGAGCCTCCAAGGAATAAGGAAGCTGGTTCTTCTTATGTTAGAAGACTCTTCTTGTTGGCATGATCAAATATAATGCTGCAAATGGGAATAGCATAGAGGAGGTCCTTTCACAAGAAGGTCACTCTATCGCTAATGAAAGTCAGCGTTTGAACCCCAAGAACGGACACCAAGAATAGAATTTCTCACTTATACATGCATTAGACTCGTGGAAGCACTATTTATTGGGAATGATGTTCATCATCTAAAGGGAATTCAAAAGTAAATTGAGATAGACTAATTTTTTTTCTCAATTTCATTTTCAGGGAAGCAAAATATTATACTCGACGAACTAAGGTTAATGTTGTCTCTATTGCATATAATCATGATTAGCAAGTATGCTAGAGATGGAGACTATACTTCTATCAAGGATGACTTAGAGAATGGAAAGACTCATGAACCTATATCACTAAAGGAAGGATTCTTATTGCATGGTTCGCGCCTATGCATAACAAAAGATCTACATGAAAAAGTTATTAATAAATCTATGAGGACACGGGTCCTCTAGGGCAAGGCCACTCATGCTAAGTCTAGAGGGTGTATATAACAGGGCAAAGACCTATATATATGATGGTTGCGAAGAGATACAGCATGGGTTTTTCCCCACACTTCACGTTGGTATTAGAGCCTAGAAGGCTACGAGCTTTTCAAAGGGGGAAGAGCATGCCACACTATGGAAAAGCAAGCCATGCTACGCACGCCAATGCCATGGCATGGAGTACATGCCCATGCCATGCCAAGGAAATCACGCCATGGAGATTATGGTGTGAGCATGCATGTGTGCCCTTGGGCTGACAAAGCAATTACAGCTATGGTGGCAATGGACCATGGTGTGAGCATGCAGGTGTGTCATGGGGCAGACAAAGCAACAACGGCCATAGTGGCCATGGGCCGTGGTGTGAGATAGCATAACAAGGCCATAGGGCAATCTGTCCAGAAAAGGCTAGCCCAGTTAAGCGGCATGGCCTCCATGGCCTTCATGTATACGACCATAAGGAAATATGGCCACGAAAGCCCAACCTTGTTAAGCGGCATGGCCGCTATGGCTTTCATGTATATGGCAAGGCTGCCAAGTAATGCCTTGTGGCCATGGCTATAGCACGTAATGTGGCCTCGAGAATGTGGCCTTTGCGATAGTGTATTAAAGCATGGTGTGAAGCACAAAGCACAGACTCAATGGCTCACATGACATATGGCAATGGGCTAGATGGTAAGGCCATGGGCCGTCGCCACCATGAGGAAAGCGCTGCTAGCTAGGTAGAAAGCGCACGCCCATGTGGCAGGCAACCTAGTGGCGATCTAAATTTTTTAGAGAAACGTGATTTTTTTGGAGTTGGCAGTCATGAGTTCAAAAGCATGGATTTTTAGACCACACATATAAAAAGGGGGGGCCATGGGTCCTTACTCCCATTGTTCTCTCTCTCTCTCTCGCGCGCGCGTGCACAAGGAAGCCGTCGGCATCAATCTTGTTGGACTCTCTCAGTGCATCAAGCCAGCTGCTAACACATCTCTCTTAGGGTAAAAAATAAGAGCTCTTCAAGAATTTGTAAGTGTATATGGGTTGGCGAATCTTCCCCATATGTAGTATAGAAAATGGGGCAAATGTTTTGAAATAATTTCTTAAAATGTCTAAAATTGGGTGTATATTTTGAAAAAATCTTTGAAATGAAAAAAATTTGGGTAAATGTTTTAAGATGTCGGGCGAATGTTTTTTGGGAAAATCCTCAAAAATTAGCCAATTGGTGAATATCGTGTGCTTACAAGGTAGTTAAAACACCTTTTGTGTGTTGAAGAACAACACATCTCATGTGTTCAAGAAGCAAACACACACCTCTCTTGAGTGCTTGCTTGATAAACTATTCACATGTTTCTTGTACATGTTTACAAGCAAGTAAGAGCTTACGGTGCCATAATATTAAGTAAGCATGTCTTCCTATGGTGATGGTCACACTATGTACGAGTTTGAAAGCCCAATTCCCATATCAATGGGAGAGGCAGATGATAATCCTATGTAGGATACGGGCAATACATCTATCGATCTCTGCGTACTTGAGGACGACCTTGAAGACAATCTTCTTCCAGATGATTTGGACACCAACAATCTTGGTAATCATGATCTTGTTGATGTAAATGCATTCTATGGCCGATTTTGAGCGTACTAAGAAATAGAAACTTTGTTTCTTATGTCTTTCTGATCAACATGCTAAGAAAGATTGTCCTTGTTTGCACGGCAAACAAGCAGGTACTTCTATACATTTCATACAATGCCTTACTTTAATTGATTCACCAAAGTACTCAGTAGTTGACGTACTTCATGATGAGGCTCACCATGAAAGTTGTGTTTAACCTGAATGTGGCAACCCACTTTTTGTTGGGATTAAACTCCTATGTGACACATTGTTCGACTGGCCATTATCTCACTAACATAACTCAATAGCCTTGTACATTACTAACTCATTCTCATGTGAATACACACAAGTACATTACCCTTAACAGAGAGCTTCTATGTGTGTGAGTGTGTGTGTCTATGTGTGTATATGCTTGCCCTTAGCTTGCTTTATTGCTTCCATAGCTTGCTTCCACATATTGTGCACTCACAATTGGTATCAGAGCGAGGTTTCAAGCTATTGTGTGTGGAGCTTCAAGCTCCTCTCTGGCTATGGAGGGCTATTGTGAAGAACAAGAGAGCAAGGCAAGAGTTGCTCCAGGATTTTTGAGCTCGGATTGGGGATGCATCAAAATTTGGTGAAAAAATACCCTTACCTACCCAAACCAACCCCTTTGATCAAAAGCACGTACATAGTACCTGGGTATATAGTAAAACGGCCAAATTCTGACATTTGGGCTCTCAAATATGCGTTTTGAAGTTTCCTACATGGTGCCTGTCTTCGATTGTTTTCCTATTGCTCCTGCCTTCTTTCAAGAATCATAACATAGGTTTTTGCTATGAGGAAGAAAGAGAGAGGGCGGCCCATAGCTTTTGTGTATGAGCGGAGAGAGTGATAGGGATTTACTGCTCGGCATCCCTCTCTGCCAGTGAGAGAGATCTACGGCTTACACGCATCTCAAGGCGCTTCCTACATGGTCCGTAGACCATCAGCATCAAACATGATGGACTTCGAGTCCGATTTCACTCACATTGACAATGTTGACATCAACTTCGAGATCTACTTCAAATGTGTTAGCGGCTTTGATTACATGATCGTCTTCGAGAGCGTCCTTCAGTCCAAGTACACATAGCATCCACCAATACACACATTCTTTTGTGCTTGCGAGGTTCTAGGGAGGTGCAGCCATCCAACGGCTTTGCACTAGTGGCTTGGGCATAGCAAATTGATGTATTGTGATTGTGGGTCTGCTAGTTGTGGGTCTACTTACTAAGGGACTTCTAGGAGAAGTCTTTGTGCATTGTTGTGCGTTATTGGGCATTGGATAGATGGCGTGCCACGTAGATCTTTGTACATTACTTTTTCATAGATCTATAATTATTTAAAGTGCCACATTGGACTTTAAGTGGGAGGTTGTTGGGATTAAACTCTTATGTGACACATTGTCCGGCCGCCCATTATCTCACTAACATAACTCAATAGTGTTGGGATAAACCTCTCTCTGTGCATGTAGTGCGGGAACAAGGTCTTTGGGGTAGGTAAAGGAGGTAGAGAATGTGAGGCGGTGGCCTCAAATCAAGGCAAAGGATCTTCTTAAATTATGTGCTTTAGCCGCTTGTGTAATGCCTATATAAAGGCTCTCTTTTATGAATAAAATTTCTCTCTCATTTTTCTCTAGTGCATGCCGTTCATTTTACAATGTAGAGGCTAGGGGGTTTAATTAAGCCACTAATCACCATCTTAATCATTTTTTTCTCTTCAATTGGTATCAGAGCTAGTTCGTTAGGGAAAGCTTAGCAATACTACAAGCATCATTCTCATCCATTCAATTTTTTGATTGCTTCATACATTAGAAGGTGATTAAGCTCACTAATCGGCAAGCTTAATTGGCTTGTAGCATGCAAGGGAGTGGATCATTTTCAGATCGGAAATAGCCACATTGCTGTCCCTTTGATTGCTAAGGCACCTATGCAATCCAATCGTCGCGAGAAAGAAGATCAAAAACGGACGGCAATTGAAGCTTTCACATTTTTCTTCCTTTTTCTCTCCTCACATTTTTCTGGAAGGTAGCTTTGTTTTTCTTCTTTTTGTTTTTTACATTACATATATTAAAAGGGCCTTTAAATTAAGCCAAGAAAAGTGTGGGTCACACACACATATTGAAAATGCCTTTTTTTCTTTTACTTTTCAAAGCTACCATTCCTCTATATTATATATAAATGATGCTTCTGTTTTGCAAAAAATCCATAACATATATATATATATATATATATTTCAAGCATCTACAAGGTACAAGTATTATATTTTTCAACAAGCTTCAAAATTATGTTTTTTGTTGATCACTTAAAGCTTTATTTTTAGGATTTTGCATTATCTATATATATAAAAAAACGATAAGGCAAGATCGGCGCTTTCCTTCATCTTTTGTAAACGCCATTTTGTGAAACCTATTTTGTATGCAATATCAATAGTTTAAGTTATCTTTAGCACCTTGTAATACAGGATTAGACACTCCCGAGAGTCTCGGTAAGACCTTCCCGCACTGAACACAATGGGCAAAGAAAATCTTGATAAATTTGATGGCGTCGGTTTTCACACATGGCAAGTTAAACTTAAGGGCTATTTAATGAAGAAAAATCTTTGGGGGCTTGTCAATCAAAGTGAGGAAGGCACTAGCACAAGAGCATCACAAGCACGGGATGAACAAGCACTTGGCATAATCATTATTGCACTAGCAGATTCATACATTCACTACATTGATGAAGCTACCACCGCACATCAAGCTTGGGAAACATTAGAAAAAACTTTTGGGGCTAAGGCTAAGCAATTAGATGCAATTTTTTGGGTTAACATTAAAGCCAAATAAAAGTGTGTCTGCACTTATAAATAAACTCAAAAGCCTTGTCACACAATTAAACCTATGCAAGTGCACAAATTGAAGAAGAAGATAAAGTTGCAGTGCTCTTAAAAGCTTTACCACAGCCATACAATCAACTTGTAATGGTACTCAAAGAGAAGGATCCCATTCCTTCTTTAATTAGAAGATGCAATCAACTCCATTCAAGAAGAGGAGAGAAAGCGAAACTTCACCAACAAGGTCCCGGCAAATAGAGCATATATGGTGACGACATCGGAGAAGAAATGCTACGAATGCGGCAAGACCAACCATTTGGCGAAAGATTGCTACCTAAAAAATCCATGCACTCACTGCGGTAGGACAAACCATCCATCCTCGAAATGCTACCTCAAAGACAAAGCAAAAGAAGAGCCAAAACACGACAGAAACACAAAAGACAAAGGCAAATCAAAGGTGAACTTCGTCGACAACAGCGATGACGAGTCCAGCATCAACATGTGTTACTACAACCCTCACTTGGATATGTCTGACATTTACTAAACCCACCCAAAATCTTTTGTAAAAGGGCTTTCATAAAAGTCAAAATGTATGCGGCTTCCATAAAAGCCAAAACTAGTGTGCTTCCATAATAGCACAAAATGCGAGCTTCCATAATAGCTTAAAGAGTTCGGTTTAGGAGGGTGGTTGTTGGGATAAACCTCTCTCGGTGCATGTAGCGCGGGAACAAGGTCTTTGGGGTAGGTAAAGGAGGTAGAGAATGTGAGGTAGTGGCCTCAAATCAAGGCAAAGGATCTCCTTAAATTATGTGCTTTAGCCGCTTGTGTTATAAAGGCTCTCTTTTATGAATAAAATTGCTCTTTCATTTTTCTCTAGTGCATGCCGTTCATTTTACAATGTAGAGAGTGGGAATAGCCTCTTTGTTATTAGGGGGCTTAATTAATTAAGAAACTAATCACCCTCTTAATCACTTCTTTGTCTTCAAATAGCCTTGTACATTACTAACTCATTCTTTTTTGTGAATACACACAAGTACATTGCCCTTGATAGAGAGCTTCTGCTTGCGTGAGTGTGTGTGTCAATGTGTGTATATGCTTGCCCTTAGCTTTGTCCATTGCTTCTATAGCTTGCTTTTGCATATTGTGCACTCACACTTTTGGTCCTCATGAACTGCTTAGAATGCATTGCACCATCAATGGAAAATGTGTTTGTATTCTTGTGCATGACGGAGCCACACATAATTTTCTCAACTATATGCTTATCAAAAAACTTAAACTTCAAGAAGTTCCAAGCACACATAAGTATGTGGTGGAACAAATGATGGGGAATGACAAAGTGGTAGGGGACATGCTAGTTCAAGAAGTTGAACTAAAGGTGCAAGATCATATGATGAATCTTGACTTCTAGGTTATGAACATGGCCCAGGCAGATGTAGTTGTGGGAAGAGAATGGTTGCTCAGCTTGGGGAGTTCCCTAAAGTGTAGCTATGATCATAATTCTATTTCCTTTGATCCAATGGAGTTCATGTACTTTTGTTGGGTGAGAGCAACATTCCTCATACGCCTCTTATATATGTAACTTTGAGCTTTCATATTTAAAGAAAGAAAATTTAATAGAAGAAATATTTTGGCTAATGATTTATTGTCTTCTTCTACAAAGGAGAATTTAGATAGTTTACTCAAGCAGTATGGAGATGTATTTCCTTTGGATTTACCGCTAGAACATGCAATGAACACACTTTTAGATAAAGCGAGAAAATCCCACAACTTTGGGACTGATTTTGATTTTTGTGGAGTCCCATTTTCCATTTAATTTGGGAAAATTTCGTGTAATGTGTGAATATTGTAAATAAGCTTTGTTGTCGAGTACTTGTGTTGTGTTAGTCAAAGTGATAGGTTCTCAAGTAAATGGTGGTGTTTAGAAACACCTTTTTTTCATTTAGAGTTTTCTTTCCCAGCAGTGTTGATAAACACCTCATACAATCATGTTGATTTGATAAGAGAGTTGGTCTATCTCATGTCTAATCCACACATGCTACAAGATACCATTATCAAGTTTTAGAGAAAAGATTAGTTTAAGATAGTACAAAAACAAAAAAGAAAATTGTATTTATTGTAAAAATGATTAGAGTCAAAACCTTGTGGCTATTTGCCCAAATGCCATACCTTTGTGACCAAAATAGAAATGCACCAAGACCTACATAGAACCATATGCTATTCATTTGCTTCTATTAAGCTAGCTTGTGCCTTCTCCACGACAATGGCTGAGATTTTAATTGCATCAGCAATTCTTCCACCCCTTGGAGTCCATGACCACACCACTACATCAACACACTCCCAACGCATTGGGAGTGCTCAATACTAAATAAATACTTTGTTGTAATTAGGATATGAGCTATCTACATCAACATCTAACTCTGCAACTCCTAGCCATATTTGATATTCTGGATCTGAAGGTCTCACAAGAACAAAATCCCCTTTCCTCACATCAATCTGAGGTCTAAAATCTTCCTCTGGCCTTGCATTTTGAGAACCAACAAAGTTTTTACATGTTTACAAGCAAGTAATAGCACACGGTGCCATAATATTAAGTAAGCATGTCTTCCTATGGTGATGGTCACACTATGTACGAGTTTGAAAGCCCAATTCCCATATCAATGGGAGAGGCAGATGATAATCCTATGTAGGATACGGGCAATACATCTATCGATCTCTGCGTACTTGAGGACGACCTTGAAGACAATCTTCTTCCAGATGATTTGGACACCAACAATCTTGGTAATCATGATCTTGTTGATGTAAATGCATTCCAGAGCTTGGAGACACATCAGACCCTCATGGAGAGCAACTTTTCTAAACTCAATGCCAACGTGACACGTCTCACAAACACAATTACAACATTCATGAAGAAGCAATTTAACCTGTTTTTGCAAGCCAAGGGCCATCTATTTCATTTGGCCACCATGAGCCATCTATTTCAATTGGCCAGAGGCCATCAAGCAAGGGCAAGGCACATTCTATGCCTTCTATGTCTTGCGATGTAGATAATTTTTTGAGACTTAAATTGAAGAATGTTCAAATTTCAAAATTCCACAGAACCGAAAGCAGTCGCAAGGATGCAGTATACACTTTTCTTCAAAAGTGGACACACTTTCATGATCTATGTGTTACGCCTGACAAGGCACATCCAAAGGAGACTAGCTTATCACTTAAAGTAAGGCCTATAAGTGGTGGATGGCCATGAATTACAACACCCATCCAAAATCTTGAAAAGATTTTCAAGATTTTTTTTGCAAAGAGTTTCTGCCCAAGAATGAGCTGCAGAAAAATTGGAGTTCATGGGATGCTTGTTGCATGGCGAGCAACACTCTTACGCAGTACATATCTAAGTATAGGAAAGCTATACTTAAGTTAGAAGGACTTGATGAACTCCAAAATCTACGTGGCTTTTGCGAGATCTCTACTTAGAATTATAGGCTTCATGTCAACACTCAAAATCTTGACAATTTTGAGGATGTAATCAAACATGCTCAGACATTCAATGATGATAAGAAAGGACAAGAGTCCTATGCTAAGAGCAATTGGAAGGGTCAATCTTCAACCCGTTAGCAAAAAGAGATTTTCATTATCTTCACCTAAAGAGGCTAAGAAGCCGAAGGCGGCACATGAAGAGCCAAGAGGCTCTATGGCCGATTTTGAGCATACTAAGAAATAGAAACTTTGTTTCTTATGTCTTTCTGATCAACATGCTAAGAAAGATTGTCCTTGTTTGCACGGCAAACAAGCAGGTACTTCTATACATTTCATACAATGCCTTAATTTAATTGATTCACCAAAGTACTCAGTAGTTGACGTACTTCATGATGAGGCTCACCATGAAAGTTGTGTTTTAACCTGAATGTGGCAACCCACTTTTTGTTGGGATTAAACTCCTATGTGACACATTGTTCGACTGGCCATTATCTCACTAACATAACTCAATAGCCTTGTACATTACTAACTCATTCTCGTGTGAATACACACAAGTACATT
This sequence comes from Cibotium barometz, assembly GCF_041138505.1. Taxonomy (NCBI): domain Eukaryota; kingdom Viridiplantae; phylum Streptophyta; class Polypodiopsida; order Cyatheales; family Cibotiaceae; genus Cibotium; species Cibotium barometz. The sequence goes on from NC_141083.1 coordinate 11,728,817, forward strand.
ACCCTTAACAAAGAGCTTCTATGTGTGTGAGTGTGTGTGTCTATGTGTGTATATGCTTGCCCTTAGCTTGCTTTGTTGCTTCCATAGCTTGCTTCCACATATTGTGCACTCACAATTGGTATCAGAGCGAGGTTTCAAGCTATTGTGTGTGGAGCTTCAAGCTCTTCTCTGGCTATGGAGGGCTACTATGAAGAACAAGAGAGCAAGGCAAGAGTTGCTCCAGGATTTCTGAGCTCGGATTGGGGATGCATCAAAATTTGGTGAAAAAATACCCTTACCTACCCAAACCAACCCCTTTGATCAAAAGCACGTACATAGTACTTGGGTATATAGTAAAACGGCCAAATTCCGATATTTGGGCTCTCAAATCTGCGTTTTGACGTTTCCTACACGGTGCCTATCTTCGATTGTTTTCCTATTGCTCTTGCCTTCTTTCAAGAATCATAACATAGGTTTTTGCTATGAGGAAGAAAGAGAGAGGGCGGCCCATAGCTTTTGTGTATGAGCGGAGAGAGTGATAGGGATTTACTGCTCGGCATCCCTCTCTGCCAGTGAGAGATCTACGACTTACACGCATCTCAAGGTGCTTCCTACATGGTCCGTAGACCATCAGAGTGATAGGGATTTACTACTCGGCATCCCTCTCTGCCACTGAGAGATCTACGACTTACACGCATCTCAAGGTGCTTCCTACATGGTCCGTAGACCATCAGCATCAAACATGATGGACTTCGAGTCCAATTTCACTCACATCGACAATGTTGACATCAACTTCGAGATCTACTTCAGATGTGTTAGCGGCCTTGATTACATCATCGTCTTTGAGAGCGCCCTTCAGTCCAAGTACACATAGCATCCAATACACACATTCTTTTGTGCTTGCGAGGTTCTAGGGAGGTGCAGCCATCCAACGGCTTTGCACTAGTGGCTTGGGCATAGCAAATTGATGTATTGTGATTGTGGGTCTGCTAGTTGTGGGTCTACTTACTAAGGGACTTCCAGGAGAAGTCTTTGTGCATTGTTGTGCGTTATTGGGCATTGGATAGATGGCGTGCCACGTAGATCTTTGTACATTACTTTTTCATAGATCTATAATTATTTAAAGTGCCACATTGGACTTTAAGTGGGAGGTTGTTGGGATTAAACTCTTATGTGACACATTGTCCGACCGCCCATTATCTCACTAACATAACTCAATAGTGTTGGGATAAACCTCTCTCTGTGCATGCACCGTGGGAACAAGGTCTTTGGGGTAGGTAAAGGAGGTAGAGAATGTGAGGCGGTGGCCTCAAATCACGGCAAAGGATCTCCTTAAATTATGTGCTTTAGCCGCTTGTGTAATGCCTATATAAAGGCTCTCTTTTATGAATAAAATTGCTCTTTCATTTTTCTCTAGTGCATGCCGTTCATTTTACAATGTAGAGAGTGGGAATAGCCTCTTTGTTAGGGGGCTTAATTAAGCCACTAATCACCCTCTTAATCACTTCTTTGTCTTCAAATAGCCTTGTACATTACTAACTCATTCTTTTGTGAATACACACGAGTACATTGCCCTTGACAGAGAGCTTCTGCTTGCGTGAGTGTGTGTGTCTATGTGTGTATATGCTTGCCCTTAGCTTTGTCCATTGCTTCTATAGCTTGCTTTTGCATATTGTGCACTCACACTGTTGGTCCTCATGAACTGCTTAGAATGCATTGCACCATCAATGGAAAATGTGTTTGTATTCTTGTGGATGACGGAGCCACACATAATTTTCGCAACTATATGCTTATCAAAAAACTTAAACTTCAAGAAGTTCCAAGCACACATAAGTATGTGGTGGAACAAATGATGGGGAATGACAAAGTGGTAGGGGACATGCTAGTTCAAGAAGTTGAACTAAAGGTGCAAGATCATATGATGAATCTTGACTTCTAGGTTATGAACATGGCCCAGGCAGATGTAGTTGTGGGAAGAGAATGGTTGCTCAGCTTGGGGAGTTCCCTAAAGTGTAGCTATGATCATAATTCTATTTCCTTTGATCCAATGGAGTTCATGTACTTTTGTTGGGTGAGAGCAACATTCCTCATACGCCTCTTATATGTAACTTTGAGCTTTCATATTTAAAGAAAGAAAATTTAATAGAAGAAATATTTTGGCTAATGATTTATTGTCTTCTTCTAGAAACGAGAATTTAAAGTTTACTCAAGGAGTATGGAGATGTATTTCTTTTGGATTTACCGCTAGAACATGCAATGAACACACTTTTAGATAAAGCGAGAAAATCCCACAACTTTGGGACTGATTTCGATTTTTGTGGAGTCCCATTTCCCATTTAATTTGGGAAAATTTCGTGTAATGTGTGAATGTTGTAAATAAGCTTTGTTGTCGAGTACTTGTGTTGTATTAGTCAAAGTGATAGGTTCTCAAGTAAATGGTGGTGTTTAGAAACACCTTTTTTTCATTTAGAGTTTTCTTTCCCAGTAGTGTTGATAAACACCTCATATAGTCATGTTGATTTGATAAGATCTAATCCACACATGCTACAAGATACCATTATCAAGTTTTAGAGAAAAGATTAGTTTAAGATAGTACAAAAACAAAAAAGAAAATTGTATTTATTGTAAAAATGATTAGAGTCAAAACCTTGTGGCTATTTGCCCAAATGCCATACCTTTGCAACCAAAATAGAAATGCACCAAGACCTACATAGAACCATATGCTATTCATTTGCTTCTATTAAGCTAGCTTGTGCCTTCTCCACGACAATGGCTGAGATTTTAATTGCATCAGCAATTCTTCCACCCCTTGGAGTCCATGACCACACCACTACATCAACACACTCCCAACGCATTGGGAGTGCTCAATACTAAATAAATACTTTGTTGTAATTAGGATATGAGCTATCTACATCAACATCTAACTCTGCAACTTCTAGCCATATTTGATATTCTGGATCTGAAGGTCTCACAAGAACAAAATCCCCTTTCCTCACATCAATCTGAGGTCTAAAATCTTCCTGTGGCCTTGCACTTTGAGAACCAACAAAGTGATTATTCAATTCTTCATATCCGTGAAACTCATCTCTATCTTCCTCCATCTATTGCATTTGATGAGTCACTGCAGTCTTTGGCCAAAATCGTGTATATTCACCAGTGTGCTTGTTGGTTGGCTTTTCAAGATCGGCAATTATGTTTTGCCAATAGAGAATAACAGGTTCCATGTATTTTGTTTTGTCACCTTTCCATTTAATGCAGAACATCTTTTCCAAAAATCAAGATTTGTCTTAATCCCTTGAATAACTAGTGGACTATCCCTCACGTAATCGGCTATAGGTACCACATTTGGGTAGCCTATTGGCAGTATTGGTTTATCTTGATCATATTTTTTCCACAACTCAATTCTTGATTCCCTTGGCATTCAATCAAGTGATTTTGGGTGAATTTTGTAGTGCATTACTAGGAGGTCACCTTGCATATAGAAACAAAATTGAAGTGGTTTAGAATGTCCCATTAGAGCATCTTGTCCATCACACATATACCCTTTATCAAAAGATTAGAAGTTAGGAACTTCTGTTATCAAAAATGGTGCCGATGCTGAGCTTTCACATTTTTGTAAATTTTCCATCAAATGTGGAAAGGTGAATGTCATTTTTGTCCATAATCTCTCTAAGAACTTGCTAAACACTGCTTCTATGTCCTCATGTGTATGACCCACCATTAAGAATCCCAAATGCACGACTTTAAAAACCCCTTTTGCTACTAGCAAAAGGGAGAACAAGTAAGAAAATAAATAATGATTCTTATTCTCTCATGTACAATTATCAAGTTGTAGGCTGTAGCAAAAGATTCTCAAGAAGTTTCCAAAATGTAGGTGTGGTCATGGTATCCGTAGGCTGATTGGTAAGCTAGGAGAGCTTGTAATCTCTTCATTACGTCCTTCAATAACCAACGGTGGTGGTATTGGTAAAGTGGCCCTCTCACACTCACGCTTCATTTTGTTTTGATGATCTAGAGCCATCCTTGAGTTCAATGCTTTGAACAATGTTACATCGCTACGTGGCATACCATCATGGCATAAATCTCCCAGTCCATGGTTTTCTCTTCTTTCCAAATTTTGTAAGCACGATGCAAGGAAACCAATGGCAGCATTGGGATTTGAAGGCCATAGACCATTAAGCAAGAAATGACCATACATCCCATGACCATGTCCATGAGTTATCATACCGGTTAATGATACTTGCAATTGATATGCATTAGCATGGTCTTTTGAGTTTACACGCAATCTAGTTATTACTGTCTTCTTTTGGTCCATCTTATCATGTATGTCCATGAGTTATCATACCGGTTAATGATACTTGCAATTGATATGCATTAGCATGGTCTTTTGAGTTTACACGCAATCTAGTTATTACTGTCTTCTTTTGGTCCATCTTATCATGTATAATGCGTAAATACTTATCTTTTTGCAAATGTGAGAACTTACGCCATGTGTAGTACACATTCCTACAACTCTGGTGCTGCATCATGTGAATCCTACGCTTATCCTTCAAGCACGCAATCATTTCTTCATCCTTAGTTGACTCTAGTTGAGATTTTATTCTGCTACATACAACACATTTGGAAAACTCACTTGCTTTTGACAAGGTCACACTGGCAAACTCTATATTCCAAATCCTATTGAATGTAGTGCTAGACATTCATACTCTCGAGTGTTTTATTGACATCATGTAAAATGTCTATCTGCTTGTACATGTTTGGTATTGCAAGCAAGGTTTCCCTAGTTCCATCCTCCATAGTTCTACTCTTATGTGGCATTCTCACTGAGTTCTCATCCACAAAAAGAACAAATCAATACCTTGCCCATTTCTGTATGATCTCTCTCTTTTCTTATGACACCATCATTACAATGCACTGAGCGACGAACCCCATTTTCAAATTGCTCATGATGGTGATAATGATAAAATGATGGTTTTGGAATGCCAAGGATTTAGTACCAAGCTCTTTAGTAAACCTCATGCCATTAAAACAATATACATAGCAAATGTTTTGCAATTGTTGTGTTCTCACGCCAAGCATTCAACATTGTATCATACACATAATTGGTTCTCTTTTGTAAGCTCTATTCCCAAAATTCATTGCACATAGCCATGATCCTATCCCAATTTGCATGATGACAACACCTTTTGGCCTAATTAATCAATGGTGGAAACAAGCTGAATGGATGATAGTGACACTTGATTGGTTTTCTTAGAAGGTTTAATAGAGATTTTTGGCTTCTTATTTAAAAAGCAATATTTTTGCTTTTTGGAAATAGGCTCCACCAAAAAGGCTGGTGGTTCAATGCATGTGTCTTGCAATTCATCTGTTGCACTTAAATCCTCATACTATAGCAATGATTTTCCATCCATAGTTGTCACTCTCTTAATAGGCCAAGAAACACTCACACTACCGTGGAAAGAATCTCCCACTCAATGCATCCATTGTTGAAAATGGAAGGAGTGCTTTCTTTTCAAAACACAAATCAATTGATACTGATTTTAATGAAAGTGTGTCTTTTGTATGTTTCACCAACTCCCCCCGATCGTAGCCTTGGCTTTGTAGAAGTGTTTTCTTCACCAAAACCAGCCAGAATGATCACTTTCTGCACTTGTGCGAATCCACACTAATAGCGTTGCAGGTGTGTTGCTTGCTTGTGCTTGGGTTGCCAAGATGTCCCGCCTTATTGAGAAAATCTTCAATGCTGGTTGTACTTGGACCTGTAAGGGTGTTAGAGTTTACCTGAATGGTATAAGTGAAGTCCTTCCAGTCCAGCCGACATTTGGCGATTTGCATCCATGACCTACCTAAAATCACACTTTCCAAAGCTTTGCATTTTTTAGCCACATGAAAGATAGTGTGCATGGACTCATCTTGAACTTGCATTTTTAGTACAATGCACCCTAAACAATCAATTTCTCCTTGGGAGAAGCTCACAAGATTCAAAATTCTAGATGAGAGTGCAGGTTGGCCTAAGGTATCCCACATTTCCTATGATAAAAGGTTTACTACTTCTTGTGAGTTTACTAAAGCATGCACTGTGTGGCTGCTTTTTTGTGTGATCATTGTCACGGGAATACGGAATGGACAAACGTTGTCATTTGGATCATCAGAGCAGCTTGGGTTTGTGACCGTTCTAGGTTCTTCAACCTCACATGAGATGCTTTGCATTATTGCATCCGACGCTTGCTCAAGCTTGTGCACAAGTGAGACCATTCGGATAGGAATTACTTCTTTATGCTCATCATTGCAGAACTGCGGTCCGTTGCGGAGTGTACAAGTATCCAAGGCTGCGAGGACATGTATCCATTCATGATCATCTAAAAGGTGTTCATGGAAAGGATTTGGAGTGTAGATTTCCTCCTCGAGAGCTCTATCAGTCAAATACCTATTCTCAACTAGACTTGCTTCAGTAGGGTTCTGGAATAGCAAAGCGTTTTCCAAGTAGTAACTTGAATTTGCCTCGTTTTGAGTTAATTCGAAAGAGAAGGAATCAAAATAATCTATAGGGGTTTTGATTACATCACGATAAGTGAAGTCAACCAAATTAACCCATGTAGTGACATCGTCATGCCTCAAATAGAGGTAGTCAAATCCCTAATTCTGGATCACTTGCATTTGGCGCATGAACGGTCTACCTAGTATGACATCATAGTTTGGATCTCGACCAAAGTCAACGATCGCAAACGTACGCTCATACTTTGCCCCACAGGACTCTACTGGCATGTTCTCCAACATTCCTAGAGGTTGTTCTGTATTACCGTCCGCTAGCTGTAACTCCATTCGTGTTTTTCTCAGCGCTAATTTTCCCCATTTGATCCACATGGCTTTTGTAGCAATGCTAATCCCCGCTCCGATATCCAAGATTACTAAAGTTTTCACTTTATCAACTTGAACGGGCAGCATTGAGTTCCCTTTGTTAGCCTTATATTTCCCAGAGTTGTTCAACTTGTTTAACGAAACTTTTTGCGCTGGAGATTCTGGTACCGGTATTTTTCGCTATTCATAGTTAAAATGCTTTAGAGCTTCCTGACCGAGACTGATCTTCCCTCTTGTCTTTGGCTAGTTTAGTCTGAGCTCTTGTAATTGTCTAGTTTAGTCTGAGCTCTTGTAATTGTCATGAAAGGCACACCCTTGCTATCTGTTGGTTTTGTCTTAGATTTTGGCCCTCCTTGAGCTGATTTTCGGTTGGTAGAGGAATTGACAACTCCGTCAGGCATTTCTAAGATAATGGATTCCCATGAGCCTGACTTCAAAGTGTCAGTTCCACTGAAATCACCTTGTTCTTTGGTTCTCTCAGGGTTGGCTTTCTTAGTTTTGTTGCACCTTCTTTGCTTTGGCTTCTTAGGCTTTTCTCCCAGAGCACATTATTGAAGAACATGCTCTTCACTAGGCTTTGGCCCTGGTTCCTGAAATGTTGTTGCTATTTTCCTTGCTGGAACTCTAGTTACTACCCGCAGAGAAAGAATTTCATTTTCACTATTTGATGAGGTAGGTGAGGGGATGACTTCAATGTAATTGAAAGTCCTTCTCTCAACTCGAACATCGTTTCCTGGTCTATGCGGGCAATGCTTTTGTTAGATACCCGTAACGCCGCTACGGGCGTTACCACAAGAGGGGACGGCCTCTGGCTCACCACCCAGCCATAGAGGAAGAATGAGGATTGCCCCTCATGACCCAGGCTATATAATGTGTGGCCTGTCGTCCACACTAGCCTGGCCGCCCATGACTCCGCATGGGCATCCTCTCCCACTGAACCCCGGACATGGCCATCCGGTCTGTCGCCGTCGGTCACACATGCATTACAACCTACGTGACATTACCCCCCCCTTAAGAAGAGTTTTCGTCCTCGAAAACAAACTGGGGAAACCTTTTGTAAATTGCACTACGGCGTTCCCAGGTTGCCACCTCCTCATCCCTACTGTCCATTTAACAAGTACCTCCTCGTACACTTTATGTCGGGTTTGTCTGTCACGATACTCTAGAATCTTTTCAGGTTCATGTGGTATCTTTGGTGGCTCTATCAAGTCCACCAAAATCTCTGGAGAAACTGCGTTCTCTAACCCGTGAACTGATTTCTTCAGTTTACTAACATGGAAGACAGGATGAACTTGAGAACTCTCTGGTAACTCAAGTTTGTATGCTACGTCCCCAATCTTCTTAAGGATTTTAAGAGGACCACAATATCTCGGAGAAAGTTTATCACACTTTCCCGTTTTCATGGTTTCTGACTGCGCAGGAACCTTGAGGAATACAAAGTCACCTTCTGCAAAGGTCACCTTTCTTCGTCCTTTATCCGCATAAGTTTTAGCGCGATCCTGAGCGCTACGAATGCTCTCACGTGCGGCTCTGAGCATATCATTCATATCTTCAAGGAAATCCTTGACAGATTGAATCTTCTCCTTTTCTAGTCCTACAGCCATCGGAGATCTCGGCTGGAATCCATACATTAACATGAATGGTGTAAATCCAGTCGTCGCTGAGTGTTTGGAGCTGTTATATGCAAACTCCAGTAGGGGCAAGTACTCTTCCCAATTAGATTGCTTCTTACTAACATAAGAACGCAACATATCCTCTAGAATTTGGTTAACTCTTTCAGTTTGACCATCAGACTCCGGATGATCTGCCGTACTCATACTCAGAGTAGTATCTAGCTTTTTGAAGAATTCCCTCCAAAAATGACTGTTGAACTTTCTATCTCTATCCGACACTATATCTGCGGGCAAGCCATATAGCTTGTAGAGATGTTCAATAAAGAGTTTTGCCAACTCTGGCGTTTTTACAGTTTTCTTCGTGGCGATAAACTTTGCCATTTTAGTTAACCTGTCCACTACCACCCACACCGAGTCATTCCCTCGACTCGTCTTGGGTAAACAGGTAATGAAATCCATGGAAATGCTTTCCCATTTCCCTTGAGGAATCTCCAGCGGATGGAGTAGTCCTCCAACCTTAAGACGTTCATGTTTATTGACCTGGCACTTACTGCATTTCAGCACATAAGTCTGGACGTCCTTAAACAAACTAGGCCAATAAAACTGTCTTTTTACTAGTGCATAGGTCTTATGAATCCCAGGATGACCCGCACTTGGACTATCATGACTTTCTTTAAGAATTTGGGCCCGAAAGTCACTGATAGTTGTTGGTACACATATTCTACCCTTGTAGAGTAAGTACGTGTCGTCAATGGAGTAATTAGCATATTTCTCCCCCCGACGAAGTTTATCACTCCCCTTTGAAGCCGTGGCAGTCAAAGGTGAAGAAGGGCCTACGTCAGAACTCTCCGGCTCCAAACTATACCCAGAAGACACGGCTAGTCTCTCCAGACTAACTCTCGCTTCCCTTCCCGTTGCACCTTCGGCCAGTCTCTCCGGACTAGCAATACGTGCCAACGAGGGAGGTGGTCGCGTCTGTGAAGAAGTGCGTACGCGTACAGCGCGCCAGACCTCTGTAAAAGATGGATCGTGCTCACATAAACCACGTAGGGACTCCAAGAAATCATTCTTGAAGACTGTGAAACTAAGCTCATTAATCTGTGGCATGCGACTAAGTGCATCTGCCACCACGTTATACTTACCTTTCTGGTAACGCATCTGAAGGTCAAACTCCTGTAGAATCTCCGCCCACCGAGCTTTTCTACCCTTCTGTTCATTTTGACTTGAAAGCCATTTCAGACTTTCATGGTCCGTCCGGACCTCAAAAGTAGCACCATATAAATAGTGTCTCCACTTTTTCAGTGCATGAACTATCGCTAGTAACTCTCGCTCGTAAGCCGAGTAGTTACGCTGCGCACGATCTAACTTTTTACTCTCAAATGCAATTGGGCGTCCCCTTTGCATAAGTACGGCCCCAATGGCCTCATTACTAGCGTCTGTTTCCAAAACAAACGGCTCATTTGGATCGACAATTGTCAAAACAGGTGCAGCTGCTACGGTCACCTTGAGCTTATCAAAGCTCTTCTGTTGGGCTTCCCCCCAACTAATGTTTTTTGTTTTTGACCGTAACTGGTCAGTCAACGGGACTGCGATCTTTGCGTAGTCCTTCACATACTGTCGGTAGAACCCCGACATGCCAAGAAAAATCTGCAGTTCCTCGAGATTCTTTGGTGCTGGCCATTTAAGAATAGCCTCTACTTTTTCTGGCTCCATCCGCGTACCATCGGCGGATATAATATGGCCAAGATAGTGAATTTCTGTTTCAAAAAATTCACATTTGCTCTTCTTCGCAAATAATTTGTGCTCTCGCAACAACTCGAACACTAGACGCAAATGCTCTATGTGTTCTTTCTGTGTCTTACTATACACAAGAATATCATCTAGGAAAACTACTACGAATTTTCCAAGATATGGACGTAGAATACTGTCCATCAGCGTTATAAACTTCGCTGGAGCATTGGTTAGCCCAAATGGCATAACCAAAAACTCAAAATGCCCGAAACGGGTCCTAAATGCTGTCTTCGCAACATCTTCTGCTTTTATTCTAACCTGATGATACCCAGATCTCAGGTCTATTTTTGTGAAGTATCTCGATCCATAGAGTTGATCAAACAACTCATCCATGCGTGGCATCGGATACTTGTTCTTCATCGTTATCTGATTAAGAGCCCTATAGTCTATGCACATCCGCATAGATCCGTCTTTCTTCTTTACCACAAGAATAGGCGATGCCCACGGACTTGAACTAGACCGAATAAAGCCTTTGTTCAAATATTCCGTCAATTGTTTTTCCACCTCCTGTGCCTCGAAGTGGCTTAATCTATAAGCAGGTTTGCTTATAGATTTTGATCCTGGCATAACTTTGATGCCATGGTCTACTTCTCTAGATGGTGGTAAACCATCTGGTAAATCATCAAGAAAAACATCCTGAAATTTCTCTAATAAATTCATTAAAGTATCTACGTACATTTTCTTTAATGTCTCATTCACCTTGGATTTTTTCTTGTTTGAATCACATGCATGCCAAACAGGGTTTTCAAACAGTGGGTCTCGTCCAAGGTTATTTTGTTTTCCTTGTTTGTCTACGCAAACATCATTTATCGTTTCATCTACGGAAACAGAATTCAAAAGAGGGTAACAAGCATATACCTCTGCTATCTGGTCTCTGCGGACCGCTGTACACAGTTCCATGGAGGAAATAAGTGGTGTGGCAGGGACAGTACGGTCGCCTTGCAGGGTAATGACTCTACCTCCGTGCTCAAAACATAGCGTATTATGTAAGTAATTCCGAGCTAGACTAGGGCCCAGGCCATACAGCCACTCCCTGCCTAGATATACGTCTGCTCTGGCTAAGTGCATGACCTGAAAGTCAAGCGAAGCCTCGTAGTCCTGCATAGATAATGGGACCCCTAATACTATGGTATTCCATACCGTTTTGTCATATCCATTGGCTAGGCCGACAGTATACTCATGATCACTCCGGGTCTCAATCAACCCCAACTTCTTGACTAACGAGTAGTTCAAGAAGTTGTGGCTAGCTCCATCATCAATAAAAACTGTGACTCTACGGCCACCTATGGTGCCATACATGCGCACCATGTCATGCGGACCTACAGTAGGCTGCCACATCGCTGGTGTCACTGAACAAGCGTGATGCTCATCACAATGACACATTGTCACCTCTCTGAACTCTGCGGAACTGAGAGGGAGTCTCTGCACTGTATGCAACTGCCTAGAAGATTTACCATCTTTTTTGGGCTCGTTGCCACTCGTGCTGGCTTTAGGCTTTGGACACTCAGCTTTCGTGTGCCCTACTTCATTGCAATTAAAGCAGCGATTTTCCTTTCGCGCTTTAATATACTGCTCTTTCTTTTGGATTTCGGTGTCTCTTTTTTTCTTGGATGGTCGCGGTTTTTTAGACCAATGACCACCTTGTCCTTCCTGGTCCGTCCTATCCCCTTGTTTCTCACTGTAGAACCCTTTTCTTTTAAGGCCTGACCTCCTCTTTTCACTACTCTCGGCCCTGCTAGAACCACCACGTGCACTACGGCGCTTGATGTCATCAAATATCTGTGCATATTGAATTGCCTCTGCCAAGTCTTTAGGTTATAAGGGCTCTACATACTCAAGGTAATCATCTTTGAGGCCTCTCTTAAAGCCTCGCAATGTCTGGAATGCATCGATTCCCTTTAGCTTGAGTACTATCTCCCTGTAGTTTGAGATGTACTGAGTTAGGGATTTGTTCTCCATCGAGCACTTGTCCCATAACTCCCAGCTTCTCTCTGCCTCATTAATAGGCGAAAATTCTTTTCGAAACATCGTTTCAAATTCCGTCCAAGTGACAGGGCGAGTTGTCAAACTCATCCACCACTTGTACGCTTTGCCGGTTAATGAGAGGCTAGCCTCTACGGGCTGTATACGGCTAGGCTGCTGTCTCGCAGCGCGTGCAAATTTGACCACTTCACTAGAAACATATTGACTGAGTCCTTGTTTCTCTCCTTTTTCTCGCCACCAAAACTAGGCGGCTTTAGGTCTTTTAATAACGACGAAGCTGTCGCTACGGACAGCCCCGCAGGCACATCGGCGGCCTGTACTCCTGCAACCACTGGCGAGGCTACGCTCACGTGTGCTGCAGGAGCTCGGCTACCACGAGGAGTCGGAGTACTAGCCGAGGCGGCTGTCAGTGCATCTAACTGTGTGGAGATGCTCTGTAGCATCGTGACTAAATCAGCCTGGACTTTACCTATAGTGTTCAATTTGGCATTAAGATATTTAAACAGTCCATTAGAGAGCTCCGTCTCTATCAGGACATCAGCAGGGTCCAATAGGTCATAGTCGTCATCGTCGTCATAATCCAAGAGGTCCTCCTCGGTCCCCTCGGCGACGTCAGTGTTCATGTCCTCTGGCTCATCGGCCAGAAAGGGATCATCAGCCATTGCGGCCGCTGCGGGCGCGCTGGGTCCTAAGGAGGGGTCAATAGACGAGGAGGGCGCTGGCGGATCACGCGTGATCGACGAGTGCACTCCGGACCGAATAACGGTCGGGCGTGTACGGCCTGACAATTCGGTTGGGGTTAAACCCGCGACCGAGGACAAGAGACTGGAAAAACCTAGAGAAGTAGAAGGCGGTGGGGACACACTACGCCTAGCATACATTTTTAATTCTTGCAAAAAATAATGCGAGAACTCGGAAATTACTAAAAAAAACGCTAATAAAATGAGCAGTGGTGGTGGAGAGAAAATAGTCACCCCCCTTTACAGTCGCCTGTCAATTTGTTTTGCGCTGCGAGCCTCTACAAGGACGCTTCCGGGATGCTCCGATCCACAAGAAAAATGCCTGCAACTCATAACAAAAATTAAAATGATCGAGAGGCTGTGCCTTGCCGGGATTATTTCTTGCAGGGATTATCCCTCCTCCCCAGCCGAGAGAGAGGGTTTGTTTGAATTGAGTTTTATTTTTAATTTCATTAAAAATGAATAATGATATGATATATATATCAAAAAAAATAAATATATTTTTTTTTTCTTTTCTTTTTCTGGCCGCTGGTGGCCGCCTGCTGCTGGCTGGTTGGCTGGCCGTGGTGGCTGGCCACCGCCGCCCCCCTGGCTGGCCGCCTAGGCCTGGCTGGCCTGGCCGCCTAGGCGCAAGTAACCCCCAACGCCGACGCGAGCTTCCCAGACGACGTTCACCTCCACACGCTTACCGTAGTCGCCTGGCATTGCGATCATCGCGCAGGTCATTCAAGCCTTATACAGTCATTCACAACATTTTCATGAGACCGTTTAACGCAGTCTCTTCGGCCATTCACAGCAGCTTCTTCAACGCCAGTCGTGGGCTTTTCGTCCTGGGCTGCTCTTCGCCTTTCCAAGGCAAGCCCCCCCCCATACACAGTCGTGCTACTCTCTACACAACGGGGTTTCTACACAGACGGGTGGCGCACATTCGTGCTCTTCGCCCCACATCTCCCACACACAGTCGTGCGCATACAATTTCAATAGCTTTCGTGGGGCTGGTCTTCACCCCCCCACCTCTACACAGGGTTCAATGAGTTCTTTCGCAGCCATTCAACGCAGAGAAAAAAAAAAACAAAACGAAAATTGATTTTGCTTACCTGCGTGGAGACTTGTTGTGTGTGTGACGGGGAGAGAGAGAGAGAGAGAGAGAGAGAAAGAGTTCTTCCCTTCAAAATCTTGGCCGCCTCCCTCCACACACTCCCTTGTGGAGATAAGGGTGAGAAGATGAATGGTTGAAGACAATCGAGTGGGCTCCGATCCCCCGTTCACGCGCGGACTCTCACGATCCCCTCGAACCATGCTCTGATACCAGTGTTAGATACCCGTAACGCCGCTACGGGCGTTACCACAAGAGGGGACGGCCTCTGGCTCACCACCCAGCCATAGAGGAAGAATGAGGATTGCCCCTCATCCCCCAGGCTATATAGTGTGTGGCCTGCCGTCCACACTAGCCTGGCCGCCCATGACTCCGCATGGGCGTCCTCTCCCACTGAACCCTAGACATGGCCATCCGGTCTGCCACCATCGGTCACAGGCATTACAGCCTACGTGACAGCTTTCCTAAGTGATCAATTGCGCAGCCTTTGCAATACATCAAAACTTTCGGCCAATCCAAATTATTGGCCTTGCCTTTCTCATCTGACTTTGACTCTAAAGGGCAATCCTTGGTCCCATGGGGTTCGTGGCATTTGTAACAATGCAAAGCTCTGTCGAGTTGAGTATTCTTAGGTTGATGCATTAGCACTTTTTCAGAGTTTGACTCTTTCATAGCATGGTAAGGTAGAATCAACACTAATGCCATTTCTTTATCATTACACTCCTTTTTTGTTTGACTCTAACTCTAAAGGGCAATCCTTGGTCCCATGGGGTCCGTGGCATTTATAATAATGCAAAGCTTTGTCGAGTTGAGTATTCTTAGGTTGATGCATTAGCGCTTTATCAAAGTTTGACTCTTTCATAGCATGATAAGGTAGAATCAACACTAATGCCAATTCTTTATCATTACACTCCTTTTTTGTATGCGTTTGAATTGACGTACTAGGCCCTAGGTGCACTTCACTTGCATTAGAGATCGTTCTAGGCTCAGGATGAGATGCTTGACAGCTTTGTTCTCTCAAGTATCTGACCCTACGTTGGCATTCTTGTGTCTCATGATTAGTCCAATTGATGCAAAAGTAGCACCACTTTGTTGGGTTCTGATGGGATTCACTCAGATTATGGCTTTGAGGTGGATGGGTTAGTTTAAGATCAAGCCTTAGCTTTTGGATGATAAGATCTACCAAAGCTTGGACATCTACATTCTTGCTTGACTCTCTAAACACAAATGGATCTTCATCAGTCTTCTTTTGCAAAAGATTATAATTGTCATCCATTCTCTGAGCGTCAAAGTAACACTCATCCAAGTCTGTGTGGTTCTTTGTGAACAAATGCATGTAAAGCTCTTTGTTACATAGCCCTTCTAGAAAACAAGAGATGAGTCTCTCATTACTGGGTATCTCCGACTCAGGGCATTGAGCAATATATTGCTTCATTTGATCAATGCTCTGTTGCACACTTTATTTTTCACCTTGTTTGAAATTGAGGATAAGGGTCACCGTATTGTGCTTAATGCCTATCTTGGTGTGTGCTTCTATAAACCATTTGACAAGTATGTCAAAGTCATATAGCACCGTTGATTTCAGCATTTGAAACCAAGATAGAGCGCTTTCGCTCAATGTCAACCCAAACCCATGTACCTTGGTGTGCACATCTGTCACTCCCTCTGCATATATCAGTTGGTTAAAAAGAGCCACATGCTCATAAGGGTCTCCGATCCATCAAATTTCTTGCAGAACTTTTGTAGAGTGGTTGGCCGAATGTTTTTGGCTCCCGCGCTGACTCATCCCTTTTCCCCCTAGTCTTAGGCTCTGGAAATTTCCCTTTTGCTTTTGGCTCTGTTGGCTTCTCGCCCAATGTTCCTACTCCCGTTTCCCCCCTTCCTGATTTAGTTCGGTCTTCATGCGAAAACTCCTTTGGATTCGTACTTCCATAGGGTTTAGCATAAGCAGGCAGTAAAGTTTCTGCGAACTTTGGGGTTAGCGCATGGTATCTCGAGCCTTTTGGACCTACCGTTGCTGTGGTGGTTGGTCTAGGGTCCACTGTTGGTACATAGGGTCGTGGAGGAAACAACGGTATTCCCATCTTAGTGAACACATGCAATGCTTCTCCCTCAATTCTATAGTATCTGTTTCCCCATGCATCCCTAATGTCTAAAGATGTAGCTCCCTCATTCCCATACACATGCAGGTCCTGTTCATTCGGGTAAGGGAATTCATATGCCATCATTGTTTTAAATATGGTTCCTTTCAAAGTTGTATACAATGCAACAAATTCACTGTCGTTGTCCATCTTTCTTACATGCATCTTATACAATTCGCTTTTACTGAATTCAAGAGTTGCAGTAGGAAACAAGAAACTTACCTCCTCTCTTTCTGCTTCCAATGGCTTGGTCGAGTGTGCTCCTACTGGTGGTGTTGTCGGCACTCTCGACACACTGGGGCTATCCAAACCTGCACTCCAAGGAGGCATACTAGTCATGGGTGGTTCCGAGAATGTGCGTACATGAGGTAGGAAGTGCAGCTTGCCGTCTGCATCCATATTCTCAAATTCTGGTGTCAAAAAGTAGCGTATACCCATGACACTCATGTATTGGTCACCTTGTGACCTTACCCATACCTCCGCCTCCGTGGGAGTGGGTATGTCCTCTTTTTTTATTGCTATCCTATTAAAATGATCACCGTATAGCTTGGCTCCTCCGAATCGATTTTCGCGGATAAAAACCAAGTGGGTGTCATATCCAAGTGAAGCAGTGTGAACGTATGACGTGCTTGCGTTCAAGTTCATATTGCAAAAGCTCTCCATTGAAGCGGAAGCTTCACATGTACTTTGACTTGACGATGCGCTAGATGAGAAAGAGTGACCTTCCTCTATTGGGTTCAAGGGACTTTTGGTGTGTACCCCACTTGCTTGCGTTGAAGCCTTGGTCCTAGCTATTGATCCAGAAGCTATAGATGTGCCGGACCTTAGATGCATATGGTTCATGCACCCGCGGAACGGTCTCTTATGTTCTTTTAAGCTTCTTTTTGATGTGCTCTTTTCACACTAGATTTCATGATTGTGCTCGTGGCTTGGCCTTGGTTGCCTTGCGTTGCTCTATTTTCTCTTTTTTTTTTTTTGCTTTGGTGTTAAGTGTTATGTGGCTGCAGGGTTGCTATGCATCTTAAGGTTTTATCTCAAGTTGACCAACGTCCTTGGTTTTACCCAAGTCGTTTTTAACCTTATCCTCCTTGCGTTTAAGTGTCCTACATTGTGACCTACCAAAATTTTGGTAGCATAACGACGCTGTAGGCCTAATGCGATCACACCCGGTGTAAACGAGTGTGAGAGCGCGCAAGTGGCTAAAGCCAAAAACGGTCCAAGCTAGGCTCAAGGATGTGTGTACTCGAGCTAGGCTCTAGAGTACGTATACCATATGCAATTAAGAGCCATCTGCAGGCCTCGACCGTCATAAGGTGACACAATTCACAACTAGCTCCAAGCGTCTATCTGAAACAAGTCTCAGTCCCGTAGGGCTAAGGCAAATGCTAGAGCATGCTACAAGAAGAGGGATCCGGATTTTGACACGTCACTAATGCAAATTACGCGGCTGTATAACATCGGATACGCTATAAATGTTTGCCCAAAAAATACGAGGTTCTTGGCATTTCTGCTCAAGACCCTGCTCTTGCACCTACACACCTGCACTTTACACAGTAACTTGGACACTGCTTTGGACACTCTGCAGGCTCTGCACAGTTGGAACTCTACTCACTGTTTACTCCATCAAGAGGGTTGCTACCATAGCAGCTTTTTCACTGTTTTGGCCGTTTGGAGGCCTTCTGTAGCTCAGAACATAGTCATGTGAGTATTTTTTTTCACCGTTTGGACCTTCTGGAGCTGTCTAAAATCTCAAATTGCAAAATTTCAGCTCTCTGGTTACTCCATCGATAGGGGTCCCATCGACAGGGTCAAATGAGCCCAACCAAACCTAGCCAAGACGTTGATTTGCTACGCATTTGAGCTAAAAAGCTCATGCTTTACCATTAATTTCTAGCGCTTATCACCTTATTGATGCAATCATGCGCATGCTTCTAGCTATCATTCCCTAAATGCTAGTTATGTATAGTGCTCTTTCCTATAATGTAAATGATGCTAAGCTAAAAAAGCTCCATTGGCTTTGCATCCAATGGAGCTTCACTAAACCTACACTAATGCTAATGACTCACTAGCTCAGGCTACTCACTCCTTGGCAATGGTGCCATTGAATGGGGCGCTATAGCATAGCGGCTTCCACACAACTCTCCATCTATGGCTATGATGAAAAGGTCAATGCGGAGAGCGTTAACCCGGCTAGCTCACGGAGGACACCTTGCTTTGTCAAGGCAAGGGAGTCTCTAGCTTAGCATAGCGATTTGCAATATGGCCACTCATCCACTTAAACTCAATCCTACTAATCAAGCTGATCTAGCTATGAGAAGCTATGAGAAGCTAGCCCACTCACTCCACTTTACTTCAATCCTTCTCAACTCAAATGCTAATCTACTTAATGAAAGCAAAGCAAGCTTAAAGTTACTTAATGCAAACCCACATGAGCAATGAGCTTAACTACTTCATTAGTAAACTCATTAACACACAAAGTTTAACTCAAGCATACTTAGCCTACTCTTAATTCAAACAAAGAGAGAGTGTTACACACATAGGCAAGCAACCCTTCATTCACATCCCGCGTTGCTATTCTTCCCAATCCCTGTTGCAATCCACATGCATACACATTCACCACACAATGCTAGAAATAAGACTTGCTTATCACTAGTTAATTTAGCAACCACACACACACTTCACAACTTAATTACCATAAGCAAGAAGATAGCATGATTACAAAGCATGAATAGAGAAAGAGAGGTGAAGAGAGAAGCCAATGCCCATCATTAATCAATATGACTTTACTACAATGGGAGCTCTTAGCTATGGAGCTTAGAGCTTGGCTTAGATTAGAAGAGATCTAGAGTAGAGAGCTCCTAAGAGAAATGACCAAAAAGCCCTAAACTCTTAGTTGTGTTGACCTTTATACCTAGGGCTTCTAATTCCTAGTCCTTTCCCATTTGGGCGGACACCACTAAAAGCTTTGCAAAATTAGCAGATTTATGGGCTTTTGTAATACAAATTAGAACTCCAAGAGCCCATATATCGGCTAAGTAATTATTTACGTTGCACTTTGGCGGGATTTTTAGCAAAAGCTCAAAAATAAATTAAAAAATTAATGTCCGCGCTCCCGCACTTGCTCTTTTACTTTAGCTTCTTCTTTTTAACTTTTCTGTTTTCTTGTCCTCCTATTTCACTACCTGTTTCGTGTGCCGAAACAACGGGTCATATTATTTTTAAGCCAAAACCCGCAATGTGAATACCTCCCATATGTAATTCCGTGATGATGTTGTAAATGGGCTCCACATGAGTTCCAAATTGTAAGTTACCGTGCCACAACGGTAGAAGAGGTTCCAATTTATGCCTAGGTGTGTAATTTAGAGCAGTGGGCACCCTAGTTGTGAATGGGCGTGGCCAAAAAACCCTAGGTATAAAGGACATTTTATGAGTGTGGTGAACCTCATTCTTGGATGGTCACTTTTAGAGCTAGTGTGAGGAAGGAGATGGCTATGGAGTCCTTGAGCTTCCCTATGCTCATGTGCCTTAATGCCGCTCTAATTTCCTTACTCTCCATTGTATCTCTCTTTTCCATAGTGTTAATGGCATCAAGTTCTCTTAATTAGTCTTTAATTAGAGTGTAATTTCTCATGCTTATTCTCTTATTTCCTCATTAGTCTCAAGCTCTTTCCATTTGTGTAGTTAATTAGTGTTGTGTATGCATGGATGGGCATAGGATGCTTGGTGGGTGATCCTAGATCTATGCTTGATGAGTGTGTGCATTTGCTAATTAATTTCCATGTGTGTGTGTGTGCTTGAGTTTAGTGTGTGTTTGTTTGAGATTAGCATGATGTGTGCCATTGTCCATGAGGGTAAGAGTGTGTTAATGGATGGAGTGGAAGAGGTTGGAGATTAGCTAAGCCATGGCTTCTCTCCTCCATTAGTTTAAGCTAACCTCCAAGAGTCCACTTCTCTATTCTTTTCTCCCATGAGCTCTCTCACTTGTGAGATGCCTCCATGCCCTAGCCAGGTAATGCGATTCTCGGATTGATAATTTGTTCGAGGTGTAGCATTCTCCCCTTTGTTGCAAATCCCGAAACACTCATGCACTATTTGCTGGATTTGGCTTGTACTGAGTATAGCAATCTTCCCAAACCCTTGAAATTTGAATTTTGAGCTCTTCTGATGGGACACGCATGTCCCATCAACTAATGATTTTGAAGGGATTTTGCAATTCTGATCAAAGAAGATGCTCTCCTATTTCCTATTATGCCTTGAAGTTTCAAATTGGATGATTTTTAACCCCCTAGATGAGTAATTTGGAATGGGATACCCTGTTTGTTTCCAAGGGCAATTCTGCAACAAAAAGCTAAAGCGAAAAAGGCGAGCCACCTAATTTTTCCATTTAATTTTCCGTAATTATTTTTGTAAATTTCCCGCAGCTACTTTTGAAAAAGCCCATTTAAATCACCCGTTGTAATATTTATCAATTGTAATTGGGGCCATGGGCTTCCAAAGTTGTAAATTGAGAGCTCCATCTATCTAATTAGAAAACTCACTTAGAGTCACCTATTGATATAGTCAACAACTAAGGATTTTTAGGCATGTTTTGGATAACTCACTTAAGCTAGTAGTTTTAGAGAAGGTCTTTCAAAGAAAAGAAGGTGATTCTTGCAACGCTTCCTATGCACAATTCTTGTACTCTCCTTCCATTCTAATGCAAAGAAAGGTTTTTGCTCCTATCATTGTCTACATTTCCATTGTCTAATCATTGATTTTGATTAAGAAATGACTAGTTTATGTGTGTGTGTGCTTTAGGTAAAGAGAGTGTGTGAGGGCCATTAATCCATGATTAATGTTGATTTAATACATTTGCTTGTTCCATTGGAGTAGCCTTAGCTTGCTTAAGGTGTTGGTAGCTTCAACTTCATGCTTGCATTAGAGACAGAAGGTCTCTTTCTTGTGTGTGTGTGTGTGTTTAAGCTTTCCATTAGAGCTTCCATTGGTTTGCAATGTGTCATTAGATGAACCCATGACCCTTTTCATTTCCTCTTTAATCCTTTAGCATGCGCTTTACAAGTCTATGATTAAGAATTGTCCTCTTTGCAAAAGTGTGTGTGTGTGTGTGTATGTGAATACACACACACACACTTGCAAGTCTATGATTAAGCATTGTCCTCTTTGCAAGTTGGGTCTGACACACTTATGTAGCCTCCATGCATTAATCGAGTCCCTACCCAGCATTGATAATTATGTTAGTGCTTAAAAGCTATGCTTAGGATGTCCGTCTCAACGGCGGCCCATTAACATTGGCACCATTGCCGTGGAGCGGGTACTTAGATTAGAGTAGTCACTTGGTTACTCTTGTGCTAGTGTGTTAGGTGAGTTTCAATTCATCACTATCATTCATATAGTTTAGTGAGGGATTGGTGTCGGGGATTCCAAGGTTCTTGTAGGTGGCCGAGGATCGCGGATCGCTTAGGGCCTATGCTTAGGATTAGAAAGGGGTGCTTGAGGTTTGGTATGAGTGTGGGACATTCATTTCCATCTTGAGTGATGACCAAATGCATATCATTTAAGATTTAGAACTTTCTTGAGCTCAGTTGAGCATTCATTTTACGCTTTAGATTACTGTAGCTTAGATATTATTTATAGATGCATAGCATAGATATTAGCTTAGATTAGATGTATATATATGTGTACTAGGAGTAGGGTAAGTAGGCATACACCTATCCCATCCGGAACATGCCCATATGCCCTCACATCACATTTAGTGCATTTTTGTTGTTTCAGTAATTGCATGTCCCAAGGGCCTAAATTTGAGCAAATTTGGTTTTTATTGGACATATAGGCTAAGGGGAGCATATTCAAGGACCTGCACTAGTCAAACTCAAAAAAGTCATTTTCTGCATGTATGTGCATGGGACATGCATGTACCATCAAGTTGACCAGAACTAACTTTCACTACATCATATGGGTACCCTAGGGCATGTACATCACTCTCCTATTTATGCTTTTCAATTTGCATATCATTTTGCATCCATTTCATCAAAAAGCAAAGTGATACACTTGGAACGTAGTAGAATGGAACCCACACCAAATCTTCAAGTTGAGGGGTCAAACCTTAATCAATTTTGGGTACAGGGTGTCAAAGGGATCAGGGGGACATTATCCATTAGCTAAAACCATCAAAATTTCAAGAGGGCCCATATTCAGTCTCTGTGATGGGACACGCATGTCCCATCAAAGTGTGATTTTTTGGTCAAACCCAATTAGCAAAGACTTGCCAGGGTCCCAGACATTAGGGGAAATTTGGGGTCTCAAAAGGGCCCTCTAAGGAAGTCCATGTCATAATATTCTTTAAAAGTTGGGCATCCGGTATTTTTTTTGCAAACGAGCTCCAAATTTGTCGGACTTTGTAAATTTAGAGATTTCCGGTGATATATGGGTTGATAGGGTTTGGAATTGGGACAAGGAAGTTATACAAAAGATTCCTTTTAGCCTAGGGAATATCATCGTTACGGTGATATTCCCTAGGCTAAAAGGAATCTTTTGTATAACTTCCTTGTCCCAATTCCAAACCCTATCAACCCATATATCACCGGAAAGCTCTTGATGAGTAGAATCTAAATTTACAAAGTCCGAAAAATTTGGAGCTCGTTTGCAAAAAAAATTACCGGATGCCCAACTTTTAAAGAATATTATGACATGGACTTCCTTAGAGGGCCCTTTTGAGACCCCAAATTTCCCCTAATGAGCACATACCAACTCTCAGAATTGAATTTTGACTCAAATCAAGAAGGTTGGAAGTTGCAGATCAGCACACATGGTGCCCCACACTAAAATACTCACTGGAAAGGTCAAATCTCATCCATTTTGGGATTTCAGGGTATCAATAGACTCAGGAGACCATTCCCCATAGCTCGCTTGCATTAGAGTTGAAAAATCACTTTTCTATCACTAATTGATGGGACACGCATGTCCCATCAAAGCAGGCCAACAAGGACTCAAACTTGCACACCAGGGTGGAACATGCTCTGTACAAGGTGAATACAGCTGTATACCAAAAGTAGAGCTCATTTGGAGGATTTTCACTTCAGTGACGTGAATCCACTGAAAAATAACTTATAAATATTTCCCGCAACTACAAAATGACTAAAATTCCTATTTACGGCTCAATGATCCATTCGCTGAGTTTGGATGCTCCAATCTAAGATATTGAGTTCATCTTCGCAAAAACTAAACCCACATGCCCATCTGGCTCCGTTTGCTCCACTTTTGGCTAAAAATAGTAAATTAGCAAAAAATGACTATTTCTCGTAAACAGCTTAATTTTTGCTTTCCACTCTTGCTTCCGTCTTTCTCCTCTTCTTCAGTGCTTTGTGCTCCTATTCCGTCTTTGTCGGAACATTCCCCCCTTCCTATTTGCAATCACGTCTGTGTGATTGGTGTTGATGGACGTTGTCTGCCCTCCATAGTCTTTTGACAGCATCATGTAATTGTCGTTGTCTAGCTCTTTGCTCTTGTGTGAGGTTTGTCTGCTTGTAGTCTGCAGTGTTTCTTGCTTGCCTTAGAGCCACATACCTGGTTTATAGAGTTGTACCTTCTGGATGAAACAAATGGGTAGGAGCATCAAGAACTTTGTGGTCATCATCTTCCCAGATGTCCCAGACTTGGTCACCTACCAATCTATAAGTCAAATGTTAAACCAGATTCCTTGAACTTTGAAATCAAAGTCTTTTTGTGCTATTTGTCCTTGAAAGTTTTGATGTAGGTTGAGAATAATCTCATGAACTTACATAGCATCATGCATGAGACATCCAAAATCTCATGAACTTACATAGCATCCTGCATATGAGACGTCAGGAATCTCTTGGTACTTCTCTAAAATGCTGCCCAAAGTCTCCATGAAGCTGTCTTCTGTGAGCGGCTAATTGTGCATAGTATCTTGCCATCGAGCAGTGTTTATCGGTTTGTAGCCAGATCCCTAGTGTGATCTCTGAGAGTTTTGAGGAAGAGCACGATGTACAATTTGAAAGATGGTGCAATGTAATGCAGAAGTAAGGAAACATGAGCTTGATGAGGTGTATCCAAATCACTTGAATGAGAATGTGGAAGCTTGCCTTGGGCTTGAAAATGATGCGCAAGATCTATGAAATATGCCATTTCTGCCAGAAACTCCATCAGAATGACAAAGTGTAAGAGGCACCTAGCTTAATGCCCAGAAACGCATGAGTTTTTTGAGCATGATCACTACCAAGACTATGTTGATTAAGCTTAAAGGTGACCCCAAATTGACAGAAACACTATGATCCTTCTTAAATAATGAGCTAGACATCAATTTACAGAGTCTACAATAGGCCCCAAGAGAAAATTGGCCACCCAACCACGGAGATGGTTCATGAGGATATAGTGGAAGCCCCAATAAAGGCTCCTCTTATCAAGGCAAATCATGTGGAAAATGATTCTAACTCAATGGTCAAACTCCCTATCAACATGATGAGTGACTACTTTGAGGGTGATGAATGTACTACGGTTTTACCAAATTTTTGAAATGGTAATAGTGTCATGGCTATCCTTGAAAGTGGCGCTGGCATCAACATAGTGACAAAATGATGTTGGGAACAAATAGGGTAGCCACCATTGGAAGCTGCTAACCTCAGGCTAAAATTGACTAATGGTAGTCTCGTAAAAGCTACGGGATTGCTGAAATTTTTTGAGGTTAAAGCCCTAGACCATCATGTATGCCAGACATTTATGGTAATGGACTTTAACAATAAGTCAAGTTCCTATGAAATCATCCTAGGTGAACCCTTCATGCGAGAACATAGTATGGTCCATGATTGGTACAACAATCAAGTTTCTTTGACCTTACATGGCAAGAACATTTTTGTGAATCTCAAAACGGGAAAAGCACAACCCATGGCAAGTGGAATACTTAGGAACAATAGTGCAACTATTGGCTTATGTGATTCAAATCTCTCAACCTCTCTCAACCTTTGCACAGATCAACACAAACATACCCACACTTACGCAAAGGAATCCACGCAAGATGATGGCCACATTTGAGACATTGACTGGACTCATGCACTAGCCACTATGGAAGTATGGGGTAAATAAGGAATCACTTATGTTAACACTGAGGTGGAAATACTATCTGAGTTCAATTCCTTGAATATGATTTTGATCCTCATTAACCCCATGTATGCAAAACCTAGGGAGACATAAATGGCACTCTCACACTTGGCAAATGAGAGCAAACTTGAAACCAGTTTAAAGGAAAAACATGGAGAAACACCACACGCTAATGGGAAGGTCCACAATGTCTTCACATGTGAATCTGATGTGATCTTAAGCCCCTCCCCATTATGCACACAAATTGAATTGACTAACACAAGTGGTGAAGTGTTATACAATGCTTTATTTGACACAAAAGCTAGTCATAATCTATTATCTTTCAATGAATGGAATCAATTGGGATGGCCTATGCTAACTCAATCTGATTTCAAGGTCAAAGGTGTGAATGGACAAACATCCTATGTTTTGGGTTTTCTGTCAACAATTATTCATTGTGCTAAGGCACTTTTTGTGTAATGCCTATAGAAGAACTCTTTGAGAATGTGTTGCTAGGTTGCACATGGATGACAGCAACCCAATGTACAATTGATTGGGCAAAAAATATAGTCATAATGGTAACTCCCTCTTGCCCTATAGGTTCTCACTACATGCACTATTCATTGGAGAAGCTCACACCCCCCCCTGCCCGAGGACCCTTCAAAGATAGCCTCTGCAAAGCCAGATCCCAAACTAACTCCCAATGCACTAACAACCAAGCCCTTGCATGCACCAAAGTCAATGCCAACATGTGCAACGACAACAATTTGGTAACCATGACAATAAACGATATTACAATGGGTTCAAAGGAAAATCCACAATGAAGAAAAAATCCTCGTTGCAAAAAACAACCAAAGAAATACAAGTCTTCAAGCCGCTGGGTTCCCAAGAATTTCCTTTGAATGCAAGGATATTATACGGGTAACTCCTGGATTTGGCTTCCAAAAAATATCTGCCAACTAAGAGCAAAGCAAGCAGCAATTGTGCAACCATAGGATATAGAAAAATCTTCAAGCCAATGGTTGCCTAAAGGTCTTCTCAAGGCACAAGGATATTGTGACGACAACTTGCGGATCTGGATCCCTAAATGTGTATTGCCCGCATCACTTGTAACAAGTAAAAATCATGAAGAAATCATGGTTTCACATGATAAATACAAATAGATCAGTCTCTCATGAGGGTGTAAATTTAGAAACCGATGCAGGCAATGCTCAAGAACAAGAGCAAATCCAAATGGAGGAGGTAACTTATGAAGAAGAAATTCAAGCATCATCTACTCAAGATGTAGGGCTTCCACCCATTCAAATGACCTAACTGCCAACTGAGCCAAGCATTTCTGTGAACCCATTAGATGAAGAAATTCATGAAGTAGAACAACAAGAAGAAGTGCATGCTGAAAAACCAGTTGAAGCAGCTCATGAAGAGATGCAAGGAGGACTATAAAAGGAAGCAATAGCTGCCCCGCTAAGTCCAATGAGTTTGGAGATTCCACTCACGACCTCATTTATAGATAAGGAGTTAGAGGAACCAAACAACATCAAAAGGACCATCCTTCACATTGCAAAGAACCGGCAAAGCACCCATCCATGAGGATATCATTGATTTAGAAGCCAGCGTGACTCTCAAAGCTAAAGACAAAAGCATTGAAAAGGCTAGCCCAAGTAACATTGAGCTAACCACAGCCACATCATCCTCATCATCATCGTCTGAGCTGCTCTCTTCTTCATCCTCACTTGTGTTTGAAAAACTTATTTGAAAAACTTGTTTGCAAGAAATTGTTTGAACAAACATAAAGCCCCTGGAGAATGTGGAATCCGAACGACTAGGAGGTAGGGTGGGATGTGTGGAATGGGTATGGTTGGCCACACACTAAAAGGGACCTAAAATCTATTGTAACAATTTTTGTGAAGGTTATGATTGCAATTTTTATGAAGATTATGATCCTTACACCATTTCATTGCAAATATTTATTGTCAAATGTAACTTTTTGGGTGTGTAATGCTTTTTTTTTAAGTGTATGTATGTCCTCATGTGCATTGTTTCTACCTTACCACACCACATAGAACAACCATGTTACATTTGTCTTTGCCGTAAACTCAAACATACCATTTCTAGATATCCTACTTAACATTGTATCCAAAGCAGATCTAGATGATCTAATACTCATTGAGTTGCTCACAAAATGTGTATTGAACAGCCGTTGTAATATTTATAAATGATAATTGAAGCTGTGGGCTTCCAATTTGTAAATTAGTGAGCTCCAACTTAGGAGTTAGAGCGAACCCACTTAGAAGTCACTTACTAATAGAGTGACTTGTCAAGTTTTTAGTATGTTTTAGATAATTGTTGTCTAATGGATTTTGGTCATAGGTACGAGCAAATAATGGATATCTCTAACAGAACTCTGGGATGAGGTGCAAAATTTCAAAGAACAGGATGGGAGTTCATTGAACTCAGCTCCTTTCTCAGTAATCCATCTCACGTGTTCGATTGAATCAGGACGAGTGCCAATGCCAAGGGAATCGATGTGCGATAATGCTGATGATTGTAGCCAGGCTAATACTATAGCCACGTTACCTTCATACATAGGGAAGACGGAAAACGGCACGAAAATTTTGCCTATTCCTCTTTCGGAACATGTCAATCCTAAGGCCAGCGATACTTTGAGTCTTCAAGCTATCTTATCAGCTCCAGTAACGGCAACTTTGTCCTTAATGGATTTCTTGAAAGTAAAAACCTGAGTTGTGGGCACAAGTTTCGAAGCTATTGAGACATAAGGGATACTTGGGGAATGGGTATTTTAACTATGAACAGCGAGAAATACCGGTACCAGAATCTCCAGTGCAAAAAGTCTTTTCATGAAGAAGAAAGAGCTGCGGAAGCAATAGAAGAAACAATGGAAGAAGAGCCTGAAGAAACTACAAGGATTGATCTAACTCATTACTTAGAGCATATACTTGATTAACCTACTCATTATGCGATGGAAATCAGTGAGAAGACAATCAATAGAGAGAGTAGAAGCAAGACATAAACCTTTCATTGCATTAGAAATGGAAATGGTTACACAATGCGTGCGTAGGAAGCGCCGCGAAGACCTTCTCTTCTCTTTGTCTAAGCTCCTCTTAGCTTGGCTAGAAATGTTAGAATGGCTGTTTTGAATGGCTACACTAATGAGTAATTTCGGGAAATTACATCCACATACACATACAATCCTCTTCTTTTTTTGTAACATTACCAAACTACCGACATGGATGGTTAGAGGAATGGGGGCTCTAATGAGTTTATTAACACTTACAAAGGTAGAGTTAGAGATTTCAAGCGTTCTGAAACACGAACAAGCTTCAAAGAAGTTTTGATCGAACATGCATATATGCACTCAGAACTACATTTACATCAACCCAATGGCTTCCCAGCACACAGACCAAATTGTAAGACTTTCACTCTGTCTTAAACCTAGTGGAGTGGCAACCTATTTTTAGTGTGTACATTTTGATTTCATATTTTTTCTCACTTATTTTGGTATATTGTAATTTCATATTTTTACTCACACTTATTCTATTTTTGTCTGTATATTGTGATTTCATGTTTTTAGTCACACGTATTCTATTTTTGTCTGTGTAGATATATATCCATCAAACCTGGTGGACTGGCAACCTATTTCTAGTGTGGTGGGAACTTGATGTCTTTCATGCTTCTATTGGTGAGAAAATATATAAAGATAGAACATGAAAGTCTTTAGCTGAGAGGGGAGTTTTTTTCTATGATGCATTTTACACAGCACCTTCAAACCCTACAAGTTATGGATATTTGGAGCCCTGTCCTTTGCTTTCTTTTAATAGTCCAGAATGGCCAGTGTTCAGTTTTGAAACAAGGGAGTGTTTTGTACTTAAGGTATATCAAGAAGTGCAAAAATATTTAAGGGTAAATATAGCAAGCCGTGTAGTTAAAATTACTTTCTTTATGCCCTTGCATGTTT
>NC_141083.1:11763086-12045586 GCF_041138505.1 Cibotium barometz
CATGCGTTGCTTCCTTCATTGACCCTCTTTTTGTTTTATGTTTAAAGATTAACCATACTCATGCGTTGCTTCCTTCATTGACCCTCTTTTTGTTTTATGTTTAAAGATTAGCCATACTCATTCGTTGCTTCCTTCATTGACCCTCTTTTTGTTTTATGTTTAAAGATTAACCATACTCATGCGTTGCTTGCTTCATTGACCCTCTTTTTGTTTTATGTTTAAAGATTAACCCATATTCATGCGTTGCTTGCTTCATTGACCCTCTTTTTGTTTTATGTTTAAAGATTAACCATACTCATGCGTTGCTTGCTTCATTGACCCTCTTTTTGTTTTATGTTTAAAGATTAACCATACTCATGCGTTGCTTGCTTCATTGACCCTCTTTTTGTTTTATGTTTAAAGATTAACCCATATTCATGCGTTGCTTGCTTCATTGACCCTCTTTTTGTTTTATGTTTAAAGATTAACCCATATTCATGCGTTGCTTGCTTCATTGACCCTCTTTTTATTTTATGTTTAAAGATTAACCATATTCATGCGTTGCTTGCTTCATTAACCCTCTTTTTATTTTATGTTTGAAGATTAACCATATTCATGTGTTGCTTGCTTAATTACCTCTCTTTTTGTTTTATGTTTAAAGATTAACCATATTCATGTGTTACTTGCTTAATTAACACTCTTTTTGTTTTATGTTAAAAGATTAACCATATTTATGTGTTGTTTGCCTAATTAACTCTCTTTTTGTTTTATATTCAAAGATTAACCATATTTATGTGTTGCTTACTTAATTACTTCTCTTTTTGTTTTTTGTTAAAAGATTAATATACTTGTATTTTAAGGAAGGTAGCTTAAGAGTTTTCTCCATGAGAAGATTTAGGAACAAGTATATGTCTAAAGCTTAAGGAGAGGGATCTATGTCTAGGGTACTTTAGACAAGAGAAAATTAGAAAAAGGGATTCATATCTTTTCCAAGATGTCTCAGTAATTGTTTTAAGCTACAAATCTCCTTGTGTCTAAATGCTTTTAATTTCATCAAGAACCTCGCTATTGGTGTCTTACAACGAAGAAGAGGAGGAGAGGCCATATCCTCTTGCCTTCGACGCAAGAGGATATGCCCATCGTAGATTAGGATTAGAATAGGAATATAATTGGTAATTATTCTTTCAAAGTTAGCCAAGCCAACGGCTTGTGTAAATTGTAACTATTCTTTGAGTGCCCACAAGGGTGTAAGTCTTGAGTAAAGTAGAGTGAATTAAAGTAGGAAAGTAGTTCAATTGTATATGCATTCCATGATTAGGATAGAGTTAAGGAACCTTGCATAAAGAAATGAATTCAATAGAGAACCAATTAGGAAAATGCCATAAAAATATCAATGCATAGTAAGAAAAATAAAAGCATGATTAACTTAGGAAAGCATAGCGAATGAAGAAACCATAAGCATCAATGCATAGTAAATGAACCAAAGCATGCATCATCTAGTCATGCATAAGAAGAAACGGAATGACTTGTCTCCCATAACCATTGTTGGAAATAAGTCATTTCATTTCTCAACAAGAAGCAAGTGTAGCATGAATGTAATGAACCAAATTGCATAGTTTATCACCATCTCACAAAAAGATATCACTTGCTGTTCTCGCAATTGCATCAATATAAAGTTACCAGTAATCCTTAATTCTCAATCTAAGTGCACTAAAGAGGTTACACTATACCTTAAAGTAGGAAGAATTCTAGTCGACACAATAGTGAAACCATATTCTTGAACACCTAAAGCAAGAAACATTAACCATATGTCTATCTCACTTTCATCAACTCTCGCCAAAAACATTGTCAAGGAATCACTTAAAGGCGACAATCAATCTCACACACTCAAACCATAAGACTATGAACACTCTTGCAAACACTAGGGTATCTACTAAATTACACCAAAGAGAAGTGATCGCAAAGCACAAACACAAGCTTCACTTATGGTCAATCCACCCTTCTTTCTTGTGTAATGTCAAGTTGTTTTCATTTTCAAGTTTGTTTGCACTATCGGGGAAGGGGTCAAGGGAAAGCTTCCACGGAGATGCCTCGTGGATCGCTTGACTGAGACTGTAGGGATATTGCCTCCACAGAGATGCCCCGTTGATACCCCATACCAAGCTAGCACGGATTAAGTACGTGCATGGATATGTGTATGTGAAATATAGGATGGTGGTCCTTCCAACATGGTTTGCATATCCCGGATAAGCACATGATGCTTTGTTAAGTTGACCTTTTCCTGGATCGGATTTGGATACTCTTTCAGCTTAGGTGGTATGGTCGTGTCGGTTGTAAGGTCCTTCTCATAAGCCTTTACAACGCTATCTAAGGTCTCGTTGACCTTGTCAACCGACACCGAGCCTCCAGAATCCGTATCACGTGAAGTTGAGGCTTGATCAACTTGTTCAGTGGTTCCTACCCTTGTTTGCTGTTTTCCCGAGTCCTTTGGCATGGACTCCTCTATTTCTGTCTGTGAGTCCCCACTGGTTTGTGTTTTCGTTGTTTTTGGACTCTCTAGTTTTTCTTCGCTTTCTCGCGCATTTTTTGCTTGAGCTCTCGTCACTACCCTCAAGGTTTCAGTGGTATTGGCTTGTTGCTCTATCTCAAGCATTGGGTTTGGTTTGATTTGTTTCTGTTCTGCAATTGTTTGCACAACATACATCCTTCATGTTCCGTCAGGTGTCTCAAGGATAATCGATTCCCATGAACCTGAGTCGGACGACTCAGTTCCACTGGAACTTTCTTGTTTCTTGATCGTCCTTGTGTTTTTTGCTTTGTTTCTTCATTGTTTTCTTCTCTTCCGTTTGGTTTGTTCTTGCTGAGAATCAGATCCTTCTATTGGTGTAAACACGGGTTGCAGTTGATCATTACAAGCTGGAACTATTGATACCATTCTCAATGGTACATTCTCGCTTTCTGTTTCAGAAGTTGATGGTGATGGAATCACCCCAACATACCCAAAGGAAGTTTTTGTCTCTACAAGCTTATTTGGACAATGTTTTGCTAGATGATCATTGTTGCAGCCATTTGCCACAGCCACTGTAGTGCCTAAGTATGCGGGGCCAAGCTTGATACCCACTAGTATTGTTTGCCAAAAGCTTTTCTTTTCGCACAGGACAGTCCCTAGCAAAATGCGGACCATTGCATTCATAACAGGGCCCTACTATCGTGTCACTCCCGGGACTCAGGGAGTTGGACTATAGATGAATCTAAGTCCGTCAATTGTGAGATAGCAAGTTACATTGACTCTGGCGTCTCCTCGTAGTATGGACTCACGGGTACCAATTCCATGGATGGTACCGAATCTTCTACCTTCCCTTACATAACGGAAAGGAGTTGTCCCTGGTGGAGCCGGTTGAGGGCCCAATACAGGTCTTGCTGCATCACTCGCACCTGCGATAGGTTGTGCATTAGAGGGCTTAAAGTCCCCTGGCATTCCTGCACCTATATCTCTCATATACCTTTTTCTACTATAGCACTCATTCGTGCTATGGTTGCCCCACCTTCTACATGGTTCACACCATTTGAGAGCTCCTTGCGGGTTGTCCCTCAACGGTGGCATTGGTTGGTATGGGCGACTTTGCTGGCTTACCCTATTGTCCTGCTTAAGCAGACGAGCTACTCTATCCGCTATTGTTTGTGAGACCATTTCCTCGTTTCTACGAGCATTGCTCGAGAAATCTGATCTCTGGTCATTGCCAGAAGATCGTCTGTTTCCTTTTCTGTTGTCATCTAGGCGTTGAGCTTCGAAACAACAAAACTCGAAGTCCTTGTGGTCTTGAGTGAACAGTAGCATGTAGAGGTCTTCATCTAATAAGCTCTCTAGAAAACAAGAAACGAGACGTTCTTGCTTTGGCAATTTAGACTCTGGGCACCTAGGAATGTACTGTTTCATTCGCTCGACGCTTTGTCGAACCGTCTCTCTTTCCCCTTGTTTAAAGTTGAGAATTAGGGTCACCGTGTTGTGCTTGATACCTATCTTGGTGTGCGCTTCAATGAACTTCTTGACTAAGGTGTCAAAATCATAAAGCACAGCTGGTTTTAGCGTTTGGAACCAAGAGAGAGCACTTTCGCTCAATGTTAACCCAAACCCATACACCTTGGTGTGCACATCCGTGACTCCTTCTGCGTATATGAGCTAGTTGAAAAGAGCCACATGCTCATATGGATCTCCAGTTCCATCAAATTTTTTGCATTTTTGCAGAGTGATTGGCCGAATGTTTTTCGATCCCGGCCACTCTTCTTTTTTTCCCCTCGTTTTAGGATCTAGAAATTTCATTTTAGCTTTTTGAGCTGCTGGCTTATTGCCAGATGTATCTACCCCTGTTTCCCCCTTTCCGGATTTTGCTTGTTCTTCTTGTAAAACCTCCTTTGGTTTAGGTATCCAGGAAGAATCTTTCATCCCGGAACCCATACTTTGATAGGGTTTATCATGAGCAGGCATCGTTGTCTCTGCGAACTATGGAGTTGGCACATGGTATCTTGAATCGTTTGGACCTACAGTTGCTATTGTTGGTCTAGGTTCTACCGTGGGTACATAGGCTCGTGGATGAAATAACGGTATTCCCATCTTGGTGAAGACTTGTAAAGCCTCACCTTCGACCTTATAGTAATTGTTTCCCCAGGCGTCCCTAATGTCAATCATCGTAGACCCCTCAGTCCTGTATACATGTAGGTCTTGTTTGTTAGAGTATCGATACCCATTTACCATCATTGTTTTGAAGACGGTTCCTTTTTGTGTTGTGTACAGAGCTACAAATTCACTGTCATTATCTATTTTTTGCACATGCATTCTGTACAGTTCACTTTCAACAAATTCTGGAGTTGCAGTAGTAAATGAGAAGCTTACCTCCTTGCTTGAGCTTTTGGTTTCCTACTCCAGTCTATTCCAGTTGTTGGTGCCGGTGGTGCTGATGGTGCTGCCGCAAATCTTGGGCTGTCCAAACCTGCACTCCATGAAGGCACATTATATGGGGGTTCAGAAAATGTACGAACATGAGGTAAGGTGTGGAGCTTGCCTTCTGGATCCATGTTTTCATATTCGGTTGTTAAAAATTACCGTATGCCCATAAAACTCATATATTGGTCACCTTGTGACCTTACCCATACCTCTGCCTCCATAGGCATTGGTATGTCCTCTATTTTGACTGCTATCCGGTTAAACGGATCACCATATAGTTTAGCCCCTAACCGATTTTCACGGATAAAGACTAAACGGGTGTCATAGCCGAGTAAAGTAACGTCAATATCTAATGCATACCGGCATTCAAGCTCAAATTGCGGAAGTTTTCCATTGAAGCGGAAGCTTTGCTTGCACTTTGATTTGACGACTCGCTACTAGTAGAGGACGGACCCTCCTCTACTATGTTCAAGTGACCTTTAGCTTGTATCCCACTTGCTTGGGTTGAAGCCTGCGTCCTTGCGATAGATCCCGAAGCTATTGACTTGCCGGACCGCAGATGCATATGGAGCATGCACCTTTGGAATGTCTGTGTATGTTCCTTTTAGCTTCCTTTTAGTAGTGCCCTTTTTGCACTTGAATTTAACGTTGTTTGCTTGGGTTGTTGTTGTCTCTTTTCTCCTTTTTTTATTTTTTTTTATTTTTTTATTTTTTAAAACTTGCTTTAACGTTAAGTGTTACGTGGATGCAAGGTTGTTAAGCGTCGTAAGGTCGCTTACTCAAGTTATCGTCCTTGGTTTTACCCAAGTCGTTTTTAACCTTATCCCTTTGCGCTAGGCGTTTAAACGGCGTATCCTACCAAAAATTCGACAGCATAACGGCGCTGTAGGCCTATGCAATCACACTCGGTGTAAAACGAGCGTGAGAGCGCGCAAGTGGCAAAAGCCAAAAACGGTCCAAGCTAGGCTCAAGGACGCGTGTACTCAAGCTAGGCTCTAGAGTATAAGTACCATATGCAGTTTAGAGCCATCTGCAGGCCTCGATTGTCATGAGGCAACACGATTTACACAAGGTACAAGTGCTGATTCAAAACAAGTCTCAGTCCCGTAGGGCTAAGGCAAATGCCAGAGCACGCTACAAGAAGAGGGATCCGAATCTACACACTCTTCCCTAGCGTAAATTGAGTGGCCCAATAAACGTCGGAAACGCTAACAATGTTCGCCCCAAAAATCTGTACCTGCACCTGTAACGTGCAAATCTGCAACAGTAAAACTAGTTTTAGCACTCAAGACCTGCTGTGGATGCCTGTGTGAGCCTGTGCAGCTGAAAATTCTGTCCTCTGGTCAGCCCATCGACAGGGTTTTTCAGCTAAAAATTTAATAGCAGAGAGCTTATGGACTGTGCAGCAGCTGTGTGAAGCCAAAATTCAAAAAAACTTTTTTTATCACCTGCAGGATCACTCCATCGACAGGGTATCCTGTCGATGGGGTAAACAGAGAGCTGATATTGCACTGTCCCAGCTATGCAGGTCTTGCACTCTGTTTTCCTGGTGCTTAAAATGCTCTGGTCTTAGCTGAATAGCAAACCGAATTAAAATGGTCGCAAAAACGGCAACGGAAGCTCGAAGTTCGCAGCGCACAAGAGTTATCTCTACCGCCGCCGTCCACTCGCCGTATCGTCGTTAGGACATCATGGCCGAAACCAAGTGTTACCTAAGTACGAATGGCTAGTTTCGGGGGGATCGGGAAAAGATTAGACCGCTTGTACACCCCAACCGAACTCTACCGCTACACTATTATGCAACTAGTTTAATTAGGTACACTCACCTATTACCACAACACCTTGACCTTATTTATATGCCTTATGCAAATGGGCTCCTAAATCCCATTCCTAAATGCTTGTTTTATACAATGCTAAATGCTTATGCCAATGCTAATGCCATTAATCATTCACTACTAATGAAACAACCACTAATCCTATTCTACTAAAAACATAACACAAAAAACTAAAATGCTAATCTAATGATGGATAGCTTGAGCTATCATGAGCGGGAGACTCTCAACCGCTTGCGGCGGGAGAAGCTCACCGCAAATAGGGGTGAGGGTTTGTGAGAAACCACAACTCTCGTGACAACAAAAACAGAAAATAAAAGTTAACTACACGGCATTGGGATCGCACCCACCCAACCCACCTATTCTATCCAATGGTTTTACAACCAAAGGAGCAACCTAATCCCATGCTTGACGCTTAAGACTCACTAGCTTAGGCTACTCGCTCCCGGCACAACTGCGCCATTGTTTGGGCGCTATAGCGTAGCGGCTTTCATCCAATACTTCACCTATGGATAAGGCAAAGCAATCGTTTGGAGAGCTTAACCCGGCTAGGTCACGGAGGTACCTTGCGTTGTCAATGCAAGGGAATCTCTAGCGAAGCACTTGGTAGCTAGTTAACCCGGCTAGCTCACGGAGGTACCTTTGCATTGTCAATGCAAGGGAATCTCTAGCGAAGCACTTGGTAGCTAGTTAATCACTTTATCTACAACCATTTAAGCTACTCGAATGAGATTAGCAATGAGAATACAACTAAAGCTATCCTACTCACTCTCAATGGACAATGCCAGGAATCAAGCAATGCTCATAGTAAGCAACCTATTAATGATTAGTTAACAAGCTACTATCCACAATGCAATGCACACACAAGCAAGCATTACTCATTCAATAAAAGCAATACGATTAATCACCTAAACATGCATGGAAAGCTATAAATCATAGAGCTCCCATTTGAGCATCCCATTCACTTAAAGCTAACCCACGTATTTAAGCATTAAACCCACAAAGCTTAATCAAAAAGTAAAGAGTCACATTCCAATGCTACCATGATTAACAAGCTTCAACTACTTAATCTACACATAAGCAAAGAACTCATAAATCATTAAGCAAAGAGAGAGAGAGAGAGAGAGAGACAGAGAGAGCTAGGGTTTGGGAGCTATTGGCAACAAGGAGTTTGGAGCGCTTCCCTTGTCGGCATTTGTGACACCTATCAGGTATTTTGGTGAATAGTGATTTCTGGGTGTATGCCCTATGGATTCAGCGTGCTTGAGGAGCCATTTGGGTGCAGTGACTAGCATGTGCAAGGGTTGTGCTAGACAATGATAACCACCTTGGGATTTTTTCCACCTCACACCATAGTGGTGGAGCCTTGCCAAATTCTTAGTATAGGAACCTTACAACACTTATGGTTTC
Source organism: Cibotium barometz (assembly GCF_041138505.1). Lineage (NCBI taxonomy): Eukaryota > Viridiplantae > Streptophyta > Polypodiopsida > Cyatheales > Cibotiaceae > Cibotium > Cibotium barometz. The sequence continues at coordinate 11,771,250 of NC_141083.1, forward strand.
ACAACAGTGAGCAAGAATGCCAAAGAGGAATCATACAGAGTGCAAAGACTGAGCAAGGGCTTGTAGGTTGAGGCTTGCAGATCTTGTGGAAGTAGTGTGGCCTATCCATGAGGAAGAAGACGATAAGTCTCCGACACCACCACCAAGGCCACCACCACCAAATGCATATACTTTTTGCCTAGACCACTACTCGGCATATTGCTATGTGGATTGGCCGTGATGATGGCTAATTATGCATGCATAGCATGAGGTACTTTCCTTGATGCACAAGGAGTAGCAGTAAGGGTGGACGTGCCCACTTCATCTTTTTTTGACCTACATGCATTGGAACCAAGTGCACCACACACTCGGGAAAACCTGAATTTGGAAGGCTTCTTTGCCTTGCCAGCATGGGGGCCAAGTTTGCAAAGAGCATGGGAGGCCTTCACAACATTGTAAGAGAACTGGCAGTTCACGGTCATGGACTTCAAAGGTGGAGAGGTGCAAATATCTAGGGGCTAAGTTTGCTATCAGCTTCCTGGTGTTAGATGTAGGCGATGCCTACATCTAACAGTAGCATGCTTACAGCATGCTACTGGGCAGGCCTTGGTTGCAAATTTCAGAGGCAGTTCATGATTGGAAACACAATAACCTTTCTCTCAAGTATAAGGGGAAAGAGGTAACAATTGGAACAAACTCTAAACCACTAGAGGACAATCAACGTCTTGAGATTTTATGTCAAAAACAAACACCCAAACAAATCGAGCGTATGCTAGCCACTATGAACATACTTCCTACTGCTAAGATAGATCTCAATGTGGTTATGGCTGATCTAGAGCAAGCTACTAAACAAAGAGAGGTGTTTCCTACCAACTTCTAGGAAAGTGTCAAAGGTAGCCGACCAAGTGCATTTCGCCATGACAGGCCTACTGACGGTTATAAGGAGATGCAACCACAATTCCATAATGATGATGATGAGGCAGAGAATTCTAGCACTCTGGTCAAATCTGCTACAACTAAGACCAGTGATGAACCAGTATGGATGGTGCCTGCAGACCAGGAAGTGGAAGAATGGAACCTGGGTACCACTGATACTCCTAAACTTGTCCGAGTCAATAAGCATTTAACTGATGATTTCAAAAAAGTGGCCAGAGAAGTGTTTGAAGAATACAAAGATATCTTTGAAGAATACAAAGATATCTTTGCCTGGGAGCACCAGGAGCTGAAAGGAGTGGACCCTCAAGTGTGCCAGCATAAGATTCCCCTGGTACCTCACGCAAAGCCTATTAGACGTCAGAGGTATCGCATGAACCCCAACTATGCCAAAATTTGAGAGGAGATTGACAGTCTCCTGACGGCAGGGTTCATTACAAAAGTGGAGAGCAGCGATTGGCTATTTCCCATAGTGGTGGTACCTAAGAAGAAATGGTAAGCTACGTGTCTGCATTGACTACAGGAAACTCAATGCCCAAACCATTAAAGATCCTTTTCCACTGCCCTTCACGGACATGATGCTTGATGAAGTAGCTAGCCATCAAATGTACAGCTTTATGGATGGGTACAGTGGTTATAATCAACTGGCAATCGCATGTAAGGATAGGGAGAAAACCACTTTCATCACTAAATGGGGTGCATTCATGTACTTGGCAATGCCATTTGGCCTTTGCAATGCGCCCTTGCAATGCGTCTGTCACATTTCAGAGGTGCATGATGGTCATCTTTGCTGACTTCTTACACAAGTTCTTGGCCATCTTTGTAGATGATTTCATTGTTTTCTCTAAGGAGAGAGCGAAATGTCATGAATGACATACGGTCCATTGCCTCGCATTTTGAGCTTTGATGAGTGCTGTTTTAGTGTGTACACCAAAACCAAATCCTCGATTTTAAACTCCTTGTTTTTTATGTGATCATCGTGAAAGCGCTTTGCAAGCGGAAAGTGTCTTATGGGCATATCGTACAGCTTACAAAACTGCTATAAACTGCACCCCCTACGAGCTTGTATTTGGGCTAAATGCAATCTTACCAATTGACTTCTTAATCCCTACTCTCCGCGTAGCCAACTCATTGAATTGGACTGGGCATGAACTGTCAGACAGAGTGGAGGAATTGGAAAAATTGGGAGAATGACGTCGTACAACCGTAATGGGAATTTACACTGAAAAACGCCGACAAAAACATTGGTATGACTCCAATGTATGCACAAAAGAGTTCCAAAAGGGCGACTTGGTAATGGTGTACACGCTCAAGAAGCATAAACGAAAATTGAAAATGAGTGGCTTAGGTCCTTACATCATCAATGACATCACCTCAAGGAGGAGTTGTTTGCTTGGAAACATTGGATGGTGAACCTATGGCAAATTTCATAAATGGTAGCTGTTTAAAGCGTTTTCATGAACCTCTAACTCCAGAAATGCTTGAGAAAATGCATGCAGCAAAAACCAGGAAACTTACATCAAGAAGGAAGCTCAGGAGGAAGCACGACACCAACGAGCAGCCAAAGCCAAGGCAAGGAGACATCAAGTTTCAGCAGCAGTAAGCAACGCAGATGCCGAAGACTATGTGCCACCTATGCTCTTACCACTTGGGCTAACACTTGCAAAGTGCTTCTGGACTCAGGACCGGATGTCAATATTATGTGACCAAAACCAAATCCCCGATTTTAAACTCCTTGTTTTTTATGTGATCATTGTGAATGGTAGGGTGCTGATTTTTTATGCACTACCATGAATTCCTCGAGGAAGTATTGCACAACTTCATGGATAAAATGAGTGCCCTCATTCATTTCCCAAGGAAGCCAAAAGACTATGCAAGAGTTTTCTCTTGAAGTAAATTGGCTAAGGGAAAAAGCACACATACTCTCTCTCTCCCACACATTCTCATGTGGTGAAGAAGATGATGCATGTGTAAAGCTTGGCTATGGTGCAAAGCAAGCTTAGCACTAAGTGTTTTCTTTCTCTCTCCTTTACTACAATAGATATGCTTACAAGCTTGGCTATGGCACAAGCATAATACATAATTAATTCTTTTGCTTAAGAATACTTCTCTTCACCCTCACCTCCCTTTATCCCCGCAGTTCGTTTCTCCTCGCGTGGGTGTTTAGGGCTTGGGATGGAGGACACATTCATGAAAGATACTCATTTCTTTTCTTTCATCATGGAATAAGAAGAGCTATGCAAGAGCACCCTTGTATTGTAAAAAGCTCTCATTTGAGAGGCTTATAATACAATTCCTTTGGAGGGGGGACCAGCTCCAAGCAATCCGGTCCTCATTGAGTTTGTCAAGTTAATTTCTTTAAGTTCTTGTTGATTATGTTGTGAGATGCCATTAAAGTATGTGTAAATGATGCTAGAAAATGAACCACACACCATCTTTGTCTTCTTAAAGAATTTCTTAATGAAAAGCTCCTTTCAATTAATTAAATCCACTAAGGCAACCTAAGAAATAATAGATTCTCTAACATTGGTATCAGAGCTAAGGTTTCTCTTTTCTTTCCTAAGAAGAGAGGTCCTTGAGTTTTTCGCGAAAGGTTGTGGTTTGTTCATTGCAAGAGGGTAAGTGGGACAGGGACTTATTATCTTTGTTGTTGATGTGTGTTACCATATTATAGTAGTGATGTGTGTGAACACACTTAGGACCGCCGGGGCACTTTTTCCCTCACTAGGAGGTTTTTTCCCCCGTGCATTGTATATACGCCCATTATCTTCTAGGGCTGGTTATCTTTTATTTTTGGCACTCATAATACACTACAGTGTTGTGCTCAAGCTTCCTCATCTTCTTGAAGTTGTGTGTGCATTCCTGCAACCCTAATTCCAACAATTGGTATCAGAGCAGGCTTCCTCCTCCCGGGCAGCATCACCGGCACCTGCCGCTTCATCTCCTCCGATTGCAACGAGGTTTCACGAGCGTCTGCAGGTTAGTATATGCCGTGGGAGAGCCCGTAGGGCTAGTTCGTTTCAGAATTTTGATCTGAAGTCATTTCGCCCTCCGTTTTTGCATTCCAAGTACTGCGCAGGCAAAATCGTCCTACTGTGCAGATTTTCTGTCAAGATTAAAATCTGCAGGACAGTTGCCCATTCGTCTGTTTTGGGCTGTGCTATATAGCACAGGTCGATTTTATACAGGTTTACCTCTTACAGACAGCATTTACATCTAGTAGTACAGTCATTGGCCATGGCTGACAACAATGATGTATTCCGCATGTTGGCTGCTGAGGATAAGTTGGATGGCACCAACTATCCATTGTGGGCATATATGATGCGACATGTATTGGTAGCAAAGGGGTTATGGAACATTGTGCAGGGTATTGATGCACGTCCTATTGTGGCTGGGAATGCTGCAAACACATCAGAAACAGGTACTGTTGATGATGGTGCAGGCACAAGTGCTGTAGCAGCTGTTCGAGAACCACCACTTTCAGCAGAGCAGATTCGTTGGGATGGTAGAGATGCGCAGGCTCATGCCTTGATTGCGCTGTCTGTCAAACGTACCATTATCCCACATATTCGCTCCTGCAGGACTTCTAAGGATGCTTGGGATGTACTTGCCACATTGTATCAGGCAAGAAATGAGGCTCGTGTTGCTTACCTCCGAAAACAGTTGGAGAGTGAGCATATGAACGAAGGTGATTCTATGGATAGCTTTTTGACAAAGATCAAGGATTTCAAAGAGCAGCTCATTTCTGCAGATGAAATCCTGTCAGACAGTTCACTTGTGCAGACTGTTTTGAATGGTCTACCAGATTCTTATCAGGGTTTTGCTTCCACTCTTCGCTTGATGATGAAAGGCAATCCCAATGCCTTATCATTTGAGGAGTTAGTTTCTGTTTTGCTGCAAGAAGACCAGTCAAGGCAAAACAGGAATATTATGCGTGTCGCAGATCAAGCTTTCGTTGCTAGTCAGAGAAGCGGGAAAGGTAAAGCTGGCTTTTCTTCCAGTAAGCAGAAATCTGCAAATGCTGCGCAACCAAAGAAGGAAGACAAAGATGAGAAGAAGGGTGACAAACAGAAGACATTTTGCAAGTACTGTAAGGGAAATGATCATGTCATCAAAGCGTGTCCTAAGCTGGCTGCGAAAGAGGCTAAGAAGAAAGAGGCTGGTATGGCTGTTGCAGATGCCTCTCCTTCTAACAATGAATCTGCTAATGTTGTGCTAGATACAGAATGGGCATTCAATGCGCAGTGCAGTTATGACCCATCTTTGCATGACACATGTATGTCTGCAGTAGATTCAGATGTATGGTACTTTAACAGTGGTGCCACTAAGCATATCACCTCGCAGCGCAGTTTATTCACTTTCCTTGAGTCTGCTCCCACAGGGAATACTGTCACTTGTGCCAATAACTCCTCTTATCCCGTTGAAGGAGTTGGACAGATTGTGCTGAATGTTGCAAATGGCAACACCTTTACACTTTTTGATGCATTGTATGTGCCAGGGATCAAAAAGAATCTGCTGTCAGTCTCCGCATTTGCCAAAACAGGTTTGGTTGTAAAATTTGTGGATGACAGATGTACTATTCATGATCTCTCTTGTGGTGACATCATTGTAGCATCTGGTTCACTATGTCGAGGGCTGTATAAGCTCAATATGGATGGCAAATGTGTAGAGGATTCAGCATGTGCTATTATGGATACGCAGGCTATTTCAGATGCAAAACTGTGGCATGCACGTTTTGGTCATCTGAATTTTGCAAGTTTGCTGCGCCTGCAGAAATCTGAAATGGTGTCTTCTTTGCCTAAGCTTGAGGCACCTGTCAAGCATGTTTGTGAGGGCTGCATATTGGGTAAAATGCAGCGTGCTTCCTTTCCCAAAGATGGATCAGTGAGAGCTGAACGCAGATTGCAGCTTGTTCACAGTGATGTTTGTGGTCCCATGCAAACTCCATCATTTGGAAACTACCTTTACTTCGTGACTTTCATTGATGATTTTACCAGGCATGCATGGGTATATCCTTTGAAGGCAAAGTCCGAAGTGTTTTTGTGCTTCAAACAGTTTTTGGTTATGGCTGAAAATGTGTCAGAAAGTAAGATGGGCACCCTCCGTTCAGATCGAGGGGGGGAGTATATGTCTTCAGAATTTAATGCATTTCTGGCTGAGCGTGGGATAAAACACCAATGTACAGTGCCGTATACACCACAGCAAAATGGTGTGGCTGAGAGAAAAAACAGGTCTCTCATGGAAATGGCAAGATGTATGGTTAAGAGTCAAAGTCTACCACATGGTTTTTGGCTTGAGGCTGTCATGTGTGCCACTTATGTACTAAACAGGTGTCCCACCAAAGCATTACAGGTTGTCACTCCATATGAGGCTTGGCATAGCCGCAAGCCATCTGTTGGCCATTTACGTGTTTTTGGTTGCCTGGCATATGCATTAGTGCCTGTGCAACATCGCAGAAAATTGGATGACAAAGCTGTCAAATGTATTTTTGTTGGATATAGTGCTGAGAGCAAAGGCTATCATTTGTATCATCCACAGACAAAGCGCATTTTGGTTAGCCGTGATGTTGTATTTGTGGAAGATGCAGTTCAGCCCTTGGTTTCATGTACTAAGGAGACAGATATCAGCTCACGTGATGTCTATGATACATTGTTGCCTCTTTTCAGTGGTGCACAGTCAAGTGCAATACCTCATGAGGCAGTTTTTCAGCCTATGCAGGTTTTAAATGATGGCACAGATCAGCCTATATCTGATGCAGATGTGCATGATGCACTTGAGGATGAGAGACAAGAGATTGAGGGCTCTAGGAATATGCCTAGATGGCTGGTGCAGACTTTGCGTGACAGCAAGTTGGATGCCCCTTTGTCTAGTCGCACTCGTTCTGGCTCTCATGGTGCCTCTTATGCGTCAGATTGTTATGCATTGGCTGTTTCTAGTATGTGCGATGAAAGTGAGCCTGTTTCATTTGATGAGGCACAAAGTTCAGAAAATTGGATGGCTGCTATGCAAGCAGAATATGATGCTATTATGAAGAATGGTACATGGTCTTTATGTGACTTGCCCCCTGGCAAGAAGGCCATTGGCACTAAGTGGGTATACAAATTGAAGCGTAAGCCTGATGGCACAGTGGATCGCCATAAGGCTAGGCTTGTTGCAAAAGGTTATGCTCAAGAGAAGGGCATTGATTTTGATGAGACTTTTGCTCCCACATGTCGTATGACCACTGTTCGTAGCATCTGTGCATTAGCAGCTCATAATGGTTGGAATGTACATCAGCTGGACATAAAGACTGCGTTCTTAAATGGAGATTTGCATGAGGAGGTGTATGTATCGCAACCTCGTGGTTTTGTTCAAAGAGGGCAGGAAAACAAAGTGTGCAGGTTAAAAAAGGCTTTATATGGTTTAAAGCAAGCTCCACGAGCTTGGTATGAAAAAATACATGCATATTTGACTGCACATGGGTTTCAGAATAGTCCAACAGAAAGCACTTTGTATGTTAAACGTGTGGATGGTGTACATCTAATCATTGCTCTCTATGTCGATGACATGCTGCTCACAGGACCAAATGAGAGTCATATTGCTGATTTTAAGGCTGATTTGAATGCCTCTTTTGAGATGTCAGATTTGGGGCATTTGCATCATTATTTGGGGATACAATTTAAGCAGTGTGATGGAGGTATTGCTTTGTGTCAGACAAAGTATATTGAAACATTGTTGCGGAGATTTGGCCTTGAAGACTGCAAGCCTATTGCTACTCCAATGGAGACAGGTTTGAAGTTGAGTCTTCATGATGCTGGAGATCACTTTGATGTCACACTCTATCAGACAGCTGTTGGTTGCCTCATTTATGTATGCATTACGAGGCCAGACATTCAGTTTGCAGTCTCACAGGTGAGCAGATTTATGCATAGCCCAGGCATTAAGCATTGGCAGGCAGTGAAGCGTATCTTTCGCTATTTGAGTGGTACTCGGCATCTTGGGTTGTTTTATCCCAAGGGGGGATCATTGCCGCCAGATTTACATGCTTTTTCACATTCTGACTGGGCTGGTTGTTATGACACACGCGTGTCCACGAGTGGTTTTTGCTTCATGCTTGGAAGCTCATGCATATCATGGTTGAGCAAGAAGCAGCCTACTGTGGCCACTTCTAGTTGTGAAGCTGAGTACAGGGCAGCTTTCACAGCTACGGTTGAGTGTGTGTGGCTCAGACGCCTTATGGCTGATTTGGGTGTTGGGCAGCCATCTGCCACCACCATCTTCACTGACAGTCAGAGCGCATTGGCAGTTGCGCGGAACCCAGTGTTCCATGCTCGTACGAAGCACATTGAGGTGCACTACCATTATGTCAGGGAGAGACTCTCTGCAGGAGAGATCAGTTTGGCTTATGTGCCAACACAGGATAACCTTGCAGACCTTTTCACAAAGGCTCTGCCTCGTGAGAAGTTCGAAGCTTTTCGCAAAGCTTTGGGCTTACTCCCTTTTGTGGATTCGTCCACATAGCTAGACACTTCCCTATACATGAGTGCTAGCTCTTGTTCACCGCATCACTCCAGGGGGGATTTGTTACCATATTATAGTAGTGATGTGTGTGAACACACTTAGGACCGCCGGGGCACTTTTTCCCTCACTAGGAGGTTTTTTCCCCCGTGCATTGTATATACGCCCATTATCTTCTAGGGCTGGTTATCTTTTATTTTTGGCACTCATAATACACTACAGTGTTGTGCTCAAGCTTCCTCATCTTCTTGAAGTTGTGTGTGCATTCCTGCAACCCTAATTCCAACAATGTGTCCGTTCTTTCAGGGTATGGTGTACACCATTGGAAACTATAGTCTTAATAATGGAGTCTTTAAAGGCTTGCCTATGGCTTAACCATTATTGAGCTAGTAGCAAGCTCAATAGGAACTATCCCATGTCAACTTAGCAATGTTAAGCCCTCTCCACTACTCTTTGCAATTAACAAAGTTTTAAACCACGTGTGTGGATACTTAAGTGCCAATTTTCAAAGGCTAAGAAGAGCGGCAACTAAGGTTTTGGTGTGCCAAAAGAAGAGCTAGCATACACATAAAAAGAATTTTTAAACATGGCACAACATAATCAAGAGAATGAAATTAATATTGACAATGTTGATTTGCATGGTGTAGCTCTAGATGATGGGGAGACCATTGTCAACTACCTTGTTGACAAGCTCAAAGAAGCTATGGGCAATCCACTTTTACAAGCGGATGTACAAAACAAGCTTCAAGCACTTCAAGTCAATTCAAGAACTCAAGAAGAGAGAGCTCTTGTAAAGTCCCCTTGTGAGACTTCCAAAAGAGAAACCTCTTTGGGTCATGGTGAAGAAGTGCATGGGGAACCTTCAAAAGCCACTCATGAAGCCCCATCGCCAAAGATGCAAAAGAAAGAAATGCAGAAAGAGCTTTCAAGGGAGAGGTATGAGAGCGATGCTCCCATTGCCTCCGACGAAGAAGTAGCCCTAAGAAGGCGAGGACCAAAACGATCTCCAAGTCCTCCTAAGAGGAAGAGGTCGCCACATGTTCCTTATCACTCCAAAAGGGGTGATAATCAACCAAGAAGGAAGAGAAGGAAGCAGTCATTAACGCCACCTTCTTCATCTTCTTCTTCTTCCTCCTCACCAACATCTTCCAATATTGAAAGTGGTGACTTTATGCCAAGGAAGAGAAGGGGACATCGAAGAAGCCATGCTTCATGGAAGAGATCGCACAAGCTTAGAAAGTTCAAAGAGGGAGGGAAGAACATCAGCTTCCTTACCTACGATGGAACTTTTGGTGCGGTGGACAAGGTGTTGGCCTTTATCCAACAATTTGACGTGGCTTTTGGAGATGAAGATTTTTCAGAATCTTCCAAGCTTCAAAATGTTTCTATGAATTTCCAAAAATCAGCCCGAACAACCGGTCGTTTCAAAATACAACAGGGTGTGAGGTGTAGTTTTGGTCCCTCCAAAAAAAAACCTTAAATCACCTAAAAATGTGAAAAAACCCAATCATTTATGTGGAAAAAAATATGAACTTTATTTTAGACAGTTTTAGTGACATTTTTGTTTCAAATTGCTCAGACACTTTTTTAAGTTCCAAACTCCACTCAAAATTAGTCACTTTCATGACAAATATTAATTTTCATCTTAAAAAAGCTTACAAATTTGGTCTAAAAAATCATTTGTTATTACCAATCAATTAAAAAACAAAGATATTCACATCTTCTTAAGATATCTTCTCTATAATTAAAGTAAATACTAATAAAACATTGTTATAACAAAAGAATATCTTTAGATAATGTGGGACAGGGGGTGAACGTCATTAATTATACTTTTCACCACGTGTTTTTTATGATTTATGACCGCTTTTGATAAGATCTAGGATAAATTTATATTAGAGAAGAGATTTTCATCACAAAAACAATCGTGCTTTCCAAAAAGCAAAAAGTGCTTTTCAAAAAGCAAATGTGCTTTCTTTGCTTTTCTCTAAGAGGACGAGATCCTAATGAAGAATCTATTTCAAGATAAGAAATTTGACTTTGTTAAGTGATTGCTTTCCACTATTAAAGATTTGCATATTTTTTGGTTATTTATAGCATATCATGCCAAATTAAGCATGGATGCTATTCTGCATGCTAAAAATAACCAAAAAGCATGCAAATCACTAATTGTGGAAAGCAAACACTGAACACGGTGAGATTTCTTATTTGATCTCATCCTCTTTGAGAAAATCATGAAAAGCACATTTACTTTTTGGAAAGATCGGTTGCTTTTGTGATGAATATATCTTTTGTAATATAAATTTATGAACTCATTAAAAATCAAAGTCTTACCTGCTCCCAACCCCCCCGGTGCTCCCTCCGCCCACACCACCCCACATCAACCCCACCACCCTACCCCCTCCTCCCACAATCCACATCGCACCTCCTCCCTCCCTGTGCCCCCCCAACCATTCCGTGTACCCCCCTCTGCCCCCATCCTACTCCCCTCTCACAGGGCTCCCTCCCAACACCACAATGCCTCCCCTCCCCCCCCCTGGCACCTTCTCACCCCCCCCCAAACAAACTCGGCACCCCCGCATTCCTACCGCGCCCCGCCCGACCCCGGCCCTCCCCTCCCCCCCCCCGCCCCCCCACTTGTCCCACCCTCTCCATTCCCCACCCTCCCCCCAACTTAACCCACCTCCCTCCCTCCCCCCACCCCCCCAAAAGCTCTGCAACCCCACCTTGCCATGGCATCCCCCCCCCCCAACTTGCTCTACCCCCTCCATTCCCCGCCCCTTCCACCCACATCCCCACCCCTCCCATTTATGGCCTGTACCTCCATCCCCACCCCCCCCCCCAAAAAAATAAAAAAAAAGCATCCCCACACCTCCTCCCCCCTCCCCCTCCCCTTTTCCCTCTCAAATGTGCCATTAACCACCCATTTCCTCCCAAATGTGCCAACCACCCATCTCCTCCCAAATGTGCCACCAACCACCCATCTCCTCCTTGCTCCTCCTCTAGATTTTAGGAGGTGCAGGGTAGAGTTGCATTCCAGAATACAGCCCTCCCCTAGAGCTTGAAAAGATGCAGGATTTGGAGTCACTATCTCATTTTGAGTTCCGGAAGCCGCCTCCTTTCTGTATTCTGGAATACGAGCTCAATTGGAGGAGCATACTTGTTAATCCAAATGGGATTAACAACTATCCCTCAACTTAGGAATGCACACAGCATTCTCGGATATACCCTCCACATCTGCCAAACCCCTACCTTTTCTCGATGCCGGCCTCACCACGCACCCTTCATCATCGACACGCCCTCCACCCCCATTGCCGGCTCTACAACCCACCAACCTACCACTCGAAGAAGGAGAAATCCCACCGCCACCACCATCTAAGTGTGAGGAAGTTGACCCTCTACCAAACTGATAGATCCCTGTCCCCTCCGTGTAACGAATTCTGGGGTGCAAGCAGTGGAAGTAGCACTTCTTGTGCGGGGTAGGGTCCCTCACTCCGGGGCCTCACCCACGGATATCCGGACAAGAGACTAATCCCTCGGTTCTTCCAAAACCGAAGCTGAAAAAACTTCCCTCGCCCGGAAAGCACAAGCGATTTCTCCAGGATATTTTTACTCTAACGTAGTCAAGGTCATCATCACTAACCAAACTGATCCGACCGAATCCGTAAGTCCCATGGTTAGATCAAGGAAAATACTTGCACTTGGATCATAGAGACCAATGCTTTTTCTCGTATTCCAGAATACAGAAAGGAGGCGGCTTTCGGAACTCAAAATGAGATAGTGACTCCAAATCCTGCATTTTTTCGAGCTCTAGGGGAGGGCTGTATTCTGGAATACAACTCTACCCTGCACCTCCTAAAATCTAGAGGAGGAGCAAGGAGGAGATGGGTGGTTGGTGGCATGTTTGGGAGGAGATGGGTGGTTGGTGGCACATTTGGGAGGAAATGGGTGGTTAATGGCACATTTTGGAGGGAAAAAGGGGGGAATGCAAGGCCGGGGGTTGGGCGAGGGGGGAGGGACTGTAATCTGGAATACAACGCTTCCCTAGACCTTCTCAATTTAGAGGAGGAGATGGGTGGTTGGTGACACATGTGGCACTTTTGGGAGGAAATAGATGGTTAGTAACATATTTGGGAGGGAGAAAAGGGATGCAGGAGGGGGGGGGGGACTATGATCATTTTATGATTGCTTTTGATGAGACACGTGATGAACTTATATTATAAAAGACATCTTCATCACAAAAGAAATCACGCTTTTCAAAAAGTAAATGTGTTTTTTGTGCTTTTCTCAAAGAGGATGAGATTATAGAAGAAATCTCACTGCTTAAGTGCTTGTTTTTCACAATTAAAGATTTGCATTTTTTTGTTATTTAAAGCATGTAAGAAAGCAACCATGCTTAATTTGGTCAAATTAAGCATTGTTGCTTTCCTTCATGCTTTGAATAGCCAAAAAACATGTAAATCTTCAAATTGTGAAAAGCAAGCACTTAACAAAGTCAAATTTCTTATTTGAAAATAGAATTATGATCAAGATCTTGTCCTCTTTGAGAAAATTACAAAAACCACATTTAGTTTTTGGAAAGCATGGTTATTTGTGTGATGGAAATGTCTTCATTACTATAAATTCATCATAAATCTCATCAAAAGCAATCAAGAATCATAAAAAGGACATGGTGAAAAGTATAATTAATGACATTTAGTCCCCCCGCATTATTTTAAGAGATTTTTTTGTTATAATATTTTTTTTTAGTATTCAATTCAAATTTAGAGAAGTTATCTTAAGAATTTGATTTAAAGATGTGAAAATGTTTGTTTTTTAATTTTAAAAAACAATCATTTTTATTTATGAAATTTTGATGTAAATTGAAGTCTCCATTGATGGTAGTAACAAATTGAAGTCTCCATTGATGGTAGTAACAAATGGTTTTACAACAAATTTTTAAGATTTTTTAAGGTGAAATTTATTTTATGTCATGAAAGTGTAAAATTTTGAGTGGATTTTGAAACTTGAAAAATGTGTCAAAGCAATGTGAAATAAAAATATTAGCACCATTTCTTTGGCATGTGCATCAGTGAGCTATCGAAGAAGAGAGAATAATCTCTAGAATTAATTGAAGAGCTAGAGAGACTTATGTATGGAGAGACTCAAGAAGCTTATATTGGTGTAAGAAAAACAAGCAAATGACTCCAATAAGAGAACAAAATGTGGAAAGAAAATGTTAATCAGCTCACAATGGGGATTATAATTATTGTCTTAGTAGAAAATGATGAGAGTGGATATCCCTTTTGATTCACAAAGATCATCAAAATTCAAGAAGAGAATCAAAGGGTATAGTCAATTGATGTTCACTAGTTCAAAACAAGTGGAGATGATGCAGTAACAAGAAAGTATACCTAGAGATAATGAAGGCAAGCCCAAAGGGAAAGAAATTAGAGGACAGTCACCATGGCACACATAATATCAATCAAGATGATGTGAAAATTCTTATTTATGGCTTCACTCAAAAGAAATCTAGTTACCTTCGATAACAAACCATACAAATTTTGTGAGAAGAAGTGAAGGATCTTTCTGAACAAGGAATGCTAGATCTTTAGATGTCACTTTTTGATAATGTATTTTATTTTCAATAAAAATGATAGTTTTATACGTCCAAATTTGCATGATTTTTTGAAGTTCAAAAAGTTCATTTTGAGTATTTAAGTATGAAATTTTAGTTTTTTTTGTAATTTTTTAAGAGGTTCATTCTAAATTTTGCCTTTTTTGGGCAAAAAGCTAGCATTTTTGGAGTTTTTTGGTAGAATGAAAAATGAGGTGTAGTTTTGGTGATTTAGGTGTACTTTCAAATGACCGAGTGTTCCCGTCAATGGTGGGCAAGCTTGCGTGCTCAAGGTGAAGCTCCAAAAACTTGGAAGACCCTAAGAGTTGCTATCATGAAGCAATTCTTATCAAGTGACGCCAAAGACAAAGTCCTTACGGAGTGGCAAAGCTTGAAGATGGCACCCTATGAGTCTATCAAAAGCTATATAGATAAGTTTTGGGATTTACATCTCAAAGCCACTGTCTATAAAAAGATAGACTTTGCGGAGCAAAAGCAACAATTTTGTGAACTCACAAAGGCCAAAAACCATTTCCGCGGTCATACATCACTCAATGGTTGCTTCAAGAATCATCAACTTCCAACAAAGGGAGAAGAAGAACTCTAAGCCTATGGAGGTTAAAGAGTCACATGAGCCAAAGGGGAAGACTAATGCAACACAAAACTCTTCCAAGGCTCAAGGCAACAACAAAGCTAAGGTGAAGGAAAAGGGCTACCAAGGTAAATCTAAGCTTTCACCCGAAGAGTTGGAGCATTATCATAAGGATAATAAGTTCTTTAAATGTGGTAAACAAGGACATGTCTCACAGGTATGCTTTAAGAAAGGTGAAAGTAATGACCCTCCTAGAGCTACCATGGTGGAAGCTTCAAAAGAGGACGGGCATTGCAAAGGTTCACGACTTTCTTATGCATGGGGAAAGGTTAGAGAGCATGATGCTCTCATGCTTTTTGACCCTGGTTCCACCCATAACTTTATTTCCATCGAGCTAGCTACCAAGCTAGGTATTCATGATTTTGAGATGGGAGATGTTGTACAAGCTGATGGTGCTTTTAAGGGGCAAGAAGTCTCAATCACTCCATTGATTGGGAAGCTAAGGCTCCACATACAAAGCTATGTAGATAAGGAAGATTTCTACATATTCCCACTCAAGCATGAAGATGTGATCATAGGGGCACCATGATTTAATTGCATGGCCGCCACTATGAAGTTTCCTGAAAGGAAAGTCCTCTTTTCTTATAGAGGTAAAGAAGTAGCCCTTGATGTAAATAGTGCGGGTAGCACTATACCACTTGTACCTACTCAAGTTTTTGACAAAGTAATGAAAGCACCTATTTCTTGTTACATGGTTTTTGTCAAAGAGTTTAAAGAAGATGCATGTGTTCTTAAAGAGGTAGGAAGTGAAACTAAAGAAGAGCTAGAATTGTCTAACTTCTTAAAAGAGTTTCAAGATGTATTCACGGATGACATCTCTAGGGAGTTACCTCCCAAAAGAGGACAAGATGATCATACCATAGAACTTCTACGTGGAAGTTCACCGCCTAATAAACCTCCTTATCGAGTTTCTCAAGCTCGACAAGAGGAGATTATGAGGCAAGTGAATGAGCTAGTGGAGAAAGGGATGGTAAGGTCAAGCTCATCTCCATTTTGTTCACCCGTTTTATTAGTACAAAAGAAAGATGGTACTTATAGAATGTGTGTAGATTATCGTGCATTAAATAGGATAACCATAAAGAATAGATTTCCTGTTCCAAGGATAGAAGATCTATTCGATAAGCTTCAAGGGTCTAGCTACTTTAGTAGAATAGATCTTAAAAGTGGTTATCATCAAATAAGAGTTATGCTTGAGGATATTCCAAAGACGGCCTTTCGTACAACGTATGGCCTATATGAATTTTCTCAAGCTCAACAAGAGGAGATTATGAGGCAAGTGAATGAGCTAGTGGAGAAAGGGATGGTAAGGTCAAGCTCATCTCCATTTTGTTCACCCATTTTATTAGTACAAAAGAAAGATGGTACTTATAGAATGTGTGTAGATTATCGTGCATTAAATAGGATAACCATAAAGAATAGATTTCCTGTTCCAAGGATAGAAGATCTATTCAAGGGTCTAGCTACTTTAGTAGAATAGATCTTAAAAGTGGTTATCATCAAATAAGAGTTATGCTTGAGGATATTCCAAAGACGGCCTTTCGTACAACGTATGGCCTATATGAATATCTAGTAATGCCATTTGGCCTTACTAATGCACCAGCCACATTTAATCGCATGATGGAGAAGCTCTTTTGACCTCATCGAAGCTTCACGGGAGTGTTCTTTGACGACATTATCATCTACTCCAAATCTGTAGAAGAGCACAAGCAACATCTTAAGGTAGAGATAATAAGCTTTACATTAATCAAAAGAAAAGTGAATTTTTCTTAAAAGAGATTCAATATTTAGGTCATATTATCTCTAAAGCAGGGATCCGCATGGACCCTGCCAAGCTAGAGGTAATAAATGGATGGCCTATACCAAGGAATCTACATGAATTAAGAAGCTTTATAGGTATGTGTGCATACTATAGACGCTTCATAGAAAAAATCTCATTTATTGCAGGACCCTTACATGACTTAACTAAAAAGAACATTAAATATGTGTGGACCAATAAAGAAAATGAATCTTTTGAAAAGCTTAAAGCAAAGCTTATCTCTCAACCCATATTAATATTGCCTGATCTTTCAAAACCCTTTGAGGTACAATGTGATGCACGTGGGCAGTGCCTTGGAGCTGTGTTGCTTCAAGAAGGGCATGCCATAGCATATGAAAGTAGGAGATTAAACAATCAAGAAAAGAATCTAGGCATATATGAAAAAGAGCTATTAGCTATCTTGCATGCCTAGATACATGGAAGCATTATCTCCTAGGTACTCCATTTATTTTGCGCACGGATCATCAAAGTCTTAAGTACTTTATGACGCAAACTAAATTGAGTGATAAACAAATGAGGTGGGTAAATTTTCTTTCACAGTTTAATTTTCATATTGCTCACATAGCTGGTAAGCACAATCGAGTGGTCGATGCTCTTTCACGAAGACCAAAGGTGAATGCTGTATCAAGAGCTACTCACAATGATCTATCTTCCATGATAGATGAGTATGCTATGGATCCATACTTCAAGGATGTTATGTCCGCAATTGCACTAGGGAAGAAAGAGGAACCATACAATGTACAAGATGGTTATCTTCTCTATGGCAATAGGTTATGTGTTACACATAGTCTACGTGAAAAAGTAATGTATGAATCACATGCTCCTCCTTATGCAAGGCATAGAGGGATTCAAGCTACTATCAAGGGAGTAGAAATGCACTTTTATTGGCCAACAATGAAGGTAAACATACATGACTATGTTACCAAATGCATTGTATGTCAAAAGACAAAGTATGATAGAGGGAAGCAGCCTAGTTTGCTTCAGCCTTCGCCAATTCCTGATTCCCCATGGGAGATTATATCCATGGATTTCATCTTTAGATTACCAAAGTCTATACATGGGAATACGGGCATATGGACAATAGTAGACCGGTTTAGCAAACAAGCACATTTCATACCGGTCAAAAAGACTATTAAGTCCCATCATATGGCAACCCTCTTCATTTCACAAGTCTTTAAGTATCATGGCTTACCAACATCCATAGTATCCGATAGAAATCCAAGAATGACAAGTAATTTTTGGAAAGGTCTCTTTGAGAATTTGGGTACTAAGCTAAACTTCTCTTCGGCCTATCATCCACAATCGGATGGCCAAAGTGAAATAGCTAATCTAACCATCATTGATCTACTTAAAGCCTGTGTTACGGAAGTAGATCAAAGAGATCAATGGGAAAAGTATTTGCCATTGGTAGAGTATGCATACAATAACACTGTCCATACTTCTACAGGAAAGGCACCCTTCGAAGTCATTGAAGGAAGATCAAAGCTCCCATTGATAGTTAAAGCTCTTGGAAAGATCTTTTTTGCGGATGAATATAGTAGAGACCTTAAAGAATCTTTTAATAAGATTAAGGAAACTATATCCATCGCACAAAGGAAGCAAAAGGCTGCTGCTGCTGATAAGCACAGAAGAGCCTTGACCTTCAAAGAAAATAATTGGGTATTGCTAAAGTTTCCTAAAGCACGCCTTAGTCATACGACGGCGGGCAAGGGAAAGCAAGGACGCCCAATTGGCCACCAAAAATACTATGCTAAATTAGCAAAAAGGTATTATGGCCCATTTCAAGTGTTTAAGCCCATTATTGAATCGGCTTATAAGTTATGACTTCCTAGCACAAGGCTTATTCACAATGCTTTTCATGTGAGCCTATTGAAGCCTTACAAGGGTGAGCCACCTAAAGAACCAATCATAGAAGAGCCACCAGAGTTTGAAGGTCAAGAAGAGATCTTGCAGCCCGAGAGCATTTTATGACATGAGGACAAGGGTTTAAGAAGTGGTAATATCCGACGATATCTTATTAAATTTAAAAATTATCCTTTTGAAGATGCAAGGTGGATGCAAGACATCCAACTTAAGGATAATTTACACCTTGTAAAGACTTACAATGACTCATGTCAAGACTAAGATACTTACAACAATGTATATCAAAGGTAAGTTTAAGGTATGAACAAAGGTTTGTTTAAGAATTTTTGTCTATGTTTTGACATTAAAAGTTTCTTTTTCATGTTCATGAGTTTTAAGTGTATGCATACCAAGAATCAAGCTTGCAGAGCAGATATGTATCTCCAAGCACCAAGTAGATCTTGCCAATCTACTATGGAAGTGATTAGTGGCTCGATAAATCAGTAGGTACCTACGTAGGCTACATGCTTGCGGCAGTTCACAACTCCCAAGCGCAAAGTAGAATTTGCCAATCTACTTTGAAGAATGCAAGGGCTAAGTCAAGACATGCTTGCAGTAGCTCAGTCTCTCAAGCACCAGGTGGGCTTAGTCACCCATTGTGGCCCATTGTGGAAGACTGTCGACGGGATCCTCTTCCCAAAAGAAAAGGACTAGTCATGACATTATTTTCCTTACTCCATAATCGAGGACGATTATGATTTCAAGGGCGAGGTAATGTCATGAAAATTTATTTCTAACCTTCCAAAAGTATTTTCTCACTTAAATTGCCCATTTAAGTAAAAGGAAAATAAGTGGAAACAAGAGAGATTAATTAAGTGCTTATAGACTTGTCCGGTCAAAGACTTGAGACCAAAAAGAGAAAAGTCTATACAAGAGCGGGGTTAGTTGTGATCTAGTCATGTGGGTATGGACCAAGAGAGGCTAACTCTATCATGGGGAAGCTTGTTCAAAGGTACAGGGACAAAAGAGGATGTTTAAAGCAATTATAGGAACCCAAAATAGTAGGTTTTGACTGTAGTCTAAGGGGGTCTCCAAAGGTGTGCTGCACAATGGTTGTGCTAAGGTTTACACTAGAGACAAAGATCCCAAGTTTAAAAAGGGTAAATTTTAATTTACCAAAGTTTCCTAATTTAGCAGGTCCTAAATTAGTAAGTAGACTATAGTCCCGGGCCCGCTACATAGTCCCTCCAAGGTTAGCACAAAGGTTTGTGTAAAAGGTTGTGTAAAAGTCTTCCACATAAATGAGCTCTTATGCATATTTAATTAATTGTAACGGAATGCTAAAAGACTAAGGTTGGTGTAGGCCTTCCATTAATAGTAATATTATGCTACTCAACTTTTGCTAAAAAGGCCAAAAGACACTTGTAAAAAGTAGCACTTAAATGCTAAGTGAAGAGTGTGGGCAAGTGTGGCAAGTGGCAAGACTTTGAAAGCATAAAGAGAGAGAAAGGAGAATCGTGATTTAGTTTCTAAATGTGCATTAACACTTGTCCAACCATGCACAAATTTGTTAAATGATGCTTCTCTCTCATTGGTGGAAGGTGGGGTCCAATCAAATCCAACCAATCAAATCCAAGCAAGGGTAAGCATGAAAAAAACATCTTTTCTTTCTCTCATTCATTCATTCATTTCCCACGGAAGCCAAAAGACTATGCAAGAGTTTTCTCTTGAAGTAAATTGGCTAAGGGGAAAAGCACACATACTCTCTCTCTCCCACACATTCTCATGTGGTGAAGAAGATGATGCATGTGTAAAGCTTGGCTATGGTGCAAAGCAAGCTTAGCACTAAGTGTTTTCTTTCTCTCTCCTTTACTACAATAGATATGCTTACAAGCTTGGCTATGGGGCTATGGCACAAGCATAATACATGATTAATTCTTTTGCTTAAGAATACTTCTCTTCACCCTCATCTCCCTTTATCCCCGCAGTTCCTTTCTCCCCGCGTGGGTGTTTAGGGCTTGGGATGGAGGACACGTTCATGAAAGATACTCATTTCTTTTCTTTCATCATGGAACAAGAAGAGCTATGCAAGAGCACCCTTGTATTGTAAAAAGCTCTCATTTGAGAGGATTATAGTACAATTCCTTTGGAGGGGGGGCCGGCTCCAAGCAATCCGGTCCTCATTGAGTTTGTCAAGTTAATTTCTTTAAGTTCTTGTTGATTATGTTGTGAGATGCCATTAAAGTATGTGTAAATGATGCTAGAAAATGAACCACACACCATCTTTGTCTTCTTGAAGAATTTCTTAATGAAAAGCTCCTTTTCATTAATTAAATCCAGTAAGGCAACCTAAGAAATAATAGATTCTCTAACAATATTAGTGGTTAATTAATATAGATTGGTGACATATATATATATATATATATATATTTGTGTGTGTGTGTGTGTGTGTGTGTGTGTGTGTGTATATTAGCACTGACTTTTCTCCTTCACCACTACCTTAAGTTGAGCTTAACACCATTTGCGGATGGGTGGGTTGTTATTGTAGAAGTTTCTTGGGAAGATAGCTTCTTTAGAATGACTTCTACTTGTTTCTCTCATAAGGATTAAATATTTACCTTAATGGAGTACATGTTCATGTTCATGACAATTTGGCAATTGGTATGGTACATCAACATCAAACCCAAAATGATATTTTTGGTATTTTTCTCGTATTGGCAACATAAAATTTACAATACGTTGTTTGCTATTCGATTTGAATTTCAAAATGCTTTATCCTATGTATTTTGATTCTACTATGGACAAGTTTGTGAATCAAAGGGAGGGTTCAATATTGTTCTATATACTTATATATATATATATATATATATATATATAGTTTATTTTTCCAGGTTCACTTGGGTATATCCACTCAAGGCAAAGTCAAATGTATTTGTGAATTTTCATTATTTTGTTGCCATGGCTGAAAATCAAATAGGTTGCAAAGTATAGACTTTTTGTACACATCAAGGGGGGGAATACATGTCTAGTGCATTTAAGGACTTTTTGAGTCAACAAGGCATATACAGCATAACAAAATGGTGTTGCAGAAAGAAAGACCAGGTCTTTAATGGAGATGGCAAGATGTATGCTCAAGTGTAAGGGTTTGCCTCATAAGTTTTGGATGAAAGCAGTTGCATGTGCAACACATGTTTTCAACAGATGCCCTACTACAGCATTGACAACAATTACTCCATATTAGGCTTGGTATTATAGGAAACCTTCTGTTGATTATATGTGTGCTTTTGGTTGTCTTGCTTATGATCATGTTCCTCAACAGTTACGTGGGAAACTTGAAGATAACGCAAACAAATGTATATTTGTGGGGTACAGGAGAGGTAGCAAAGGTTACAGGCTTTTCAATCCTGTTACACCAAAAAAAAATTGAGAATCGTGATGTAATCTTTGTGGAAGATTCAATTCAACTTATGGTTAATTTTGATGTACCACATGTATGCTCAAGTGTAAGGGTTTGCCTCATAAGTTTTGGATGAAAGCAATTGCATGTGCAACACATGTTTTCAACAGATACCCTACTAGAGCATTGAAAACAATTACTCCATATCAGGCTTGGTATTATAGGAAACCTTTTGTTGATTATATGTGTGCTTTTGGTTGTCTTGCTTATGCTCATGTTCCTCAACAGTTACGTGGGAAACTTGAAGATAAGGCAATCAAATGTATATTTTTGTGGGGTACAGGAGAGGTAGCAAAGGTTACAGGCTTTTCAATCTTGTTACACCAAAAATATTTGAGAATCGTGATGTAATCTTTGTGGAAGATTCAATTCAACTTATGGTTAATTTTGATGTACCACATGTATGTACACAGGATGTCTTTGAAGGTTTTCTTCCGTTTCAATGATTTATCCTATGTATATTGATTCTACTATGGTCAAGTTTCTGAATCAAAGGAAGGGTTCAATGTTGTTCTACTAATTCATATGCCAATATTATTTGACCATTTTTAGAATCTCATTTAATAGAGATTTGGAATTGGAAGCTATTGATATTTTATTGTTAGCTACTTGGGGCTAGCATGTACTGTGCTTATCTTGGTATTCATTTGAATGTCTAAGCAAGATCTTTTCTCTAAGGAACGGTTTGAAGCTAGTTTTGAGCCAACAACCAAAAAGTGGGCCTAAAAACACCCCATATATGTACAATGTAACCTTGAGGATTAAACCCAAGGTAAGGCCCACAAAAGGAAACACGTTAACCACCACTAGGCCACCATCTATTGGTTTCTAAGCAAGATCTTATGATAAATTATATATTAAGGTAGAGAGGAGAATTGGAAGAGTTAACTAACCATACACAATCTGTGAATACCCATATATATCTCCATTCCTTCACTCACAATCACTCTCTAAGAAAATCTCTCTCTCTCTCTCTCTCTCTCTCACACACACACACATTAGGGTAGAGGATCCAATTGTGTGACACATAAATTTGGTTAATATGACCATCATGTTTATCCCCATGTGTCATACATATCCACTTTGTTGAATATAAAGGATATTTTGAAATTCAATTTTTGGGAATTTATTTCTCTACTCAAAATAGCAAGGAAAATATTTTTTACACCCAAGCTTGAAATATGTGAAACTTGTAGAGGGAACTGACTCTCTTCACCAATCAAAAGCCTAGGAAGAAAGAAAATTTTTCAAGGTGCTGAGAGAGCTTCTCTATGTCAAATGAACAACCCCAAGACACCAGAGAGAGAGAGAGAGAGAGAGAGAGAGAGAGAGAGAGCGAGAATTTTAACATTGTGGAAACGATTGCAAGAGACCATGTTGATCTATTCGACAAGTCTTGAACTCAAGACCTTGCCAAGCTAGACAATAAAAGAGAATCTACTTTGTCCCATCTTGCCCAAACCCCTACTTTGTCAACCTTGGCCCCATTGTTTTTTTGAGATTTAGAGTCATCATACATGTACTTAGAGACTCAAAGGCTTAGGGCTTGAGGCCATGTGCATGATGCCAAAACATACCACAAGAAGTTTTAAATTTTTTCCCACTATTCGTGAACTACAGTGCCTCTCTCCAAACCACACCTAGCTAGGCATTTGATGCCTCACATGTAAATGCTCATGATGTTAAATACCTCTAGGGAAAACCAAAGGAAAAGGGATCTCTTTCCCACAAGGGAAAGGGTCCAAAACTTTGAGTTATGCATGAATTGGAAATATTTCGAACAAACTAAACTTGTATAGCCATCTTGAAGAAAACCCACAGATATTCACACATTTTAGCATAAAAACCATGTAATCCTTCAAGTTTTGGCAGAAAAGCCCCATGTTCCTATTTTCCATTGGTTGGAAAATATATTTGCTATTGAAGTATATGGGGTTGGCATTTAGTGTAAAACCCCCCTAAAATACATTGTTACAACATGAATAGCCCTCATAGCATAGCAAATTTGCCTTTCATTTTGCTTGCAAGCTAAGTTGCAGGATTGTGGAGGCAGAATTGAATCAAAAAATCATACAGCTTTTGCTTCATGTCACCTATGCTGTCAACACATTTAGGGTTTGTTAATCCCTTCTTGTTAAAGGAGACTTGATCTAGCCACTCATTAACTTTTCTCAAGTCTGCTAATATAGATGTGACCCTACTATTATTTTCACACCATGTGCTCTTCTTATCCACCGCATTGGCTGCATGTAATGCTGTTTGGAAACCAGAATCTAGAGCTCCTTCCATGTATCTCATGAACCAAATCTCTGCCTCCTCTCGTAAGAGATTTGCTAGATTGAGCGTGCCTCGCAAACTGCTGTCTTTTGTCGAGTCCACAACATTAGTTACTCTCTTGTTGCCGCCTAAAGTACAGAGGAAGGTGTCGGTACTGCCTTTGGAATAAGGACAGGCATTTGCATTGATGATACAGCAATCTTGTTCTTTCGACACCCACCATCTGCCAAGTCCTTGGGATAATTTTTTCCTGTACACAAGTTTCCCTCTTCCTTGAAAGAGGTATATAGTTTCATATCAGCTAACAAGGCAGCATCAATCCACGACATGGCGCAACGTCTCTTCTCTTCTAATAGCTTGTGAGCTCTTTCTTTCCTCTCCACTGGGTCTGACCCCTCCAAGTCCACTACTTTCTCATGTGACCTTGCCTCTGCTACAGCTTCAGCAAAAATGGTAGACTGCGATAAATTCTCGTAGAATATCAGAAACTGTTGCACGTATGGCTGAGGATCCTCCGCTTTTGCTACAGAGCGCAAATCTGCAAAATCACTTCAAGATCGAACAGACTGTCACTCACAAAGGCAAAATCGATGCATGTACAGACAAATGAAATACGACAAGAGAAGAATCTGCCTGTATGCTATCTTTAAAAACAGACAAATTTTGCATCGTAGAAGGAACTCTTAGGTTTGTAAAGATAAGGTGTAAAAGGAGCTCTTACCTCAGACTTTTCATGACACTTTCTGTCACGGAAGCCTCTTGTAAAGCTTCGGCTGCAACGCGCGATGCCATTGAATGCCTTTGCATGGCTTCCTACAAGGCAATCAAGCAGAGTAACTAACAAGACCTTAAACGCAAATTTTTTGATTAATGAGGAAAAACATGCACCTGTCCAAGCAATGTCAAAGCTGCAGGTAAGCCATGCCATGAGTCTCTACAGTTTAGGGTCCTATCTTTTGAAGACAAGGCACAATGCTCGCTATCAGACAGCGAAACTCCATTATCTTGTAATCTCTCACACAAGGAAGAGTTGATCAGGGCGCCCATTGTATTAGGCTTCTGTTGACCATCTGCTCCCCTCTGAGAACATGTCTTACATTCAATAACTAAGACAATGTTGCCCGATCAGGTAGAAACTTTTTGTACTTTTGACAGACAGAAAATTGTACGAAAGATTTAGCGTTTAAGGTTTAGTGTCTTTCACCTTACTAAAGACTCGTTGGCTCTCCTTGTTTTGGGACAATCTGCGGTCCTTAACCCCCTCCAAGCTCCTTACCGAATCCTTTGGGCCTCCACTGAAAACATCAAGTTTGTGCCCAGTACTACACGCACGTTTTAACTGATCATTGGATGTCAAGCTGTCTGTGGACTTAGAAAGGGGGCTCATCTTACCAACATTGATTGCCTTTTTCACAACTGATGGCGGTGATGATTGCAGGTACCTAGACAAGAAGTCCTTTGATGCACTACCCAAGAAGCCCTTCGATGCATTGCGCAAGGATGATTTCCTTTGATGATCAGGGCTTGCTATAGATCTGCCATAGGAATCTCTATCAAAATTAAACACCATACTCTCCGGCTCATCCCTGTCTATAAAAGGAGGGCTTTGGATGAGGCTGTCTTTAATTGGTGAACCTGGAGTAGACTTTGAAAATAAGTTGGCAAATACTCTGGATTCGACATCTCTTTTCTGGTGACAAATCTCCACCCCGCTTTGTTCAGAATTGGTGGACCAAGATGCCCTTTCAAAGGAGCGCCTCCCAGGATACATAGCAGAGTGTTGTGGACTCGAATTATCGACTGCTCGAAACAACTGACTCTTCATGATGGAAGCATCCTCTCCTAACGTTGCCGTTGTTTTTGAATGTGGCCCTGCCTGCTTCCTCTCTGCAAACTTGACACCAATGTTTTCATTTGCAGCAGGATCAAAAGCCTTTGCTCTGTCTGCAAATGGGAAGCTTTGTCGTACTTCTGTTGTTTTGTTCTGCATCAAGGAACGAGCATTGCTGGCGACCAGGTCATCGGGTGTGCCTACAAAGGCATGCCTCCCTGAGATGAGCTTCACCCTGTGCAAAACAGGCACAGGGGACCCCGCGTCGACATAGATAAATTGACCAAGCTGTATCTTGTTGCTAAGTATCATGTCATCGATATCGTCAGCCAAAGAGATGTAAGTGGCATGAGAGGAGTCAGAGACTTTGATGAAGAAGCCATGGCGGGGCCAAAGCTCAGTTCCTGTAAGGGCGGGAACGATGCTTATCACCTGCAATAAAACAGAGCGATACCTGCCAGCAACTTTCACATCTGAACCCACATTCTCCATCAGCTTTACAAGCATTCCCGGTATCAAAGAAGCCATGTCTTTGAGAGAATTACAGATGTATTGTGCATGTGAGCTTTACAAAGGGGCCTATGAGGGCAAGAAAGTGATGAGAGAGAAGAGTGCTGTGCAAGGGACGAATGCAAGCTTCTTGCAGTGCTGGTAGGTGAGAGAAAGAAGGGACCAAATTGTGGGATTAGCTAACTAATGAGTTATGTGCATGGAGAAAGACAGATTGGGTACGCAAATTGTGAGGGTTTACGTAAAATTTCGGGCAAGCAGGATTGTTTGTGAGCTTGCTTGACAGAAATCCACATAAAATCATGACGCAGGGAAATTCGTAACTCTTTCTTGTAAACCCTAAATCTTATTCCGTAAATGCCTCTGCATCATATCCCCGTAGCTGCAACCAACGGCAACGCGCTTGCGCTGATGTTGCACGGTTTGGACAAATAGAAGAAGAAAAGATGAGCAGCGAGATCAAGAAGAAGCCGCTGAACATGGCGACAAATCAATGTTTTGTTGGCTTGTGATTTGTTCATACACATGTTTCATGTGAACAATCTATAAGCACAGATTCAAATGCAGTGAAGAACCGTTCCCCTTTCACTGTAGGCCAATTTAGGTACGCCATCTCCATCAACTAAAGTGCCCTGTTCTCGAGCTTTTTCTGCATGTATGGTAGCTATGAGATCCACATCAATCTGTAAAGTGAAGCTTCAGAAGATCAACAACCTCGCAGAGAGGGCTTGGCTATGAGATCAAAACCCTCAATCTTTGCAATATGCGGATCTAAGGCAGGTGTGTGTGTGTGTGTGTGTGTGTGTGTGTGTGTGGAGAGAGAGAGCGAGCTCAACTAACATTACCTGAGACCTCCTTCCTTTCCACAGAGACAATGAGCCGCGACTTGTTTAGCAGGTGCAAGGGACAATGCCAGAACAGAGAAATGGTGGGCCGGGCCCGCTATAGCCAAATCATTTTGTCTGTCATAGGAATACTTTAGTCTTTGCCTATTATTCAAAAGTACCTTCATGTTGTAAAATAAAATATGGCTATTAATTAGTTAGTTCCAGTTTTTCACAAAATTGGATGGTTTTTCATAGGGTTTGAGAAAGAAGTTGGTGTGTGCCACCTCTCTCTCTCTCTCTCTCTCTCCCTCTCCCCCTCTCTCCAATGTATGTATAAAAATGATGCATGCCCTTTCTTCCTATTCGTCTTCACCTCCATTTTCATAAACACTGGAGTCGTGCCTTCTTTCCAAGTGCTCTCGATCTCCCCCTAATCTCTTTCCAAGTGCTCTCTCTCTCTCTCTTTGTGTGTGTGTGTGTGTGTGCACTACTCGAGTAGCTTCCCTAGTTTTGATTATTTATGTTGTACTTGAAGGGCTATACTACAATGTTTGTCATGGTGATCTACTAGCATTGGCACTGTTGATGGGGAGACCTGCCTAAACTAGAGAATTGGTGAAATAGCTTATGTGTCATAGAATTCGCTAAGCGCAAGCTTAGTTGAAACAGGGTTTCAAGGCTCTCGAGAGTAGCCATGGGGCAAGGACCTACCTAGGGCCTTTGTTTAGATTAGAAGAGTGTAGATTGAGTGTTTATCTAGGTGATTTCATCCTTATTGTCCTTAATCGTGCGACTTGTAGGTCAGGTCTAGGATTTAGTATTCTTAGAGTTTTTATTATTTTCTTGAATTATTTTCTTAAAATTGTTGCCATATTATGGTAGTGATATGTGTGATAATACTTAGGACCGTCGGGGTCCGCCAAGTTTCATGCTAAGCCAGAAAAGACAGAGGAGATCAAACAAGAAGTTGTCTTCAGGGAAGATGGGCCTAGTGCTAGCAGTGATAGACCGCATGGTCAAGCTCAAGAACAGCCTGTAGTGGCTAGGGAGGAACAGCCAATTGTGGTTAGACGCTCTGAGTGTGTCTTGCATCCACCTGACCATTATGTTCCGGCTCTAAACTACATTATGCTTACTGATTGCGGAGAGCCCTCTTATTACAAGGAAGCGTTGCAAGTGGCAGACTCAGAGAAGTGGCATTTGGCTATGCAATCAGAGATGACGGCACTGCATAAGAATCAAACATGGAATTTGGTTCAGTTGTTTGCGAGAGGGCAAGAAGGTTTTACCTTGTAAATGGGTTTACAGGTATAAGATTACTCCTCATGATGGGCAGCCTAAATACAAAGCACGGTTGGTTGCTAAGGGATTTAAGCAGGAACAGGGAATTGATTTTGATGAAGTCTTTTTGCCGATTGTCAAGATGGCTACACTAAGATGTGTACTTGCTTTGGTTGCCAAGCATGATCTGATTTTGCATCAGATGGATGTGAAGACGGCGTTTCTTCACGGGGATTTGCATGAGGAAATTTATATGCAGCAGCCAGAAGGGTATGTTGAGAAAGGCAAGGAACAGATGGTATGAAAGAAGAGTCTTTATGGCTTGAATCAGGCGCCAAGGGAATGGTACCAGAAGTTTCACCAGTTCATGCTTTCTCAAGGATACAAACGGAGTGAGATAGGTCACTGCCTGTACATGAAACAAGGTAAGGATGGTAGTTTGTTGATCCTCATACTTTATGTGGATGATATGCTAGTTGCTGGTAGACACTTGGCAGAAATTTCAGCGCTCAAGTCAAAAATGGCAAAGGTTTTTGACATGAAAGACATGTGTGAGGCAAGTCATATACTGGGTATGCGTATCCATAGAGATCAATCATGGGGTACAGGCGTATGTGCCTTTGCCCGGCCGCCCGCCCACTTTTCCTTATATACATATTACATGTGTATAGGGGCTGCTCATTGTTGAGTCTCCCCACCCATATCGTGTGTCGTCTCCTCTCCTTCATCTCCTCTCTCGCACTACACAGCACCTTGCGCACACTCCAGGTCCTACAAGTGGTATCAGAGCGTGGCGTGCGGCGTGTGCGCAACACGCATGTGCGTGGTCGCGTCGGCGACGGACGGAGCTCGCAGCGGAGCTTCGAGAGCTGTGGTGCAGTTGCGAGGGCAGATCTGCGAGATCGGAGGCAGATCTGTGAGCCGGGAGTCATTGCGGCGCTTGCGGCACCTCCTGCGTGGGAACCAATTTTATGGCTGTGTGGATAAGCTAGCCATAGCTTGCACAGCAGGTAGTGCAGAAGGTGAAGAAGAAGTGAAGCTTGCTTTGCTTGTGATGCTTGCAGCCCATAACAGGTGCTCTTGAGAAGCCCTACACACACACAAGAGACGTCAACTATAGCCGTGAGAGGAGAGAAAAAGCGCCACGTTTTCTGCCATCTTGAGAGAGAGAGAGAGAGAGAGAGAGAGAGCTGGGCAATCCTTGTTTCTTCTTGCTGGAGGAGCTACAGAGAGCAAGGGGGGGGGGAGAGAGAGAGAGAGAGAGAGAGAGAGAGAGAGAACTCGTTTTTCTTCTTCACGTAATCTGCAGAGCAGGGATCAGCCAATTATCCATTAATTACTTTTTAATTAAAGTTTTTATAAGGTTGCCTAAGAGCCCGGTCCCGCGCACGAATTTTCGGCGACATTCTCTTGCATTCGGCAGCTGCGAAACAGTTTCTTTCTCAGCGATTTTCTCACGGCTTTGCTTGATGCGGTGTATGCATTGAGCGTATGCGGGTATTCTCTGCAGTTACAGATTCTCTCTACAGGCTTCAACTCATGTATGCGTTGCGGTACACATGGCTCGTTTGTGAGCATTACAGGTCTCGTGTTTGTGCATATGCTCTACGAGAGCGGATTTCAGTTTGCAGGTTTCTTGTTTGCATCCGGATTGGCAAACATTTTGAGCTACGTTGCTCCCATGTATGTGACTGTGGATATATGCGCATGAGCTTGAGTTACGCTTAGAGACATGTACTGCTTGAGCTTGGTTGAGTTCACTGGTTGGACACAGATTTGCAGGATATGTATGCAGAGAGTGTGGTATTATTTGATGCGCTTGTGTCGCTCTTATTTTGAGCTAGCAGTTTACTGGTTCAGATAGCCGTTTTACTGTCGACACTCTGGCAAAATTTTCCCAGGAGTTTTATGCGCGTCATTTGGTTGCTATCTACTGAGAGATTGCAGGTACACTCTTGGATTGCAGTGTGGATATCTCTGCAGGTGGGAGATTACAGTGCAAGTATGCCTCGATATCGCACAGGTGAGCTTGGCGATTAGCTCACAGTTTGGCAGTGCTTTGAGACAGGGTGCAGCTCATCTATAGTCACTGCGGGAGCATGTTTGCTCAGTGATTCCGGACGAGGCATTCCCGGATTGTTTGCCATTGTGCTTGGCATTGTGTAGCACACGCTCAGTGATTCCGGACGAGGCATTCTCGGATTGTTTGCCATTGTGCTTGGCATTGTGTAGCACGCGCTCAGTGATTCTGGACGAGGCATTCCCGGATTGTCTCACAGATTTTGCATCTCGGTTTTCCCATACTTTTGGACACTTGGCAGGTGCTCTTGGACAACGATTTTGCAGCGTTTTTTATTCTAGTTTGCTACGTTGTTCTCATGGCCGAGATAGGTGATCAGTCAGATTGTAACCTCTCACAGATGCGCATGTTTGATGGGTCAAACTTTGCGGCATGGCGGGAGTGTATGCTTGTTGCATTGACACAACGAGGGTCGCATGGACCATTGAGTGGTGATGCAGGTAGACCTTCTACTATGTCTGACAATCAGTGGCAGGAGCTAGATGAGCTGGCATTATCTACGATCTGCTTGCACCTTGTGGAGTCTATATTTGCTCTTGTTATGTGCATGAGGCGACTACGAGAGTAGTGTGGCAGAGATTGCATGAGATGTATGATGGATCTGAGTCATCCAGGACTCGTGTGAGACAGAGGCGTTCACGCCGCGACAGGTTACATGTTGGCATTGTGGTCATACAGGGCATGTTAGACGGTGTTGTTTTCGTCGTATGCGATAGCGCAAGAGACAGGGTTGTTCTCCAGATGCATTTGATGCTGTTATCTCAGCAAATTTGACAGTCGCAGGAGCAGATGCAGTGTATGAGTACACGAGTGACAGGGATGTCACATTTGCTTCAGATTTTTCTCCAGATGTGCTTATGTCAGATAGTGCACTTCCTTCGCAGTGGCTGCTAGATGCGAATGCTACGTTCCATGTCACGTCGCATCATGAGTGGTTTACTTGCGGGATGCTTGGCAGTGTACGCTTGACTGATGGTTCAGTGCATGACATAGTTGGTGCAGGAGAGGTGAGATTGTCATTGCCGAGTGGTGCATCATATATGCTTCGACATGTGCGCTATGTGCCAGATATGACAGTGAGTTTGATCTCAGTTGGTCAGCTCAGAGATTGTGGATGCCAGGTTTCTCTTCGAGAGCGATCTTTTACGATGCATTTGGGTTCGCTAGTCATTGCGAGAGGTGCTAGGGAGGGCACAGGTTACCCTATGCACGTGGATCAGATACGAGATGGTACAGTCTGTTGGGGTACAGGCGTGTGCCGTTGCCCGACCGCCCACCGTTTGGGGCGCCCGTCCACTTTCTCTATATACTTATACTAATGTGTATAGGGGGCTGCTCATTGTTGAGTCTCCCCACCCATTTCTGTGCCGTCTCCTCTCCTCTATCACCTCTCTCGCACAGCACAGCATCCTTGCGCGCACCCGCGGAGGAGATCGCCATGACACTGCGCCTCCAGTCAACGTAAAGATGTAGCCTAACGTGGACCTTGTCTTGTCCAAATCTCCTGCATAATCTGAGTCAGTGTACCCTCTGACACTCAAATCCTGACTCCCGTAGCATATGCACATGTGCTTTGTCGCTTTTAGATACCTCATGATCCCTTTCACTGCCTCCCAATGTTTCTTGCCAGGGTTTGACATATATCTGCTCACCACTCCCACTGCAAATGCAATGTCTGGACGTGTAGCAATCATGGCATACATCAAACTACCCACTGCAGACGCATATGGCAACTTGTCCATCTCAGCCTTAGCCTCATCAGACTCTGGGCAATCTTGTTTGCTAAGTTTCACATATGACGGCAATGGCGTCAACAATGTCTTTCCCTTCTCCATATTGAAACGCTACAAAACCTTATCAATATACTCTTGTTGAGACAAGTATAGCAATCGCTTCTCTCTGTCTCTGTGGATATGCATACCCAGTATATGACTCGCTTCACCCATGTCTTTCATGTCAAAAGCTTTCGCCATCTTTGACTTGAGTGCTGAGATCTCTGCCAACTGTCTACCAGCAATCAACATGTCATCCACATAAAGAATGAGAATCAGCAAGCTACCATCCTTAGCTCGCTTGGTGTATAAGCAGTGATCGATCTCACTTCTCTTGTAACTCTGAGAAAGCATGAACGTATGAAACTTCTGGTACCACTCCCTGGGTGCCTGTTTCAAGCCATAGAGACTCTTCTTCAAATGGCATACCATGTGTTCTTTGCCTTTCTCAACAAACCCTTCTGGCTGCTGCATGTACATCTCCTCATGCAAATCCCCATGCAAGAACGCCGTCTTGACATCCATATGGTGCAACACCAAATCTTGTTTAGCAACCAAAGCAAGTACACATCGTAGAGTCGTCATCTTGACCACTGGAGAGAACACCTCATCGAAGTCAATACCCTGCTCTTGCTTAAATCCCTTCGCAACAAGCCTTGCCTTGTATTTTGGTTGCCCATCATGAGGAGTTAGCTTATACCTGTATACCTACTTACACGGTAAAGCTTTCTTGCCCTCTGGCAACTTAACCAGATCCCACGTCTGATTCTTATGCAACGCTTGCATCTCTGACTGCATTGCCAACTGCCAGTTACTTGCATCTGCCATCTGCACCGATTCCTTGTAACATGAAGGCTCTCCGCAATCAGTCAGCATGATGTACTGTAGAGATGGAACGTAACGATCAGGTGGATGCGAGACACGCTCAGATCTCCCCAACACAAGTGGTTCCACCACTGTCTCTGGTTCCACTCTAGCATCTCTTTGCTCATCTTGAGCTCTAGGTAGCTGTCTTGCCGTACTTGGTCCATCTTCTTGAAAGATAACCCGTCGTATCTCTTCAGTCTTCTCAGGTTTTGTATGAAACTTGGCCTCATTGAAATGCACATCATTGCTACGGATGACCTTTCTAGATTCTGGATCCCAAAGTCTGTATCCCATCTCTCCAGATTCACCATAGCCAAGAAATATGCACTTCCTGCTCTTTGGTTCGAGCTTGTTCTTGAATTCCTTCGGAATATGGCTGTAAGCCTCACAACCAAAGACTTTGAGATGCTTGTATAAGGGCGGCTTGCCCGACCATACCATCTCTGCCACAGCTTCCTTCTCTAAAACTCTGCTAGTAGGAGATTGATTAATAAGATGAACTGCCGTAGCCACTGCTTCTGCCCAAAATCCATTAGGCAACTCTGCATTTGACAGCATACTTCTGACTTTCTCCCGAATCGTGCGATTCATTCTCTCAGCCACACCATTCTGTGAAGGATTGTAGGGAGCAGTCAATTGACGCTTTATGCCTTTTGCATCGCAAAAGTCCTGAAAAGTCTTTGAAGTGTACTCTCCGCCATTATCAGTGCGTAGGCATTTAAGCTTCTTGCCACTCTGATTCTCCACCAATGACACAAATGTCTTGAACAGTGATAAGACCTCATCTTTATGCTTGAGAAAATAAACCCAGACCTTATGAGAGTAGTCATCAATGAACGTGAGGAAATAAGAGGCTCCCCCTAGCGACAAGCTAGGCATTGGACCACAAAGATCACTGTGCACGAGGGCCAATCTCTGATCCCTTCTGATACCTCTTACCACATGCGGCTCCTGTGTTTGTTTACCATACACACAGTGTTCACAGAACTCGAAATCTTGAAACGAGAAACCAGGCACATAACCAGAACGCGACAGAATTTCCATTCCCTTCTTGGACATATGTCCTAACCGGCGATGCACAAGGAAACACTTGGCTGCTCGGTTACATTGATTACATTGTCTTTAACACTAGATACATGTAGCATGTAAAGATTGCCTGACTTTACACCATGTGCAACTGTTAGTGACCCTTTTGAAATCTTCCATGTGCTATTGCCAAACACTGTCACATAACCTGCATCATCTAGTACTCCACCCAGTGCTAATCAAACTCTTCGTAATCGAGGGGACATGGCGCACATTCTTTAGCATGAAAGAAGAACCATTCTGAAACGTCAACTGCACATCTCCAACACCTAGAATCTCACATGTCTGCTCATTTCCAAGCCTGACTAGATCCTTAGTGGCTACGTACGAGGTAAACCACTCTCTGTGCGGAGATACATGTAAAGAAGCCCCTGAGTCGATGATCCAATCACTCAGCGCAAAGCCATCTTTAGCAGTCAAAAATGCAGAATCCAAAGTGTCTGTGAGGAAGATCTCTGCGGATGCTGCCTTGCACGCATCATCACCATGCACATCCTCATGAGCATCTGTGTGTGTCGCATTGATCTCTTCGATCTTCACTGACAATTTCTTCTTCTCATCTGCGTCACTGGCCTTTCCTTTGCCTTTTTCTGCTTTCCATTTCGGACAATCCCTTCGCATGTGACCGTCTTGCCGCAACAGTAACACTCTATGTCACTCTTCTTCGAGTCACGGGATTTACTGCGTGTGTTGCCTCTAGAACCCTTCTTCTCCTTCTCCTTCTTGGCAGTCCTCCCTCTGACCACCAAAGCGCTATTGCCTTTGCCCTTGTCCGTGTTCTTCCTATTGATCTCCTCTGTCAATAGGCTGCCTTCAACATTAGCACTCGTGAGACCATCCGCTGAAACGGAGTTGCTGAGAGCTGTCCTGAACGTATCCCAGCTGTCTGGCAATGTGATTAGCAAGAACATAGCTTTCACGGAATCCTGAAACGGTACGTCTTGCGCTGTTAACTGACTAAAGATAGTGTGAAACTCATTGAGATGATTGGACATTGGCGTCCCCTCTTTCATCTTCAAATCCACAAGCTTCTTGAGTCAGTATATCTGAGAAGCAGCACTCTTCTCATACAAATCACATAGCTTCTTCCATACTCCATAAGCCTTCGTCTCTTCTGCCACGTTGAAATAAACATTCTCGGCCAACGTCAGCATGATTGTCGAACATGCCAACTCATCTAGCTCATCCCACTCCATCTGTCCCATGTCTTCAGGTCTCTCCCCTCTGAGTCTAATTGGTTTAATCTGCTTCTTCTGCACCAACACTTGCCAGATCTGCTTCTTCCAGAACGGAAAGTTTGTGCCATCCAGCTTCTTGATGTTAAACAGAGCGTCTTGTGAGGACGTCGCCATGACCAACCTCACTGTCTACCTCCTTGGGAAAAATCAAGCAGAGTTTCCCCTGTAAACTGGCTTTGGAAACCAAAATAAGAAGTACTGCGAAGTAGATGAACCGCGTGCGTCGAGCACTACTGAGCTCTCGAAAAAATCCGACAGAGTCTCCTTTGTAAAACGGCTCTGGTAAACCAAAAAACCAACTCAAATCGAGTATCCTGACTCAATGGCACGACTGTCTACACATAGACTAATCTCTCTGTCACTGTGTAACTCTGGGCATAGGCCGTCACCACGTATGCATATACCAAGACAATGCCTCAACGGCGTCAACAAGCAACTGATGCACTCACTGACTAACCACAGTCAAATACATCCTGTGCCGATGCCGAATGGGGTGCTCGAGGGATGCTCCAGCGGTACCTAATCCACCAGTGTGTCCTACGCCACACTCGGCACACACCAGCTTCAAAAAACCTCACGCAGGGCCCTCACAGTAGGATATGCAACTGCCCAAATACAGTAACTGACCACAGTCTAATACATCCACAATAACAGGTAATCTGACAACTGCTGCGGCGGCTGTTCGCTAGCGTGACTCACAACCAGCGAACCCACAATATCATACATAAATCTGCTCAATGCATGCCTCTGAGTATAGCCGCCGTATGGCTACACTCGCCCTGCAACCAAGAAGAGCAGAAAATAGATAATGCGATGTCGGAGCCGTGTACCTGGGGCGTGGACGTTCCCGTCAATGCGAACACGCACTAACAAGCTCAATGTCGTCGCCAATGCCGTCGCCGATGCCGATGCCGATGTCAAATCGCACTGCCGATGCCAAATCTGCGAAGCTAGACCACCCTGCAGTCTGCTGCAAATATCTCACGATTCGTGCAGAATTTGCAAAAACTTTCTTCTGCAAAGTTGTAGAGCACAAAAAATTGGTCTAAGCAGCGCGGACAGAATTCTGAAATGAGCTGTTTTTGCAGGTCAAAACAGATCTGCAAAAAACGGGCAGAAATGTGTGCTGCAAATCTTCTTGCACACACACTCCCAAATGCTTCTGTGAGCCAAATGCAAGCTCACCCCTGCTCTTGTACACACTGTGGGCTGAAATGAAGCTCACCTAATGCTCCTGTACTCCAATCTACTCCAGATCTGAGTGATCTCTCCTGCACCAAGCTCCAATGGTGAGCTCCGGAATGGCCACCTACTCGTCTGTGCACCAATGCTCATACACACCACCGCTCTGATACCAACTGTAGTGGCGTAGCAGAGCGCGTAGCAGCTGTAATGGAGCAAGGGGCTGAAGCAGGAGATGAGAAGCACACAGCAATGTGTTAGTAAGGGTTAGTCATGTATTCACATAAGAAGAACTTATACAAAAGAAGTAAGCGGGCGCCGCCCGGGCGCCCGGCCATTTGGGCTTTATACCCCAACACAGTCTCGATTTTTATGCAGCCAGGTAGAGAGCGAGAGAGCAGGAGAGTCTCTTTTGCACATGGTCTGCAGGATGCTTTGCAGGGTGCGCAGGGCAGTGAGCTTGTTGTGCATGAGTCTATGCTAGATGGACTGAGAGAGCGGTGTTGCTCTAGGGATGCACAGCGATGCGAGTCATCTATTGGACAGGTGGCGGTGACTGATGATTCGGTCATCCAGGCTTTTTTGGAGATGCTCGACGAGGAGCGTCTTGATACGGGAGTGCATGATTTGTCTTTGACTAGACAGGAGTTGGAGCATGTTAGCTCTGAGGTTGCACAGCTGTGTGTGTCTCTTGTGTATAGACAGGAGATGCAGGAGGTTGACATGCCTAGTCAGCCACATATGCTTTTGCTAGAGATTGATGTATGTACGAGATATGCAGAAGATGCAGTGGATCTTGGTGAGAGGCAGCATGGGACTTGCTGTAACCGAGATAGGTCTTCTGGAGTACAGCTAGCAGGCTCAGCTAGGTTAGCATCAGCGTTCGGTGCCCTCATGTACGAGATGTTGATCTCGAGGCCCGACATAGCAACTGCAGTGGGAGCATTTGCAGCAGGGTTAATCGGCCGTTCAGTGGCTGATTTTGGCAGTGAGCATAGGGGAGGTTTGCAGGTACTTGAGCATTACTTGCAGGAGATGTGCCCGAGGTCTGGCAGTGTTGGTTACACTGAGGCAGAGCTACCAGCGACGACTAGCTTTGCAGGTCTTCACCGTGGGGGACAGCCAGTGGGCGTTGGGTGAGCATCGTTTTGCTCATCACCATGTACTTGTCTTGTACAGTAGTCTTGAGTAGACTAGGCTCTCTTGCTAAAAGGCACATTCGCCTTTAAGTGGGAGGTTGTTGGGATACAGGCGCATGCGCCTTTGCCCGGCCGCCCACCGTCTGGGCGCCCGCCCACTTTTCCTTATATACATATTACATGTGTATAGGGGGTGCTCATTTTTGAGTCTCCCCACCCATATCTTGTGTTGTCTCCTCTCCTTCATCTCCTCTCTCACACTAGACAGCACCTTGCGCACACTCCAGGTCCTAGAAAAGATGCTTTACTTATCTCAGGAAGAGTATATTGACAAGGTGTTCCAGTGTTTCCATATGGACAGGGGAAAGGCACTGAGTACGCCATTGTCGTCATATGTGAAACTAGGCATGCAAGATTGCCCACAGTCTGATGAGGAAAAGACTGAAATGGATAAGCTACCATATGCGTTTGCAATTGGGAGTTTGATGTATGCGATGATTGCTACACGTCGAGACATTGCATTCACAGTGGGATTTGTGAGCAGATATATGTCAAATCCAGGCAAAAAGCATTGGGAGGCAGTGAAAGGTATCATGAAATACTTAAAGGCTACAAAGAGTTTGCGCATATGCTACAAAAGTCAGGATCTGAGTGTCAGAAGGTACACTGATTCAGATTATGCAGGAGACTTGGACAAGAGAAGGTCCACGTCAGGCTATGTCTTTATGTTAGCTGGAGGTGCCGTATCATAGCGATCTCGATTGCAAGATTGTGTTACGCAGTCAAGAACAGAAGTTGAGTATGTGTAAGTGTATATATATGTATGTATGTATGCTTGGGGTATCGCTTGGCAAGAGAAGCTCTTTCTTTGTCCACTTTCATCACTGTTTGCCAATTCCTTGTAGACTTTGGAGTAGAAGCGTATGGACTACCTTGTATGGACTACCTTGTGGCTGTTGTGTGCACATACTTTGAAGTGAGTGCTTTGGTAGCCATACCTTGGAGCAACCTTAGTAATATCCCTGAGATCGGAGTAGATCCTCTCATGCTACATAGCTTCTTAATTGTGTTGAAGCTAGACCTTTGGCGTGTAGAAGAACTAGAGGACTAGCTTTGTTGTGGATTTGATCTTTTGGGATCGACATCTGCTTGGTGCTTGAGTTTTGCTTTAAGTGAGAAACTACAGTAGTAGCACCATTGTAGTCTCTCTTTTGCTTGAATGCTTGTTTCCTTTGCTTAACCTGCCTGGTTTTCCTTTTATTCTTGGTTTTACTTTGTCTTCTTAGGCCAGTTTGCAATGGATAAGCAATGGTTTGACGAGCAGACAACCATAGCTCACATTGGCCATGGTAGTAGCCTTGTGCCTGCAAGCTGTTATGTGACACAACCCATCCCAAAAGTTCATCTCTTTGTTTGGGGTTTGGATTTTCAAGCCATACTGGATCATTGACCTTAACTGAGTCGGCAAAGACAAAGACTCTCTTGGCTTGTCTTCTCCTTGGATCTTCATGCGATGGGTACTTTGGTTGGAAGATCCGCTGTCGATGGAGCTTGCCTTAACTTAGGCTTTTCTAACAAGCTCCATGTTTCATATGACATCATGTTGAAATTAATTTCTGAATTCAGTAGTGTGAAGCAGCGTACCTTGACTTTATTGCCATTTTGGATATCAAGTAGCATCTTTTGTGTTGTAGCCAAACTCTTGACTGCTTCAACCTGATTCTTGGATGGTGGTTTGTTGTTCATGGTTGTCACTTGCTTTTGATTGTCCTGCTGGTTTGCTCCACTTGTTTTAGCCTTTATATTCTTGGCAGGCTCTAGCACTTTCCATGTAGCTTCAAGAGTGCTTTGCTTGTCTGCCTTTTTTGGTTGTTTCTCTTGATGTGTCCCTTTGGATTTGTCTATCTCGGTAGAACCATCCTTGACTGGGCTTGTTCCTGTGAACTGGTCTTTTCTTTCAGCTTCACCCTTTGTCGTCTTTAGACTTGGTTCTTGGCTTGCAGTATCATCCTTTGTTGGAGTGTGCAATTGGTAGTCCTTCTGTACATTAGCTTTTGTTCCTTGTTCCTGCACAACTTGAGATGTCTGTAAATCCATGGCCGCTTGTGCTAAGTGTTTACCCAAAACAAGATCTACTGTTGGTAGGTCTTTTGAAGCCATGACATAGAAATCTCCTTCCAAAGGTTGTGAATTTATGTTAATGGATGAATTAACCATTCCCAAACATTCATCTGATGACTCATTGCCAATTTGAACCATCTTTGGAGCTCTATCTAGGGTTGGTTGTCCATAGACTACCCACGTTTCATAGGACATGAGGTTCTTTTCTAACTCAGTGTCTGCTAGATCTAAACTTGTGAGTTTACATCCGGTTTTTCCCACAATATCAAATTCAATTAATTTTTTGGTTGTGGGCTTTCTTGTTGTGTTGGCTACTTCATTCTTTAGCTGCAGTTGCCTTGATGTTTTAGTGTCTTCTTTTGCGATTTCCGCTCTTTGCTTTGCTGGAATTTCTTGGCTGCAGTGTGGAAGTTGTTCTTTGCATGTGTCAAAAGTCACTTTCTTCGCAGAACTGCCTCCACCTTTCTGTTGTTGTTGTAAAAGTTCTGATCTTGCTCCGTCTTTTGTAGAGGAATTTGTGCCTTGATCCACTATGAGCTTCGTGCTACAACTAGTATTCTTTGTTTTGAGCATGTACGTGCTGTTCGCATCCTTTTTTGGGGAATTCTCTTCTTGACCACTATTTACACCTTGCCTTCTTGTCTCAGAACTTCCTTTCTTCTTTTCTTCTGCTGCAACTAGCAATGGCGTTGATGCTTCTCTTTCTTGATCTATCTTTTCATTGTCAGCTTGCTGTTCCAGAACTTGAGACATTAAGAGATTTGTAGTACTTTGGGGCAAGATTTGTCTCTGTTGGGGGTTTGTGTTGGAGATATTGATGACTCCTTGGGAGATGTCTGAGTGGACGAGCCGAGAGATTTCCTTTTCTCAAGATTAGCAGAGCTGGTTGGCTGTTGCTTACACTCCTCAGGGGTACATTTTTTTTTTATCATTAGCATTGGACATTCTTTGAAGAGGTGAGTTATTGCGCAATCTTCACACGTGCCGTTTATCTCAAATCTTTGTACTATAGGAGATTGTCACTGATCCATGGCGCTCTTTGATTGTTGCTCCACCACTCTAGTTGGAACATGAGAAGGTCCCCTCCGATGCGGAATCTCATCATTAAATGTGATGATTCGATAGATGACAACATCTGTGCCAATGTAATGGTCGCCTTGGTAGGATGCCCAAATCGATTCTACTTTTGGGGAGTTGTCACTTATTTTGACTACTTCCTGGCACGCACCGTCCCTGTAGATGAGTGCACCATCTTCATCTTCACGTACAAATTTTAGCATCACGGTGTAAAGCCTTTCTTCCTTTGCTTTTTCAAGCAGTATTACTTTCTCGTTGGCGATTGGCCGGGTTGTTGATGCATCTTGGCAATAATCTGGTTCCTCGAGGAAGCTTGTTCTGCTTGGTGAGTTCTCCCATGGACGTTTTTCCCAAATAATTTGATTGCCTCCTCATTGGACTCTCTTTGGTAGCAGCGGAAATTCATCTTGTTGGCTTTCTTCTTGAAAGGTGATTGTAGCTTCGTGTCCACTTCTTCTTGAATCTAGGAATCTCCGCATATCTATTGGATTATCTTCCCAGAAATCTATACTCATGCTTCGTTATCTTCCCAGAAATCTGAACTCGAGAATACTCCAATAGTACGAAGTGGCACTATTTTGCAGTCCTCCTGTTTTTTGTTTTGTCTTCTTTTGCTTGCAGCCTTTCTAGCTTTGCGTTCTTTCCAGCTTCCTTTCTTATCCTTTTTTTTTTTCACCTGGGACTTCTCGTTGTTCTTCCACAGGTTGCTCCTTGGCTTTGTCTTGAGCTGTAGTCCTGAATGGACATAACTGTTTCTTTGTTGACATGTCCCAATGGTGTGTGAAGTGATGGTGATTATAGTGGTTCTGTTGGCCCTCTATTGGCTGAATGACCACTCGTGTCTTGCATGTTACCTTTCCCATCCGGTGTTGATTCACTTAGGGTTCTTGCATCTAGTCTTAGTAGCTCACAACGAAGCATGGGACTACATATTGATGTTGTTCTTGACCTTGGCACCCGCATAGTTTCTTTTGAAGTGCTGGCTTCTCCTCCTCGATTGGAAGACCTTCTTTGGTGATTGCCATTGCATTGCAACTCACCTTCAAGACTTCTCATGGGTTGGATGATTGTATCAATGCTCTAGTCAATTCTAGATTTCATGTCCAAGATTTTGCAAATCTGATGCTATGAGCTTGTAGCTGATGGTTTCCTTGTTCCAGAAATGCTTTAAAGTCTCAAGTTGAGGATTTTCTTGCCCCCTTAATGGATGTTTTAGTGTGGGGAACGCTGTTTGTTCCAAGGTTCAAATCTGATGAGTGGATGGTCAAAATGAGCTCAACTTTTGATACTATTTTCAAGTCAAGATGAAAATCTGACATGATCAGCTTGTGTAATGTGCCTCTATGATCCCTTTGAGCACCCTCCTGTATCCAATTTTGGTTCAGTGTTGACCTTTGTTCTTGAAGTTTTTGTGTGAGTTTCTTCCTGCTATGAATTTCACTAAGTGATTCACTCCGCTATTTGCCAAAATCAATGCAACTTGAAAAAATAAGATGTTGGGAGTGATGTACATGCCCTAGAGTACTTGTGCAATGCAGTCTCAGTAGTCTGTTCTGTTCACTTTGATGAGGAACGCGTGTCTCATGCCTGGACGTCCAGAAAATGACTTTTTTTGTTTGACTAGTGCAGGTCCTGGAAGACGCTTCCCTAAGCCTATATGTCCAACTAAAACCAAATTTGCTTGTGTTTAGGCCTTTCGGACACACTTTTTACTGAAACAACAGAAATACGCCCTATGTCATTTTAGTGCAAATGGGCATTTTTCGGTAGGGAAAGGTATGTGCCTATCTATCCTACTCCTAATCAACATAAAAGAATGCTCAACTGAGCTCAAAAAGTCTAAGTCCTATATGAAATGCATATGTTCATTACCTAGGACGGTCATGAATGTCCCACACTCACACCAACCTAAGTATCCCACTCTAATCTAACCGGTAGGCCGCCCAAAGCAATCCCCGGTCCTTGGCCACCTACGAGAGCCTTGAAGTCTATCCCCGACTCCAACCTCTCACTAATCTAAAATGAATGATAGTGATGTTTTGACTCTCACTTATCACGCTAGGCTAAGAGCAACCAAGTGATTACTCTAATCTAGGTTTTGGCTCCCCGACAACGGTGCCAATGTTAGCGGACCGCCGCGAGACGGACGTCTATAGCATAGCTTTTAAGCGCTAACACAAATTGTCAATACTAGGGAGTGGCCTGATTAGTGCATGGAGGCTACATGAGTGTGTCAATCTCACGGCAATCACTATGCTTGGAGAAGTGGAAGCTCACTTGCATTTTCATGTACACACACACACTCTAGCAATGGGGACAATGCACCTCCTAATCTCTCTCAATGCATGCTAACGGAACAAAGGGTAGTGGAAATGGGTTGTGAGTTCCTCTAGTAACACCTTGCTAATCACTCAAAGCTTTAATGGAAAGCTTACACACATACGCACACACAAGAAGAAGACACTCTCCTTCAACGTAAGCATGTAAATGAAGCTATGAACGCATTAAGCATACCATTACAACCTCAATGGAACAAGCAATAGACATTAAACAAGATTAAGCGTTGATTAATTACCCAAACACACACTCTTACCTAAAGCACACACACGATTAATCTACTCATTACTCAATGGAAATCAATGAATAGACAATCAAAAGGGAGACAAGAAGTGAAGCATGAACCTTTCCTTGCATTAGAAATGGAAATGAGTACAAGAAGCGTGCGTAGGAAGCGC
The DNA here is from genome assembly GCF_041138505.1 of Cibotium barometz. Lineage (NCBI taxonomy): Eukaryota > Viridiplantae > Streptophyta > Polypodiopsida > Cyatheales > Cibotiaceae > Cibotium > Cibotium barometz. The sequence continues at coordinate 11,815,042 of NC_141083.1, forward strand.
CCCGCAAAGACCACCTCCTTCTCTTTGTCTAAGCTCCTCTTAGTTCCAGCTAAAGTAGGTTATCAAAAACATGCCTAAAACTTAGTGAGTCACTATATTAATAAGTGACTTTCTAAGTGGGTTCACTAAATTCTAAGATGGAGCTCAATAATTTACAAATTGGAAGCCCACGCTCCAATTAAACATTGGAAATATTACAACGGATGATTTGACTGGGCTTTACAAAATGTAATTGCGGAAAATACAAAAATAGTTGCGGGATTTTAAGTTGCAAATTTTAAAGTGTCCCGCTTTTTTGCTTTGACTTTCGGTTGACTTTTTACAGCAGCTTCCGTCGATTGCTTCTCGAAACAGACACCCATAGGAGGGCGGTACCCTTTCACACAAGCTTACTTAGGCTTAACTAGAAAAGCTAAGGACTTTGTACAAGAGAAGAAGAAGAACTTTTGTCCATCTGACAGGTACAATCTGGGAAAACTTCTTGTTTGCAAAAAACTTGCATCAGTAGCCCTCCCCCAGAATGCGAGAGACATTCATGTCTCTTGCTCCCATGTTTCTACAACTTCAAATATCCTTGGGAAGTATTGCTTGATCCTCCATCCATTGACTTGCGTGTTGTACACATTAGGGGAAGGATGGGATCTATAGGGGCCCTTTAAATTGCCATGGCCTAATGAAGGGGATTAGGAAATAGGCTAATAGGTGGGTGCCATGTGTACAAGAATGTTGGGTGTGTAAGAGAGGTCAAAAGATTCTTTATAAGATGCTTTGTGCACTTTTTCTCCCTTAAAAAGGGGGGAGGTTTTTTCATTTTTCGGACCTCCATAACTTCTACATATAGTCTGTCGGAGAAAGTAGATCTAGATTCTACTCTTTGAGATCTTTCCATAAATATGCTACATGATATAGTTTTTCCCACTAGATTTTAAATTCAATTTTGGTGAGAAAATTTGAATTCAAACAATGTAGCCATTTTTGCCCATTTTACTTTTGAAAAGAATCTTGGATTAGTTTCTAAATCCAAAATGGTTAATTTCTTAAACTACCAAATAAAAGAGCCTCTATACACTCCATCCTTCCCCTAATGACCTTCCCATTGATATCTTGGAGTTGAAAACTCCCATTGGCAAACTTCTTCAATACCTTAAATGGTCCTTCCCAATGAGGAAAAAACTTACTATCCTTTCGTTTGTTGACCCTGCTGTCATACCTTAGCACTATGGAGCCTTCCTCTAGAACCTTCTTTGCTAGTTTTTTGTTGAACTTGTTTCTCCTCTTCTCTGCTTGTTGACAATAGCACAAGATAGCTTCTTCTCATTTCAGTTGCAACTCTTCTAACTCCAAGATCCTCTTGCGTAGTCTTTCTTTAGAGCTCCCTTCATGCAAGCAGACTAGCCAGCTCTACATCCATGGGCATCAATGCCTCTTGACCATACACTAATTTGAATGGAGTGAAACCCAAATCCACCTTAAAAGATGTTCGATATACGCAAAGTGCTGCACTCAAGTGTTTATCCGAGGTTTGCCTCATTAGCTCTCACACAAAAACCAGAGCTTGGATATCATAAAGATAATGCAGGCGAGGGAGAGAGATTGAGTTCCTAGCAACACACACATACACAAAAGTGAGTCAAAGGGTCAATAATATTTTGTTAATTCTCTCCCATTAATTTACCGATGTGTTTCAATACCACCCAGGGTATCAGTTCTGTGACTCTTGTGGAGTAATTCGGAAGGATCCTAATCCCCTAAGTTTTAACTTTTTTCATTTGTTCTCCTGGTTTAGTACAACAATACTAGGTTTCCTACTTTCATTTCCTTATCCTTGACATTTTGAATAAACCATTTTTTACATCAGAGATTTTCTATCACATCAATCCATGCATGGTGATAAGTATGGTTTTCTCTCACTTTTCTAGGTCAACAAGCCTTTTAGCCATTGCATTCTATGTCTCTTATTATAGTAATAGCAATTCCCAAATTGGGAACTATGTACTCCATAGGCATTACTATGTCAACCCGGAATATGAAACACACACAGGATCTGAAGCTGAAACAATAACCGAAACACCCATGGTTCCTTTGGAAGATTCTATCATGGTATGGTTGGATCTCCCTACAAGCAATGATGTTTAGCAGAAACGCGCATTGATTAGCCCTCGAGCATGTCATAACATCATGAAAATAGACACTTGGGTGTCATTGGGACAACCTAAACTCATTCGTGCAAGCAATAGTATTGCAAGAGGAGCCAATGGACAAAACATTGAAGTTCAAGACTTTAGATACACTACTCAAACAATTAATGGCAATATGAAATTTGCATTTCATGAATCAAAGCAAATAGTCACCTTGAACACTCCTGCAGACAATGTACAATTGCTATTACGGGAGGAAGAGACCTTGCAGAAGCTGGAACTTCCATCATATCTTATTGAAAAGATCCCTAGGATTATCGTTGGATTGGAAATTTCAAAAAAAATCCTCACAGCTCAAGCACAGCTTTATCCAACACAAGAACACAATCTCATAACCCTTGAGCTATGGGATTTGTTAGGTCAACCAACACTCAATGGCACATCCTGAAAGGATTAACTTTACACAAGACTTGAACATGCCATGTTTGGTGTACTAACATAAAATGTATATTGAAACTAACCCCCTCACTTGTAAGTTTTTTGTGGTTGAGTATGTGTTAGAAGAAGATTTGATCTTGGAGCATAAATGGACTGTTGCTGCCCAACCACCACTGTGCTTTGCTAGCGATAGAGTCATCATGATGGTCAACGACAAAAAGTTAACAATACCATACTGCAAGGAAGAGGATCCAACTTTAATGGATATCTATGATGCTGAACGCAAAAGGATACAAGCCTCTTCCACAAAAGCCCCTCTACACAAGGACCTACCATCTGTGTCCAACGACCGACTTCGATAAAGCATCAACTCCTTCAACCCCATCCTCACCTAAGAAGTTCGATGACAAAACCTCACAATCAGTAGCTATTCCTAAAAAAGTTCCTAGATCCCAACCATCTATCTCTAACAGGGAACTCAAAGGAAAGACCCCGGAGCCTATGCATTTTCAACAAACCTCAACAAAGGAGACAACCATATGCTCAAAGGCCTCGTCATTAACAGCCACTCCACAAGAGACTCTAACCTCATTATCATCAACAACGCCCATGAGTCTGAAACCCACACCCTCAGCACCAGCTAAAGTCAAGGAGGGCCCCAAACCTTCCACATCAACCCTAAAGAAAACTCCACCAAGACTCCCACAATCGCGATATCTTAATAGTATCAAAATGTGGGTGGATAAGCAAAGACTTGTAGCTCAAGGCTACTATGAAGGTGCCAATCAAATTTGGGTACCTCGGCAGTCAAAACCTCTTCCTCAATGCAGCACTCGGAAGCCAAGGAAGAAGAAGGGTACTCCACAAAAGCCTTGCGAGTTCCTCAAAGAACTCCACCAATGCAACAAGTGTGGGTACCAAAAACACTGCTGCAAGCACAAGGGTACTACCAAAGAAATACCAAAGCTTGGGTCCCCAAGTGCATCACAAAGTCCCCTAAGCTTGCACAAAGAAGAAAGCCTCAACACCAAGCACATCGGCCACCAAATTACAATGTTCATCAAAGATGGGTGCATGTGCATGTACTTCAACAACAAGGATACTGTGATGGTAATTCCATCATATGGTTGCCAAAATCAAATAATGTGAAGAAAACCTCACACTTACTTCAACCCCAACAACTTCACCTATAGTTCGACAAGAATGGAGGCCCAAGCAACAGCAAGAAAATCACTCAACCACTCTTGTGCATTCAGCACCAACATAAGACCTTGTCTGTTCAAGCAAACAATCAGCGGTCTTCCCTATTCCCTCGACATCATTTCAGCAAACAAATTCAAGAAGCAATACGGAGACTTAGGAGCACATCAAGAACAGAATAACAATGCTCTTGTCACCTCTCTGGAAGTGAGAAATGAGCGAATAAGAAGTTGTTGCTTGCAAATCATGACCTAGATGACCCATTAAAAAAATTTAAAAAAATCACGGAGTTCCATCTCACGGCTTAAGAACTTGCACTTTCACGATTTAAGCCCCATCACGGATTAAGCCATATCACGCAATAGCCATTATATATTTGGCTATTGCTTACTATTCTTTTGGCTAAATTAATGTAGCAGCTGCTCCATGAGTACATATCCATACTCATTCATTGGAGAACATTTGCACCAAAGCCTCACCAATCGACAACTTCCAGGTACATCTCTAGATGGGGATCCATGGTGGGCAAAAGCTTGGTCAATGGTACAACCCATCGCCTGGAAGTTTCCTTCAAATTACAAACCTCTCCAAACGATGCCATCATCTTCACAAATCAATGATCTTCAATCCTTAGTGAAGATATCTATATTAGCCTCGCAAGTCGACGTAATTCTTTCAATCCTCACCAACAAGTGGCTACTTCAACACAGAGTAGTTCAATGAGAGTCTATATGACTCAATTCTTGTACTTCATGTAAATCTACTTCATAAGAGCACTTAAATATACATAAAAACATAAAAACACATGGGCAGAAGAAGACAAGATCAAGTCCTACTCATCAACAACATTCTTGTCAACAACATTTGACAAGAATCTTGCCACACAAAGGGACATCGTCACAAGCCAATTACTTCAAATGATGAATGTCGCTTCAATGAATCAAATGAGGAACTAAGAATCATCATCTCATTCTGATGACTAAGTCTACATTCCTCCGATCCTTCTCTTTCTTCTCTCCCATTATTAACATCTCATAGTGTCTCCACTAACAAAAATCACATGTAATCTTGCCGATGATTGCCAAAAATAAATTGAGCCAAAAAAGGGCTCACACATATAAAAAAGTAATCATTCACAAAAAATCCCACCCCCCACCCCATTAGAAATTCCCAATACACCACTAACCTCTTCATTCATTAACTAGCTTTTCTTATTCCTTCTGGAGGTATAAAGACCATTGAACATCATTCAACATCAATACCATCAGCAAAGCTTGTTCATTCACCCCACACAAAGGTCTTCAACGCGATCACGCGGACACAATCACCATTAGGAAGGGGAGAATGTTAATCTAATTCTAGGATTAACAAGAGCTACTGCCATTATCTTACATCAAGGAGTCATGGTAGATACACCAAAAGGTCATACATTCAAGATATGAAGCAATAGTATCCAAAGGTACAACTTGGACGGGCGCCCGTAATGGTGTGACAGAGTATTTATGGCGATTCCCACTTCAAGAGAGTGTGTGGTAGCAAGTTAGGATGAAGTCATAAGTGATGTACTTCATGGATACATTATGAGAGTAGTCATTGTAATAGCATTAGGCCTCTTATGAGCCTAAAGTGCTCAGCCGGCCATAGTTTAAGTGAGTGTGAACACTTATGGCCATGTATATAAGTGAATTTCTCTCATAATACAACATACTCTCCCATTGTAGAATTGAGTCTTTCTCTTGCTAATCTCTCTCCCTAACGCATTCTAGTGAGTGTGTGTGAGTGAAGTGAATTGAGAGGAGGGACGAGGATCCGCAATACAACACAACAATGTGACAACGCTCGCGGGAGACGCAGTGGAATTGCTTCTCAAGGAGTTGTAGAGCTTGGAGACCTCAAGGGTTACAAGCTCGGCCATTGGAAAGATCCTTAACGATAGATACGGTTCACCAAGTAATCTTTTTTTGGATGTGTTTCAAGGAGGGTTAGGGTGAGCCATAACAAGCCTACCTCTTGGTCGGTGTATATTCCCAGACTTGCCCTAGTTCACTTCTAGTTTTCCCTTAGTTCACTTCTGGGTTTATCATAACATTTTCATACATTAGACCAAAACGATATATAGCCACAACTTAGCTCACTCTTAGTTCACAGTAGTTCATGCTTCGTTCACTTCTAGTTTTCCCTTAGTTCACTTCAAATTATATCCACTTCCTCTCCCTCCATCAAGCCAACATTCCCAAGCATACCATAGTTCACTCTTAGTTCACTTCTAGTTTTCCCTTAGTTCACCCCTCGTTCACTCCTGATTATATCCACCCCTCTATCCCCTTGTCAATTCTACCTCTTGGTCAGTGTATATTCCTAGGCTTACCCTAGTTCACTCTTAGTTCACTTCTAGTTCATGCTTAGTTCACTCTTAGTCTTGTCAAAGGAAAATTAAATTCAAATAAGTATTTGAGAGCCACTCATCACAAAATTCATACATTAGACCATATTGCCTTCATACATTAGACCAAATTGATATATAGCCACAACTTAGCTCACTCTTAGTTCACAATAGTTCATGCTTAGTTCACTCTTAGTCTTGTCAAAGGAAAATTAAATTCAAATAAGTATTTGAGAGCCACTCATCACAAAATTCCATACATAGGAAAGGGTGGATTTACATCCATACAAAATGCTCACTACATAGGATCGAGAATGTTAAGTAGATCCAAAATGTGATCTTCACTTGTTCTCCAACTCCAAGGCACTCCTAGTCCAGCTGACAAGTCCTTCCTTCAACCCTAGCACATCCTCATGCTTAAACCATGTCTTTGTTAGCTGTACACAATAAACGAGATATTAATGTGATATTTCATGACATGAAGACCTTTCATTTCAACATGCTAATAGAAAAAAAGGAGTATTGTTTATGCAAAACTCACCCAACTCTTAGATCTCTTCCCATAAGCACCATTAATGAGATGATTTATGTATGCCATTACGTAGTAGCCATAATCGATGGCATTCGATTGGCATGGTACCTAGAGAATCAACATTATCTCCAAAATGAAAATGTGAGCTTGCAAGACACCTAGAAATATTGAATCTTCCTTTAACATACCTCTAGGATCTCCAATGAATCTAATGTCTTTCTTGGCCTCTCCATAAACTTTTTTAGATGGATGTTTGAGCAATTTTGTGATATGACTTGAAGTGATCTAAAGTAAAAGTGACGTAAAACATTAGAAAAAACATATGATGTATTTTGCATATGCAAACTCTTAAGCATAAATAATTGTCTTACCGCCGGTGCACAATAGAAAGGTGATGTTGAGGGTGAGATCAAGATCATTAATTGAAGTACATAACACCATGATCTTCCCATGGTAAACATACAAGTTTTTTCATGTGGTTATTGTACATCACCAAACAAAACACAGTGGTCCCTTCAAAAGAGAAACAAACCACCATGCATAAGAAGGATACCAAAGCCTAAAATACTCATAGTAGAAAAACAAGAATCATATAACAATACCTATCAACTATCGGTAAGAAGAGAAACAATTTTGTAGACATATCTATGCCACCAAAATAGTTTTTGACTCTAGTGCTATCGTCGTGGAGATGTGGCATCAAATAATTAGACCATAAACTATCAAGTAACCATACCCTATCAAGCACCCCTTTTGGCAATGTGTTTTCAAGCCACCTATGAGGGAAAAAATCAACCAATGGTTATGTAGAGTCTAAAGAACATCCGTAGTCTATCGAGAACATAGAAGCATGTGAAAACAAACTTACATCATGAATAAATTTATGGTCCTTGTTGAGGCCTTTTCATTCATGATTGCATCGAGAATCCTCACATCAACCTCAGAAACCAAAATAGATCTTTGAGATCTAAAGTGTCTAGATAATCAACTTTCAAATCTACAAGAGAGAGTTGAAGACATCATTACAATGTAAACAATCACAAATAAGAATAGTAGTAATCATGAAAATTAGATGAGATAGAAACTAAGTCATTAACAATTACCTTTCTCGTATTACCCCAACATCATTTTCAAAGTTTTTAGAAGATTCGAAGTGAATCCCACCATTAGACATTATCGATGTGAGTGTTATGGTAACACTCAAGGAAGGAGAGTCACTAATAGTCACATGAGGCTTATAGCCAATAGCCCATTGTATCTAAAGATGAAAAGAATTAAGATGCGAGTAAGATACATCCAATATCAAAAAAAGTTTAAAAAACAAACACCAAATCTTATAACACCCAACCAGTAGTTATTTTGCGCATATTTTAGATGAGAGAGTTTCCTCTTCCTTTAGTGATTCTAGAGCAGTTTTGATCAATATATCCTCACCATACCTTCTTAATTTTTCTTTCTTTATGGGGGTGCTAGTAAAGCACCATGTTCATCTCTTGTACAACGGTTTTTCTACAAAATTAGAGAGGCCAACTATTTGAAGAATGTCATGACCAAGAGAGATTATGTTTGAGAAAAAGGCTATAGCATTTACAAACCGGAGTGGAGTATTGATTATCGACATTATCTTTACTATCTTCCATCACTTGGACTTCTTGTGATTGCTCCCTCTCTGTTTTACGGCGCTTCTAAAGAAAGAGCACATTATGGGGGGGAAAAAGTAACTTAGGCATGATAGAAATAAGATAATAAGAAGTTTGTGGAGTTTCATTTACATGTGCATCGTAACCTTCATGTCAATCCTTCGTTGAATATCTCGAATACGCTCCTCTTTTGTGTCCATGTATGCATCCATTGCCCCCATTAGCTCCCTTTCAAGAAAGACATCACGAGGCCCCTTTGCCAACTTTTCCAAATCCGTCATAGCATCCCACTCCTTACATTTCGCTTTCTTTTGCTCTCTTTCAAACTTTTTCTTATTTCGTTTGAACTCATATTCCACATTTGCAAAGCGAGCTCAAGATGTTTTCTCATACCTCTATGATCTTGATGCACTATGATTGAACAAACCCGGGGGTTGACCCACTTTTCGGAATGGAATGCTGTGAAAAATGCCATGGACCTCATTAAGGTGGTCCATCATGTTCGTCCTCTTCTTGTACAAAATATTTTTAGCCCGACAATCATCATTGGCTAAACATCACCGAGTTGCTCTGTCGTCGGCAATCTTAATATCTTCATACGGAGTCACATCCGCCATAGATGCACTCCGAGTGAACTGAAGCCAAAAAAATCAAGAAGTTTGATGAATGGCCTAATGATTCCATACTAAATCAATGATTTCTCTATAAAAATAAGATTCATTTGAATCAATCAAAGCTGTGAGTTAAACATATCCTTGATCGAGTTAACATATCCTTGATGTAGTAAAGCTCGAGAAAACAAATAAAAACATTGGCTAAAACCATATCAAAATACTGGTGCTTTGTTCCTATTTACAAATTGCTTTATTCCTATTTGAGAGAGAGAGAGAGAGAGATGCAAAGGCACGAATCAAGATAATCTCTAAGAGTGGGATTCACTTAGACTTGCAAGCAACTAGACGTTGAATCTGGGTTCACACACAAATAATGTTCAAATTGTGCATTATATCCCCCGAGAGCATTAACTATACTAGATCCAACTAAGTGTTTCACCATGTTAATTAAGCTCCACAACTATTGTCTTCAGTACTTTGATGCTCGCTTCCTTCCTCGATAGAAAATTTTCCACCCCAAGCCCTTTAATCCAGTTGACAGCCATGGAGCGCTTCTCCACCGGGAGGTTCTCTCTTACCTTTAGTTCCACCGACGTTCTTGAGCTTACCAACACCAACAATTCCCAGAATTACTAGAGTTGTTGGCCGAGATCATTCTTCCAGTTCGATCAACTCGAAAATATCAACCTTAACGTACATTTTTTACGACCATGGATCCAACGTTACACGTAGACGTGGACGGCAAACTCCGTATGTATAGCTGGGAGCAAGCGTCTGCTTAGTGGAACAGTGTCTAGCTTACCATAACAGACGTCTACCAGACCATCCCCCAGCTATGTGGCGACTGAGAGCCGCAGCCCACTTGCATCTACCCACTAGGCTTCCATTGAGTTGTCTACCGGATGCCGACCAAATTACCAGATCAACTGCAATAGCAAGTATGTAACGGACTTACCATTCAATGATTACCAGAATTTCTCAAGCTCGACGGAGGAAGAATGCAGACAGTAGTTCTCTAGCAATTTCTTTTGTCTGGCTGATGTGTATTGGCAAATTGGAGATGGTCATTGCTGGGTTGAAGCAGCAAGTGCAAAACGGCCACAGCCCAAGATCACAGCAACACCGCATCTTCCTAAAAATCTCTCATTCTGACCTCTGGTCCAGCCCGGCTATCGTGGACACTACAACAAAGTGGAGCACCGGTCCCTCTGGCAACCGCCAAGCTCAAATCTATCCAATACTAAAGATATCAACAATACTACAGGCTTGAGCCATAGTACTGCAGGTGTGATGAGAGGCTTTAAAGAGGTGGTAGTCATACACAACACGTCGGGGGTATAACAACGTTTCCTAGCAGCATTTATTTTGCAAGTTTTTGCACCCTTGGGTACTGGGGATTAGGGTTAGGTAAATAGGCTTATGCATAGCCCTTATTATGCATAGCCTATTCATACCCTATGCATAGCGCTTATGCATAGCCTATTCATACCATATGTATAGTCCTTATCCATAGCCTATTAAGCATAAGCCCTTATACATAGGCTATTGCAATAGGCTTTTATGCATCATGCCCTTATGCATAGGCTTATGCAATACACTTATGCATAGGCTTATGCATAAGCCATTATGCATACCCTATGCATTGCCCTTATGCAATAGCCTATTATGCATAAGCCTTATGCATAGGCTATTGCAATAGGCTTATGCATAGCCATTATGCATTGGCTTATACAATAGGCTTATGCATAGTCCTTATGCATAGGCTTATGTAATAAGCTTATGCATAAGCCCTTATGCAATAGCCGTTATGCATAGCCTATGCATAAACCCTATGCATATTCTATGCATAGCCCTTATGTAATAGCCTATTATGCATAGCCCTTATGCAATAGTCCCTATGTATTCACCTTCACTTTTTCTCATGTTATGTTTTGTAGGTCTTGCATTATTGTCCTCTCCTTCGACTAACATTGTCAAGGTAAGCTCTCTTATTCATTCAACCTCATGTTTATTGCAACCTCGAGCGTGGTTAAGGGTTTAAGATTATGCATAAAGACATGGGGCACTATGGTAGGCCATCTACAATGCTGTTTATTTCAAGTTAGGAGTGGTTGTGAGTAGGTGGTTATAGTGGAGGGGGAGCCCTTGATCTTCTCACTATCCTTCTCTTGTAAAAGAGAAGTTTCCTTTGTCTTTAATAGTGGGGAGCGTGTGGAAAGTCCTCAAAAGGTATCATCCGAAAAGGGCACTCTCCACCCTACTTGTTTAAGCAATATTGTAGAAGGTCTCAACAAAGTTCTAATATCACATGTCTTTTTTGTCTAAGCTTGTGTTGTTGTTTTCTCTTGGTTGGCTTGAAATTGTCTAGGTAAGCTCTCTTATTCATTCAACCTCATCTTTATTGTACCCTTGGGTGCCAGGTTTGGAGTTTAAGCTTATGCATAGAGATATGGGGCATTATTGTAGGCCATCTAGAATGCTGTTTATGTCGCATTAGGAGTGGTTGTCCGTGAGTAGCTGCTTATCTAGCCACGTCTGCAGGCAGCACGGATGGCAAAAAAGGTGGCCACACGGAGTTACAACGGGCGTCAATGCCATCTCCAAGCATATGACACACATGAAGGCGTGAGTAGCACTAACGCTTGGCCCGCTAGAGCAACACCCTTCGACGCTGTGGCTAGCCGCACACGCATCGGCGCTGATTGATGAGCTCGTTCTTGACATCTTTTGCTTCTATTTGCACTACCTGATCGGGAGTATATCCTCACGTAGTAGAGCCGGATATACTCTTAAGGAATCCCCCTTACTTCCTTCTCAATTTCTTAATTGAATTATATTCAATATTTCTCTTTTGAATAAAAGAATTTATGGGATTTACAGAAATCAATTCTACTCATATTTTCACTTTTGATAAATAATCATAAATTAAATTATACTAAAAAATTTTCTTCTTTCCATTTAATTTCTTGGATCTCATATACCATGGAAATTCTTCTTTTTTGCATTTAATTATTTGCATTCCAATGTCATGAAAATTTCTCTTTTATCATCAATAATTCTCATAATAAAATACCCATTAACTCAATATGATAGGAATTTCTCTTTTCCCATCTAAATGATGGAATTCCAAATGTCATAGGAATTCCTCTTTTACCATTTAACTATTTCTCATAGATAAAATAAATTTATCTAAAATTCACCTTTGAATTTATATAAAATACCCATTAATTTCAATATACTAAGAATTTCAATATATAAAATATCCATTAATTTCAATATACAAATTAATTTCAATATACAAATTAATTTCAATATACTAGGAATTTCTCTTTTTCCATCTAAATGATGGAATTCCAAATGTCATAGGAATTCCTCTTTTACCATTTAAATATTTCTCATAGATAAAATAAATTTATCTAAAATTCATCTTTGAATTTAAATAAAATACCCATTAATTTCAATATGCTAGGAATTACACTTTCCTCATTTAAATATTTGAATTCCAATATGGTGGGAATTCCTCTTTCATCATTTAAATTTATCTATGCAAAAAGATAAATTTAATTAAAATCCTTCTTTAATTTTTAAATAAAATATACATTATTTTAGCATCCCGATTTTTCTCTTACTTCATTGGAATACATGGATTTCCATTGTCACAGGGATTACTCTTTTAACATAAAAATGAATTACTAGAAATTTCTCTTTTTTCTAATTAACTATTTATGCATAAACATAAAATTAATTTTTTCATGATTATAATGAGAATCATTCAATTAATCTAGGATTATTAATCCTAGAATATGGTAGGAAGTCCCTTCATATTATGAATGAAAATGATTTATATGTTAATTTTTCAGAAATTTTACCATAGCTTCGCTCTATTATTGATAATTCTCAATAATTTTGAAAACATAAAGTTTTGTAATATCATATGATAGAATAACCATTAATTGGATCACTATCCAATTATGGACTTGATTCCTAATTTTTCCATAAATTAAATACCATAAAAGCATTAAAAACCACTTATTTATCAAACATAGAAATTACTTTTAGATTAGAGAATTGCTTCATGAGAAGCATCATTTGAATATAGAATAGATCATAGGAATGACCATTCTTTGGGGGAGAGAGAGACATGCTTTAAAAAAAACATTTAATTTAAGCATAAATAGAAATTTATGTATTTTATCACTACAATTCATTAAAGAACTCCAATTGTATTAAAAAGCCATTCAATTGAATGCTTCTCAAGCTTGAGAGGGGTTGAGAAGAGAGAAACATTTGGAGATTTTAAAAAAAAAAGACCATAAACCACACTTTACCTCCTAGATTGCTTGATTCTTTAATCAAAGTAGAGGCCCCCAACCAATCAATTGGTTTGGTATGTTGATGAAGACTCCAAGGAAGATTGAAGAGAGAGAGAAACTCCAATCTCTCCAATTTGTAGAGGATTTTTAGAGGATAATAGAAAATATCATTATTTCAATATCATACTGGCATGGTATAGTTCTCATATTTTTTTACAAAGAGCTAAGGATCTATTTATAGGTGAGGGAGGCCTCTAACCAAGTCCAACTAATTTCTAGAATTTTCCAGGTTCAGTTTGGCTGAATTTGAATAAGATTTGGACCTAGTTTGGCTCCTTTTGATTTGGTTTGATCTAGGAGAGAGGAGAGATAAAAATATCACAATATTTTTGAGTTTAAAACTCCACCACACATGTGAAATAGGCGCCTCCTTGAAGAGCCCCCTTCTCCTTAAAAAGGTGTCAAAATTGAATCATTATACCCAAAATATCTCATTTTTTTAGTAATATTCATAGTTTTTTACTAATAAAACTTATACTTAGTCAACTCTTCATCTTAAGTGGGAATTTACTCATTTTTGGATATTTTTCTTTTATAAATTGGATTTATCTCCTCCCCACACTTGGATTGATCCTATTGGCCCATAGGAACCTTAATTGGACCATAATCGAAAATCTAGACCCTTAGGCTAAGGTCCTTTATACTTATTTTCAATTAATTCCAAATGCATATTGGAAAGTTCTTTTTGAATTTCTGTTTCAAGGGAAACCATTTTAGACACTAGGAGGATTTTTATATCTAAAAATATCTCAATTTTAGATTACCTCTCTCTAGATATTTTCTCTTTCTAGGTCAAAATAGGGTAAAACAGAATCTTTCTTTTATTTCAAAGAGGGGAATAATTACAAGATCAGAAGGGCAGGTTCTTACACCTATACACCTCAAAAGCTGGAGGGAGGAATCTTACATCCTACCCCACTTAAAAAACGCGAGATGTCCTCATCTCGTAGGTGGAGTATGATCTCTTTCATCTTCTTCTTCTTTTTCAATCACTTCCAACGTTACTGCCTTGGAAGTGGACAACCGATTTGGGGACATCTCTCTTTGACTTTCCCTATTCTGAGGCGGAGGTCTTGCATTACTTTGGATTAAAACTGCGGGTTGGTTAGAGGGTCTACCTCTGGGATTTCTCTGATTTTGGTGGAAAGAAACCTGATTACTCTGGAAGAAAGGAGCTGGAGTCTGGAATCTTGATCCCTAATTTTCTCGCCCTGAAAACCTTGTTCCAAAAAGGAGTTGGGCAATCTATACTGCGATGTCCAAATCCTTGACAATTATAGCATTTCACTCTCTTGTTCAAGGGTGGAACTTCTGAAGTTGAATTCCAAGGGATTGAGTTCCGAGAAAAGGACATTTCTTCCATTCTGGAACTTCCCATATCCTGGGCTTGACCCTTATATCTCTTAGATGGTGGAAGGTTGGAATCACCTTCTGGAGCTAAAAACCTTTTGAAAGATGATGGTGCTGGCTTCGACGGGACCTTGACATCAAAGGCCTTGGCGAAATCCTTCGCCATCCGCACTGCTTAGGCCATGGAAACTCGCTTGGCATTCTTCACTAGGATATTCAAAGGTTCATTCAGTCCCCAAATGAACCTGGCCATCAGCTGTTCTTCATCTAGCAACGGTGGTGGCAAGTATTTGAGGAGGAGAGCGAACGCTTGGTGATATACTTCAATAGCTCTGCTCCCCTGGGTTAACTCTAAGAATTCGTAAGCCGGGATGACAGAATCTCTTCCTTAGGTAAATTTTGAGATCATTCCATGTCTGAGTGTTTCGATCCACATGGTTTGTCTCGCAGTGGTTTTTCCATGCTACTCTGGCTGTTTCTACTATCCTTAGCCTTGCAAGAGCCATTTTGCTCTTCTCATTGTACCCGGTGACATCGAAGTACTCTTCCATTATTTCGATCCACTTCTCCACAGTCTCGCCCAAGTTTTCCTCTTCACCCTTGAAAGGTTCAGGCTGTGATCTATGAAGAGTTTTATGAATATCCAAGTCAAGCTCTTCCTCATCGAGTTGGGGGTTATCATTCCTACCACAACGACCTCGATCCATGATCCTATCAATACGAAAATTCTTGTTAAGTCCTTTAATTTACAATTCAAATCCGATTTTAGATCCAACTGATTCTAGGATTCTTTATGCTGAAGAAATTCCAGACTTACAAGAATTTATTAAGTCTCATAAGCCTAGCCACCCACCCCCTAGCACAGGTCAGGGTTAAGAAGAATCCTCTTCTTCATTTTCAAAATCAACTTACCATGTCTATTCTAATGTCGCTCTAGTAAGCTACTTAACCCATATCCTAACACGCCACCTACTAACACCTCTCAAGCTGACTGCATTCTCTCATCTTTCCATCCTCCCGAAATAGATTTTTCCACTAACCCTCTCAGCCCCTAAGGAGGTACTGGCACCACACCCATCTCCACCCCACAACACTCTCAAGAGATAATTCCATTTGAGCCCACAAGATGAATCATGCTAGAAGCTTATTCAGAAATCACTCGAACAAAACAGCATAATGTACCATACCCTCTCCGCGCTCCATGCCTTGACTTAGAAGAACTACTTCCATTGGCTGGATTGGTCAGCTCTCCACAGAATCATGGGATAAAGATCCCTTATATAGAACGCATTTACATCCGATTCACATGACATCACCTCTCATTCATTCACATCCTGATTTACATCACATTACATCTCATCCATTCACTCACATTGACATCACATCCTTTCGCATATGCATACACATCCACATCCATTCTTTCACATACACGTCCACATGCATTCTTCCACATACACATCCACATCCATTCTTTCACATACACACCCACATCCATTTCCATTACATCACATCTTATCACATTCTATTCTCATCTTATTACATCCATTCACATCTTATTACATTCTATTCTCATCTTATTACATCCATTCACATCTTATCACATCCTATTTACATCTTATCACATCCATTTCACATGCTATTCCCATTTAGTAGCTTTTTCTAGTTTGATTCTGATAATGGGACTTTTTCTAAATTTCTACCAATTGCTTGGCTTAATTAAAGGTTCATTTTCTCAAACGAATATTTATATATTCCTTCTCAATTCTTTAATTGAATTATATTCAATATTCCTCTTTTGAATAAAAGAATTCATGGGATTTACAGAAATCAATTCTACCCATATTTTCACTTTTGATAAATAATCATAAATTGAATTATACTAAAAATTTCTCTTCTTTTCATTTAATTTCTTGGATCTCAAATACCATGGGAATTATTCTTTTTTGCATTTAATTATTTGCATTCCAATGTCATGGAAATTTCTCTTTTATCTCATCAATATTTCTCATAATAAAATATCCATTAATTCAATATGCTAGGGATTTCTCTTTTCCCATCTAAATGATGGAATTCCAAATGTCATAGGAATTCCTCTTTTACCATTTAAATATTTCTCATAGATAAAATAAATTTATCTAAAATTCATCTTTGAATTTAAATAAAATACCCATTAATTTCAATATGCTAGGAATTTCTCTTTTCCCATCTAAATGATGGAATTCCAAATGTCATAGGAATTCCTCTTTTACCATTTAAATATTTCTCATAGATAAAATAAATTTATCTAAAATTCATCTTTGAATTTAAATAAAATACCCATTAATTTCAATATGCTAGGAGTTTCTCTTTTCCCATCTAAATGATGGAATTCCAAATGTCATAAGAGTTCCTCTTTTACCATTTAAATATTTTTCATAGATAAAATAAATTTATCTAAAATTAATCTTTGAATTTAAGTAAAATATCCATTAATTTCAATATGCTAGGAATTACACTTTTCTCATTTAAATATTTGAATTCTAATACGGTGGGAATTCCTCTTTCATCATTTAAATTTATCTATGCAAAAAGATAAATTTAACTAAAATTCTTCTTTAATTTTTAAATAAAATATCATTATTTTAGCATCCCAATTTTTCTCTTACTTCATTGGAATACATGGATTTCCATTGTCACGGGGATTACTCTTTTAACATAAAAATAAATTACTAGAAATTCCTCTTTTTTCTAATTAACTATTTATGCATAAACATAAAATCGATTTTTCCATGATTATTAATGAGAACCATTCAATTAATCCTAGAATACGGTAGGAAGTCCTCTTTTCATATTATGAATGAAAATGATTTATGTGTTAATTTTTCAAAAATTTTGCCATAGCTTCGCTGCTGCTATATTACTGATAATTCTCAATAATTTTGAAAACATAAAGTTTAGTAATATCATATGATAGAATAACCATTAATTGGATCACTATCCAATTATGGACTTGATTCCTAATTTTTCCATAAATTAAATACCATAAAAGTATTAAAAAGCCACTTATTTGTCAAACATAGAAATTACTTTCAGATTAGAGAATTGCTTCATGAGAAGCATCATTTGAATATAGAATGGGTCATAGGAATGACCATTCTTTGGGGGAGAGAGAGACATGCTTTTTAAAAAAACATTTAATTTAAGCATAAATAGAAATTTATGTGTTTTATCACTACATTTCATTAAAGAACTTCAATTGTATTAAAAAGCCATTCAAATTGAATGCTTCTCAAGCTTGAGAGAGGTTGAGAAGAGAGAAACATTTGGAGATTTAAAAAAAAAAGACCATAAATCACACTTTACCTCTTAGATTGCTTGATTCTTTAATCAAAGTAGAGGCCCCCAACCAATCAATTAGTTTCGTATGTTGATGAAGACTCCAAGGAAGATTGAAGAGAGAGAGAAACTCCAATCTCTCCAATTTGTAGAGGATTTTTAGAGAATAATAGAAAATATCATTATTTTAGTATAATACTGGCATGGTATAGTTCTCATATTTTTTTACAAAGAGCTAAGGATCTATTTATAGGTGAGGGAGGTCTCTAACCAAGTTCAACTAGTTTCTATAATTTTTGAGATTCAGTTTTGGCTGAATTTGGACAAGATTTGGACCTAGTTTGGCTCCCTTTTGATTTCGTTTGATCTAGAAGAGAGGAGAGATAAAAATATCACAATATTTTTGAGTTTAAAACTCCACCACACATGTGAAATAGGTGCCTCCTTGAAGATCCCCCTTCTCCTTAACAAGGTGTCAAAATTGAATCATTATTCCCAAAATATCTCATTTTTTTAGTAATATTCATAGTTTTTTACTAATAAACCTTGTACTTAGTCAACTCTTCATCTTAAGTGAGCATTTACTCATTTTTGGGTATTTTTCTTTTATAAATTGGATTTATCTCCTCCCCACACTTGGATTGATCCTTCTAGCCCATAGGAACCTTAATTGGACCATAATCCAAAAATTTCTGAAAATCTAGACCCTTAGACTAAGGTCCTTTATACTTATTTTTAATTAATTCCAAATGCACATTGGAAAGTTCTTTTTGAATTTCTGTTTCAGGGGAAACCATTTTAGACACTAGGAGGATTTTTATATCCAAAAATATCTCAATTTTGGATTATCTCTCTCTAGATATTTTCTCTCTCGGAGTAAGGCTGCTGCTCATAAATCTTGGCTGAGATAAGCAAACTTGATTGTGTTTTTTGCTCTGTGACCCCCACCTAATAAACATGTTGTAGCCAACTATGCTTACCCGATTGCTATAGGCCAAAGTTGTAGAGCTTGACACCTTGAAGTGGGCTACTAAAGCCCTAAAGTAATGGTGCCAATAGATGGCCACAAAGATTCAATTGAATCCACCAAATCAAAGCTATTTTCACTCTATTTTGCACATAGAAAAAAACACAGAATTATACCTTCATTGCCTGAATACTTGTTGTTCTCTTTGATGCTCCCTTAATGCTAGTTTTTTATTCCTTGATGAAGATCTTAATGAAGTTTCCTACTGCTTACTCCAAGCTTGAAAGAGTCCTCTAATGGTTGTTTCCAAGATTCTTTCCCTCGCTCAATCTTGCAATGTGCCACTCATTAGGATAATGAGAATGATTTCTCAAAGGGGATCTCATAAAGCAATGCTCACATAGAAGATTGTGCTCAGATAGAGACTCACACAAAAATGTGTTCGGACAGATTTGACACCTTCTTCTTCACTCCAATGTGCCACCCAATAAAGTAATGAATCAGCCCACTAAGCAACAAATGCACAATGAATCTCTCACCAATTTCCACTTAATGATAAGAGAAATTAAAAGAAATGATGAGAGCTTGATCACAAAGAGATGAAGTAATGATTAACACTAACACAAGATATCATCAATGTGCTAAACACATAAATAAGCTAACAAACATAATGGATGAGACTCGAGAGCAATGGAATGTGCTCAAGAATCAGCCCACTTAATAAGATCATAAACATGTGCTCAAGAAGTGCTAAATCAAGAGAGTATTTCCACAAAGGACCACTAAGTATATTAATGCACTAAGCAAGTACAAAAAGTAGGCTCTCTATACTCCCACATGTGTGTGATAACCATGATTTATAGGCCTCCAAGAAGGAGGTGCCTAGATCCTAGAAATCCTCCACCTCCCCTCAATCTTCTCACCACCGGGGATGGTCACTAACTCAGTGAGCTTAGTGGAGGGGGAGATTATCTTGGCTACTCTCTCTCTCTCTACTTGAATAATCTCTCTCTGACTATTTCCACCACCGCCGCCGCCTAGCCTAGCCCACACCACCCTCTCTCCTTCTCCCACCATCTTCCCTCCCCCTCTCTCTCTTCCCTCCCTTTCCCTCTCTCACTCTCTCTAGGACAGAGAGTGTGGTGTGGGCTATATCCATCTCTATATTCTCCTCTCTCCTTTTCCCACCCTCCCTCTCTCTCTCTCGCTTTCACTCTCCCACCCTCCCTCTCTCTCCTTCTCCCACCCTCCCTCTCTCTCCTCTCTCTCCCTCCCTTTCACTCTCCCACCCTCCCTCTCTCTCCTCTCCACCCTCTTCCCTCTCTTTCTCTCCTTGTCCCACCACCGCCGAGCCCACATCACCCTCTCTCTCCTCCTCTCCCACCCTCCTCCCTCCCCCTCTCTTCACTCCCTTTCACTCTCCCACCCTCCCTCTCTCTCCTTCTCTCACCCTCCCTCTCTCTCCTCTCTCTCCCTCCTTTTCACTCTCCCACCCTCTCTCTCTATTCTTCTCTTACCTCCTATCCTCCTTCCCTCTCTCGCTCTCTATATCCTCCTCTCGCTCTCTATCCTTCTCTTACCTCTTCTGCCCCTTCTCTCTCTTGCTCTCTAAATCCTCCTTTCTCTCTCTTTATCCATCTCTTCTCACTCTCTATATCCTTCTCTTTACTCTCTCTCTCTCTCTCTCTATCCTCCCCCCCTCTCTCTCTCTCTCTCTCTCTATCCTTCTCTCTTTTGTATCTCCCTCTCTCTCTCTCTCTCTCTCTCTCTCTCTCTCTCTCTCTCTCTCCTTCTCTTACCTCCTATCCTTCTCTTGTCTCTCCTTGTCTCTCTCTATCCTTCTCTTTGCTAACTCTTTAGTCCTTCTCTTTGCTCACTCTCACCTCCCTCTATCTCTCTCTCTCTGTCCTTCTCTTCTCTCTCTCTCTCTCTCTCTCTCTCTCTCTCTCTCTCTCTCTCTCTCTCTCTCTTTCAGTCCTTTTTTCTACTCACTCTCTCTACCCTTCTCTCTCACTCTTTCAGTCCCTTTCTTTTCTCAATCTCTTTATCCTCCCTCTCTCTCTTTCCTTCTCTTTCCTCTCACTCCCTCTCTTGCTTTCTCTCTCACTCACTCTTTCTGTCGTTCTCTTTACTCACTCTCTCTATATTTCTTTCTCATTTCTCAACAAAGCTTACTTAACTCATGTTTTTTGTACAGATCCTTGAGTCTTAATTCCACCGAAAAATGTAAGGCCCTATTTAGGAGCACATGAAGAGTTAACTCCATACCTCACCATGTTGTCCCATCTGGGTGTCTGCTGCCCTAGTGCATTATGTTGCAAGGATCAATGATATAATTAGGTGAGAAAGGTTGTGTATGGTTTTGTCTAACTATGCTCATGAAGGTAGCAGCACCAAGGGTATGTATCTGCACAAGAGTATGAGATGATTTTTTGTAGAAAAAAGTGATACTCAATGGAAACCTCTATGGTTAGTGTTGCTTACCTCTTTTCCAAAGGCCCTTCCAATCTGTATTGTACATCGCACATTCACCAAGGTATCCAAGGAGAAGCCAGAATGCTTGGCGTGAGCTATAATGGTTGCCACTTGATACTCAGTACCAGTGACAATAATAGAGCCATTATCGTCTACGATGGTCTCATAAATCTAAAGTAATACATGCTCCTCTCTCCATCTACATGGCATTAATTAGAATGGCATACACAATAAACGCAAGCATGACATACACACACGCAACATATGCACAACAAAACACAAGGTCTTAATGAAGGGAAAATAATCTCATCACTCACATGTGCAGAGATTCTATGGCGGGACAATGTCATTGGGGAAACCATAAACAGAACCTCCTATGGGCAACCTCACTACTACAATACAATCACACATTGTGTTTGTATTGACACCTTTAACAATAAAGGCCATGTCTCCCACGTTAGCCTTCAGCAACATATCAAAGATATGTTCTAGCACATCAGTGGACACTGCTGGTTCAAAAGTGCACGAACTATCTTCAAAGGATCCCCAACACATGCCATATCTTTGTAGAATGATGTCCTACCACACCATTTTGAGTAGAGTTATACATCAATTGTTATTACATGATATAAAAGACACACCTTTACAATCATTTCACATGTGGTCACAATTGATTATTACACCTGTTAACATCGAGGCTTCTATAACGATAGAGGAACTAGCACTTTGATATTCGCAAGGAGCACTGAGGACTACTATCGTGGTATGACGAGACACTCCTACAAAGCGTACATTCGTAAGTGCACACAAATACTTTACATTATCATTACCAATGAGTAAAATAATACCTGGCAAATTCATTTGAATTGGAGTTAGGTCACCTAGGCTAGGTGGATGAATTGTTTGCAATGGTGCATTTGGCACTTCACCTCTTGCCAAGCTTATCTTAATCCATAACTTAATCTATGTTAGTATGCAATCAATGTAACAATAGTACCAATGAACCACAAGTAAAAGAGTTCCCTGCTTGTGTTGCTGCATGACCAACTTCTTCAACTTTTGGGATCGCCTCAATCTTGCCTGTGCTATCATCAGAATCACTTTCGTCATATTCTGATGGAGAGGTATCAGAGTCGTCCTCTTCCTATAGTTACTTTCCCTTTTCCTTCATTGCATCCTTTTTGGCACTTTTTCTCCTTCATCATTATCATCCTCTTCATCATCATCATCCTCTTCATCTTCATCATCCCCTTCATCTTTCATAAGACCTTTACCTTTACCTTGAACATGTGATTTGTCACGTAGACTTCTAGGCTTCATAATAGAGTTCAACATTCGAAAAGATATAAGAAATAATATTTAAATTAAAGTGAAATATCTAATTGTATAGTTCATACCATGGTTGATTCCTTTGCTTTAAAAGCCCAAGTATACATCTCCTTCTCACTCTTGGGAAATTTTCCACTTGGACAATGGGCATCTCTTGTATATCTCTGCATCCCAAAGGTTTTAAAGTTGTTGCTATGTATACATTTCAAGTTTTGGATTGTGCCATTCTTTTAAGATTGCAGACACATCTACGATAGATCTCTCTGCACTCCACTTACAAATCCATCTACACATTATTATATCCATTTAGTTTACAAATATAAGAGTACAACTGAGTAGTAAGTACACTTTATGGAATGTTACGCATCTTAACATAGCATACTTGGTAACCTTGACGATAGCAGGGTTCAAAGCTACCACACCTTGTTTCTTTAGGGATCCCACCATTTCCTCGAACAGCTTCCCAAAATACATTCTCTTAAGATCGGCGATGGCATCCAAGAATGTATGTATAAAAATTACCTTGTACTTTTTTGAGATTTTTGCAAGGACGGCTACACCTTGCACTCCAATCTCATGCCATATGACTTCTCTTTGAAGCCAATCCTTGAATAAACTTATCTTTGTTGCATTGCCATTGAAATTGTTATTTAAACAAAATAGAGTACTTTATAAATATCAAGAAGATAGAAAAAGTAATTATTACATACTTTTAGGGATTTATGAATCCTTCAGCCTTTGCAAATCGCCATCAATCAAAATATCCAAAATTTGGGCTTTGTAGTCATTTGGCAATGAGCTAGCTACCAAGCTGTATAGCCTATCCTTTGTCAAAAAATCTGATTTCTCGTCCCAATTAACTTGCACTATTCGTCTGCAACACCACCATAATTAAACCGCAACATTAAAACCATAAAATGTTGTTGCCTACAAAATAGGCAAAGGAAATAGTGTAGGATTTCTTACTTAAAGCAAATTTCCCCTTGTGGAGGGTTTACAATTACCACCAGCCGCCTTGTAGCATGCCTCCACTTTCTTTCATCTTTATAAAATGTTGTTCTCTATTTCTCTTCAAACTCTTGTGTAGGCAAACTATCTACTAGGGGGTCAATATCTCGGGTGGGCTATCGCTACGAGGTACTCGTCCTATTATTCACGAATTACAATATTAGTGGATGATATGCAAATGTTTATCATATATTGCAAGTGTCTAAAGATCGAAGGTTTACTTGGAATACTATTTGGGAAAGTTCTAAAAGCTCGCAAACAATTATACTTTCGATGATAAGAAGCATTGTAAGCAAATTCGACCAGATGCAAATGACTTAACCACTTCTTGCTGCAGCATGACCGAAGGATATCTTCAATTACTTGATTCACCCTTTCCGTCTGGCCATCTGTTTTGGGGTGATAGGCTGTGTTGAGATCCAAGAAAGTTCCTACTGCTTCAAAGAACGCAGTCCAAAATTTCGATGTGAATTTGGGATCTCGGTCACTTGCTATCCTCCTGGGTAAACCATGCAATCTGAAGATCTCCTTAAGGAAAACTCTGGCAACATCCACTGCTGCAGAGTATGTTTCTTTCACTGGAATTAGATGGGCAACTTTGGTTAACCTGTCAACTACCACAAAAATAGAGTTGTAACCTGATTGCACTGAAGGTAATCCAGTGACAAAGTCCATACTGATGCATTCCCACTTCATCTGTGGAATGTCTAGAGGCTGCAGTTTCCCTGGCATCTTGACTCTCTCTGCCTTGACTCTTTGGCACATCAAGCATTTTCTTACATGATCAAGTACATCCTTTTTGAGTCCTGGCTAGAAGAAGCTTTTCTTCACAGACATATAGGTTTTTATAATCCCTGGATGTCCACCTATCACGCTATCATGGGCTTCTCTCAAAATTCTTCCCTTTATTCCCTCATCATTGGGGATACATAGTCAATTATTAAAATACAAGCATCTTTCATCCAATTTGTACCCAAGAACTTGACTCATCTCCTAAGGAGTCTTGCTTTCCTGCATCAGAAGGGTAGCAGTAGGGGCAAAGAATTTGTCCTGCATGATTTTCTCCATGCTTCATTGATCAATGGATTTGACACCACTGTAATTGTAAGCAAGGAGGCTTTTCTGCTGAGCACATCTGCAACCACATTTTCTTTCCCCGGCTAATACTTTATTTCAAAATCAAATTCTTGCAGGGTCTGCATCCATCTCCTTTGAAGCATGTTGAGATCCCTTTGGGTGAAGATCCACTTCGGACTTTGATGATCTGTCATCAAGGTGAATCTTTGTCCCAAAAGATAATGTCTCCACAACTTCAGAGCATACATTACTGAGAGTAACTCCAAGTCATGGGAATGGCATAATTCCTCTTATGTGTTCTGAGTTTTTTGGATTCATAGGCCACTGCATGACCTTCCTGCATTAGAGCACCACCTAAGGCAAGTCCACTGGCATCTGTAACTACCTCAAAGGGTTTGGTAAAATCTGGCAATTTAAGGACAAGGTTGGTTACTAAGGCTATCTTCAGCTTGTCAAAGACACTCTGACACATTGCAGTCCACTGAAAAAGTGTACTTTTCTTTGAGAAGGTTAGTTAAAGGGGATGCTATCTGAGCATACCTAGGTATAAAGATTCTATACCATCCGGTTAACCCTAGGAATCCTCTGACTTCCTTTACTGACTTGGGTTCTGGCCATTCAACTACTGCTTGGATCTTTGCGGGGTCACGAGAAATCCCATCCTTTGACACTATGAATCCCAAGTATTCCACCTAGTCAACAGAGAAGGAACACTTGCTCTTCTTTGCAAAGAGTTGGTATTTCCTTAGGATTGTCAGGACCTTGCGCACATGATCTTCATGATCTGCAGCATTCTTTGAGTATACTAAGATATCATCAAAGAAGACAAGAACAAAATCATCCAAGTATTCTCTGAGAATATCTTGCATAAGACGATTGAATGTTGCCGGGGCATTAGTCAATCCAAACGGCATGACTGTGAACTCATATGCCCATAGCGAGTATTGAATGTTGTCTTTGGGATGTCCTACTCCTAGATTCTAATCTGGTAGTACTCGAATTTGAGATCTATCTTTGTAAACATTTGGGTACCACTTAATTGATCCAAAAGTTCATCAATCCTAGGAATAGGATACTTATTCTTAATTGTTAATTGATTCAGTCCTCTGTAGTCAATACAAAGTCTTAACGTTCCATCTTTTTTCTTTTGAAAGAGAACCCCAAGGTGAGACACTGGGTCTCACGAATCCCTACTCTAACAATTGTCTTAACTGTTCCTTAAGTTCTATGGCTTCAGGGACTGGCATTTTGTATGCACACTGGGGGTTAATTCGATCTCATGATCTACTTCACGAGACGAAGGCATCTCAGACAGCTCTTCAAGAAATACATCTGCATACTCACTTAACCACTCTGGTTCTTTAGTCTTGCATTTTATGTCTACTATATTCATTTTAACGACATACAACACAGCTTGCCTCTTTCTGAGCCCTTTTAATAATTTGGAAGCCTTGACTAATTGCAGCACTGGGGATCCAAAAATTCCAATTCCTTGAACTTTATTCCCGTGAAGGTCTAGGAAAGAGATGGTTCCTTTGTGAGACAATGAATGTTAGCCTGGTTCTTTTGGAGCCAATCCATTCCAAGGATTCCATCATATATTCCCAAGGGTAGGACTCTGAATTGGCACTCTGTTACATTCCCATCTAGGCTAAACTAAATAAGGTCAGTCTCTAGGTGAGTGAAAAGAATCTTCCACTTGCATAGGTTTCCCTGATTTTTTAATTAGGACTAATTTACGCAAACATCCTGGGAAAATAAAAGAATGAGTACTACCTGAATCAATCAAAAGCTTGAATTTCTTACCCTGGTACTCTGTTGGAGTCTGGAGGACTAAGAATTGATGATTATTCCCGTGATGCTCAATTGTTGCATAAATCTGTCCTTTCTCTTCCTCCACTTCCTCAGCTATGTGTGGTGACTGCTGTGGCTGCTGCAGTCTGAGGTGGAACTCTCTCTCTTTGGTTATTCCAATTCTGGGAGGGAGTTTGGAGACTGCTTTGCATGGAGACTGCAGGCTAAGCTGGCACTCTTCTTGGGTTACCCTGATTCTGACGCGGGGGTGATTGGACTGATAAGAAGGAGTCTATCTCGGAACTCTGGGACCCTGGCTTCCTTGGCCCACAGAAGGAGATGGGCAATCCTTGAGCTGGTGCCCAAATCCTTGACATCCGAAGCATCTGTTCTCGCTTCAAAGGTCTTCCCTTTGCATTCTGGAGAGAGCCAGAGTTCCAAAGAATGTACTTCGGGGGAAAGGTCTTCCTCCGTCTCCACATTCTGGTTAGGACCTTGGTGTCTCTTTGGAGCTCTATGGAGATGGAAAGTTGGAAAACCTTCCCGGTGTCTGAAATCTCTTGAAGGATGAGGGAGCGGGCTTTGGTGAGACTTCTATGATGAAAGCTTTGGCAAAGTCCTTCGCCATTCTAACAGCTTCTGCCATGGACACTGGCTTGGCATTCTTGACCAGTGTGTCCAAGGGTTCGTTCATTCCCCGAATGAACCTGGTCCCATGAGTTGCTCTTCATCTAGAGGTGGTGAATATTTGAGTAGAAGAGCAAAGGCCTGGTGATATTCCTTCATGGTTTTTCTCCCCTGCTTTAGCTCTAAGAATTCGTTCATTTTGATTTCCAAAAATTCAGGGGGACAAAATCTCTTTCTCAAATAGGTTTTAAGGTCGTTCCAGGACTGAGTATTTCTGTGCAAACGGTTGGTGTCACAGTGGTTCCTCCATGCCACCCTGGCTGTTTCCACTAGCCATTTTGCTCCGCTCATTGTAGCCTGTGACGTCAAAATATTCTTCCATGGCTTCCACCCATTTCTCCACATCCTCGCCCAAGTTCTCCCCTTCTCCTTTGAAGGGTCCTGGCTGAGTCCTATGAAGAGCCTTGTTGCGAACATCAGGGTCAAGCTCATCATCTTCAGAGAGAGGGTTTGGCTGATGGCCACGGTTTCCTCATCTCATGATTCTACCAAAAATTATATATTATTAAATTTTTATTTTGATATCATCCACGAGATCCTAAGACTTAAGAGGTTTTGAAAACAATTTCTTAAACAAGACAATAATCTTATTGGAGATCTATGACATATGATCGATAACAGATTTTTCTTTATTTATATAAAAGTTGTAATATATACATAGAGCAGCTCGGCTCTAGAATTCAAAATCTCCTCGGGAGACGCATAAGATGACAGTACTGGGCCATAGCCATGCCCTGATACAAACGTTCACTTACTGACAAGGGAGCTATTATCTTCTCCTTATTAGGAATAAAGCAATGAAGGAGTCTGTAGACATGGCATGAAAGTCTAAAATTCCGAGGTGTTGAATGATATAGAATGACACCATGTATCATTTTCAGCTTTAATAGAATCATTGCCAATGAGAGGTTCTGCCTCAACATTGCACGCCGGTCGCAAGAGGCGTGGACATACTACCCTGCAAACCACTTATGCTGCTGTCTCTCCGTCTCGTTGGGTCAGGAAAATATAAATCCTCGAAATGGCGTGCGAGTCTTGCTCGGCTCGTTCGAGTTGAAGCGGAAGAGATGAGATGCTCAAAGGCAAACGCAGTCATATCTTGACACTGGGTGAGGTCAGGAATACCAGATAAGTAGGGAACTTCCATCTATAAAAACAATTTCTTTGATTAAAAATTCTTCATTAAAGAAGCTTACAGAATGAAAATACATTATGAAAAATATTTTTTTTGAGTTTTTATTATCGATTTTTGATAAGAATTTATTTATTTTTATTAGCTTTCAACAATGCTCTGATATACCAGCTGGTGAGGTCCCCGCCCACCCGCTCCGGGGATCCTGGCGGCGGCGAAAGCGGCGTCGACCTCCCGCGCGCGGGGCGGGGGTCTTGCACCCTTGCCCGTGGATGTCCGGGACGAGAGGCTAGCCCGGGGGGCGGTCCCTCCGAGACCGGTCCCGGAAGACTCCCCTCGCCCCCCCCCCCCCCCCCCCCCCCCGGAAGGCACGGGCGATTTCGCCAAGAAGGGGAAAAATCTTTTAACTAGGAGATTACTCTAACGAGTCAAGTCTTGACTAAATTAAACTGATCTGACCGAACCTGAAGTCACATGGTTAGATTAAGAAGAGACTTGCACTTGGTCCATGGAATCACCACATTTTTCCTCATTTTCGAGGCACAGTCGATGATCCCCTCCCATAGAACAAGGTCTTCTCAGGATTTAAACTGATTAACGTAACTAATCATATCTAGTTGTTTCTCAGGAATCCTCTGATCCAGCCTAACCCCATCTGGCCCATGGGTTAGCCAACCACTCGACCACTGAATTGGTGGGATTCCTTTATAAAGATTTGATTGGGTTTTTGCTCGGGTATACCGAGGAAAAGAGTTCCCAGGCCCCCTAGCCGAGGATTCATGCAAAAATCAAATAGGCATACCACATACACACCCAATGAAATTGCCATTTATAACAGATTCGACTGGCTTTAAGACAATCCTTGAATAAAATCATAATATTTCCAATCATCATTTTTTGAAATTCCAAGTCCATTGTATTACAAAAATGCATCCTCCTCTGAACTCTCCGTTGAAGACCAGCTGGCCAACCAACGAGATCCAGTAACAAATTTTTGTTCCCAAAAACCTTTCCTTTTTATCCATTAGATATCTTTCTCGATGTACGCCTGGGTGTCCTAGCAACCGCGAGCCTGTGCATTGCCTGGTCTCAGAACCCTCTAGGATCCTCCTTAGGTGTCCTAGCACTTCACTCAGGGACCGCTTCTTCTGTCCTCGCCCATCGTACTAGAAGCGCACCATTTTAACCGTACCGAGGCTGGTCAAGACCTCGACAAGCTTTGCCGCGGCGACGACGTCCCTTGATGACTCCTCGCCACCCAGTTATTCCAGCGAACCTCCTCTTAGAAAAACATAAGCTAAATGCTTCCTCGAGCATTCTGGCATAAAATAGTCCTTTGAATGAAAAACAGAGGTTTCCAATGCAAGTGAGATTCCAATTTGAGATCGGTTCCAAAGACCCTTTTTCCAATAATTCCCAATTTCATAATGAGGATCCTTGATCTCTCATGAGGGTAATCTACCCGTCATTTTATCCATTTATCCAACTAGATTCTTGGTGAGATTGGTCAGGAAAAATCTAGATTAGTTCCTGTAGTCCATTTTTGGATTTAGTAAACTGGAATTGGTCACGAAGTTTTTGTATGATTCAGTTCGAGAGAGAAGGACAATTAGGTTTACTGTCCGACCTTACGTAGTCTAACTAAATTTATTCAGTTTAGTTCTACCACAGGATTCCTTTCACTTAAATATCTAGTTTTTGGGTAAATATCCATTTAGTGATTTTACCAATTCAAATATCCAAGATATTCTTTTTCCCACATAAATTCTCAACCTTACTTCATTAGGTAGAATTATGATGAAAATTCATCTTTTGACATTAGAATTTAATTCAAATCCATCTTTTCTCAAATATCAAGAAAATTCATCTTTTAACTAAAATATCAATACCTATTTTTTAACTAAAATCCTTCTTTTTCTCATTTCAATGAGTGCAATCCAACTATCATGGGAATTCCTCTTTTCCATAAATTAAATCTATTAAAATTCTTCTTAAAATTACATAAAAATAACCATTAATTCCTTTAAGCTAAAAATTTCACTTTTCTCATCTAAACATTTGAATTCCAATATAGTGGGAATTCCTCTTTTATCATTTAAACTTATCTAGTATGCAAAAAGATAAATTTAACTAAATTTTTCTCTTAAAATTTGAATAAAAATCTCCATTAATTCCTTTGCACTAGGAATTACACTTTCTTCATTTAATTAATTGGATTCCAATATGGTGGAAATTCCTCTTTCATCATAAAAATTTATCTATACAAAAAGATAAATTTAACTATATTTTCTCTTAAAACTTAAATAAAAATCTTCATTAATTCCTTTGCACTAGGAATTATACTTTCCTTATTTAAATATTTGAATTTCAATATGGTGGGAACTCCTCTTTCATCATAAAAATTTATCTATACAAAAAGATAAATTTAACTAAAATCTTTCATAAAATATACATTATTTTAGCATTCTAATTTTTTTTCTCTAAATCATTGGAATACATGGATTTCCAATGTCATGGGGGGATTACTCTTTTAACATAAAAATAATTTACTAGAAATTTCTCTTTTTTCTAATTTACTAATTATGCATAAACATAAAAATCAATTTCTCCATGATTACACTAAGAATCATTCAATTAATCTAGGATGATAATTCTTAGAATATGGTAGAAAGTCCTCTTTTCATATTATGAATGAAATTTTTTTATGTGTCTATTTACAAAAATTTTACCATAGCTCCGCTGCTATTACTGATAATTCTCAATATAATTGAAAGAATGAAGTTTAATATTATTGATATGATTAGAATGACCACTAATTGGATCATTATCCAATTATGGATTGATTCATAATTTCTCTATGAAATAAATATCATAAAACCATTAAAAAGCTATTATTTTGGCCTCCAATTAGACAAGCATAGAAATTACTTTTGGATTAGAGAAATGCTTCATGAGAAGCTTCATTTGGATTGAGAATAGGTCATAGGAATGATTACAAGGGATTGAAGTAGAGGCTTATTTGATATTCAGGCTGAGGAGGAATCTTACATTATGCAAGGTATAGTAGATAGCTTGTATGTATAAATCTTGAAATTATTCACCTTGTTAATTGTACTCACATGCACTGATATGCCACCACATGCAAAGGCTTTGAATGATATGAAATCACGTGCAAAGGACTTTGAGTACCATGCAATCACATGCACATATAATAACATCCACATGTAATAACATCTGGATGAAGAGATTGTATAGGGAGGGTGGGACAAGGAGAGAGAGAGAGAGAGAGAGAGAGAGAGAGAGAGAGAGAGAGAGAGGGGGGGGGGAGGGAGGGAGGGTGGGAGAGTGAAAGGGAGGGCAGGAGAGCGAAAGGGAGGGAGAGAGAGGAGAGAGAGGTAGGGTGGGAGAGTGAAAGGAAGGGAGGGAGAGGAGAGGAGAGGGAGCGTGGGTGGGTGGGTGTGAGAGTGAAAGGGAGGGAAGAGAGAGGGGGAGGGAAGAGGGTGGGAGAAGTAGAGAGAGGGTAGTGTGGGCTAGGCGGTGGTGGGACAAGGAGAGAGAGAGAGAGAGAGAGAGAGAGAGAGAGAGGGAAGAGGATGGGAGAAAGAGAGGAGGGAGGGTGGGAGAAGGAGAGAGAGGGAGGGTGAGAGAGTGAAAGGGAGGGAAGAGAGAGGGGAAGGGAAGAGGGGGGGAGAAGGAGAGAGAGGGTAGGACAGGATGGGTGGTGGTGGGACAAGGGGAGAGAGAGAGAGAGAGAGAGAAAGAGAGAGGAAAGAGGGTGGAGAGGGGAGAGAGAGAGAGAGAGGGCTGGGCTGGGCTGGGCTGGGCTGGGCGATGGTGGGCGGAGATGGTGGTGGCAATAGTTAGAGAGAGAGAGTTCAAGAAGAGAGAGAGAAAAGCCAAGAAAATCTCTCTCCACCAAGCTCCCTGAAAAATCACACTCTTCTCCACCTCCCATAAATTAGGGTGAGTGCCTTGGATAAAGGAGATTCCACCTAGACATTACTCCTAGTAACTCTAATGAATGGAGACTTATAACCTTAGACTAATTGTCCTAAGGTACCACAAAGTATTTTCCACTAAGGCTTGCACTAAGGATGGATGATAGATCACATAAATTCTAACATGGTGGTGGCTGATATGCATCAACACACCAAGTGCTAAAAGAGGAGTCAGTTGAACAGTACACATGATAATTGGACATTTATTGTGCACTATAGTTATGACCCTTCTATCTATGATGTATGCATGTTAGTGACATATCCGTTTTGATAGTGGTGATAGCACAAGCACATTACCTCTCTCTGTCTCTCCAGCTCTCTAACACACACCTCCAATGCATGAAGGCCCCCTGTGTGTGTGTGTGTGTGTGTGTGTGTGTGTATACATATACATATACATATACATATGCATATATATATACATATACATGTACATATATATATACACACATATATATATACATATACATATACATATATATATTCACATCATTCGGCTACAAGAAGTGAATATTTTCATGCTTGCAGCTTCGTAGCCATTTGACACCATTTGACGCGAATATGAAAATCTAGGAGGTTTGTAAACGGGATATCGCGTCTTTCGGCTACTATCATGACCAAATGCTTATATGCTTGTACCTGCGTTTATATAGAAATGTAAAGCATATATGTCGATGTGTGTGTGTGTGTGTGTGTGTGTGTGTGTGTGTGTGTGTGTGTGTGTGTATATGTGTGTGTGTGTGTGTGTGTGTGTGTGTGTGTGTGTGTGTGTGTGTGTGTGTGTGTGTGTGTGTATTTATATATATATATATACATATATAAATATACACATATATATATATACATATATATTCATGAATATATATATATATATATATATAGTGAGAGAGAGAGATGCTTATGGATATGTTTTGAAATGTGGAGTTTTTTGTATGGCGAGAGGACTAAGAAAATTGCCCGTATGCATGGTAAGGGTCCCGAGGTCGGTACGAAGGCTGCTCTGCTAAACAGAGAAGAAAGGGAAAGCCTATACACATTTTGAAATAGGCCAGGCGTAGAAGATTCTCTCAAAGGGTAACGATTTTAAGAGAGATTAGGAAAGCTCAAAAATGTATTGAGCTTTGTATTCCTAAGGCTCCTTTCCACAGAGGTTATTGACGTTTGAGTAATGGTCTCTTTAGATGAGGTGGAAGAGAACAGCCTTGCTTTGTCTTCAGGAGGCAGCTGAAGATTTTATTCTAGAATATTTCAATGATATGTGTATAGTTGTTGCACACGCACATAGAATCACCATCATGATTAATGATCCTGAGACTATGAAGAGAGTTAGGTGGAGATTTGAGAAGCTTCTGTTTCCTTCCAAAATAATTGAGAGTAAAATAAGAGATATTCTTTTGATACCCCCTATTAGGAAGCAGAGTGATGACATAAAGATCACGGATGTGACACATGAAGTTAATACAAGAGCTAGGGCTGAACAGGAGGCCAGGTTACAATAGGAAGCACTGAAGCAAAAGAATGCAGAGGCCATGGAGAAGCCTACTGAGGATGATCTTTCAAGGGACAAGTTGTACAAAAAGGAAACTGTAGAATTAGATGTTAATTTATAGGAATTGTTAAAATTTAAGAACGGTATATATGTCTTCGTGGCCCTGGAC
This sequence comes from Cibotium barometz, assembly GCF_041138505.1. NCBI lineage: Eukaryota > Viridiplantae > Streptophyta > Polypodiopsida > Cyatheales > Cibotiaceae > Cibotium > Cibotium barometz. Next base: position 11,849,150 of record NC_141083.1, read on the forward strand.
GATGGGGAGAGACAACTTAGTCTAGACTTGGTGGACCTAAATATACTGAAGCACAAGAGAGATCAGATATCTGACTCTATTGTGTATGTTTGTCTAAAGTAAGTTCTTCTTCATTTGAGTCTACTGTATATGTTTGCTTCAAGTTTGACAATTTCTGGTGTTTAGTTTAGTAAAGTGTAAGTGTTACCATATTATAGTAGTGATGTGTGTGAACACACTTAGGACCGCCGGGGCACTTTTTCCCTCACTAGGAGGTTTTTTCCCCCGTGCATTGTATATACGCCCATTATCTTCTAGGGCTTGTTATCTTTCATTTTTGGCACTCATAATACACTACTGTGTTGTGCTCAAGCTTCCTCATCTTCTTGAAGTTGTGTGTGCATTCCTGCAACCCTAATTCCAACAATTGGTATCAGAGCAGGCTTCCTCCTCCCGGGCAGCATCACCGGCACCTGCCGCTTCATCTCCTCCGATTGCGACGAGGTTTCACGAGCGTCAGCAGGTTAGTATATGCCGTGGGTGAGCCCATAGGGCTCGTTTGTTTCAGAATTTTGATCTGAAGTCATTTCGCCCTCCGTTTTTGCATTCCAAGTACTGCGCAGGCAAAATCGTCCTACTATGCAGATTTTCTGTCAAGATTAAAATCTGCAGGACAGGTGCCCATTCGTCTGTTTTGGGCTGTGCTATATAGCACAGGTCGATTTTATACAGGTTTTCCTCTTACAGACAGCATTTACATCTAGTAGTACAGTCATTGGCCATGGCTGACAACAATGATGTATTCCGCATGTTGGCTGCTGAGGATAAGTTGGATGGCACCAACTATCCATTGTGGGCATATATGATGCGACATGTATTGGTAGCAAAGGGGTTATGGAATATTGTGCAGGGTATTGATGCACGTCCTATTGTGGCTGGGAATGCTGCAAACACATCAGAAACAGGTACTGTTGATGATGGTGCAGGCACAAGTGCTGTAGCAGCTGTTCGGGAACCACCACTTTCAGCAGAGCAGATTCGTTGGGATGGTAGAGATGCGCAGGCTCATGCCTTGATTGCGCTGTCTGTCAAACGTACCATTATCCCACATATTCGCTCCTGCAGGACTTCTAAGGATGCTTGGGATGTACTTGCCACATTGTATCAGGCAAGAAATGAGGCTCGTGTTGCTTACCTCCGAAAACAGTTGGAGAATGAGAATATGAACGAAGGTGATTCTATGGATAGCTTTTTGACAAAGATCAAGGATTTCAAAGAGCAGCTCATTTCTGCAGATGAAATCCTGTCAGACAGTTCACTTGTGCAGACTGTTTTGAATGGTCTACCAGATTCTTATCAGGGTTTTGCTTCCACTCTTCGCTTGATGATGAAAGGCAATCCCAATGCCTTATCATTTGAGGAGTTAGTTTCTGTTTTGCTGCAAGAAGACCAGTCAAGGCAAAACAGGAATAATATGCGTGTCGCAGATCAAGCTTTCGTTGCTAGTCAGAGAAGCGGGAAAGGTAAAGCTGGCTTTTCTTCTAGTAAGCAGAAATCTGCAAATGCTGCGCAACCAAAGAAGGAAGACAAAGATGAGAAGAAGGGTGACAAACAGAAGACATTTTGCAAGTACTGTAAGGGAAATGATCATGTCATCAAAGCGTGTCCTAAGCTGGCTGCGAAAGAGGCTAAGAAGAAAGAGGCTGGTATGGCTGTTGCAGATGCCTCTCCTTCTAACAATGAATCTGCTAATGTTGTGCTAGATACAGAATGGGCATTCAATGCGCAGTGCAGTTATGACCCATCCTTGCATGACACATGTATGTCTGCAGTAGATTCAGATGTATGGTACTTTGACAGTGGTGCCACTAAGCATATCACCTCGCAGCGCAGTTTATTCACTTTCCTTGAGTCTGCTCCCACAGGGAATACTGTCACTTGTGCCAATAACTCCTCTTATCCCGTTAAAGGAGTTGGACAGATTGTGCTGAATGTTGCAAATGGCAACACCTTTACACTTTTTGATGCATTGTATGTGCCAGGGATCAAAAAGAATCTGCTGTCAGTCTCCGCATTTGCCAAAACAGGTTTGGTTGTAAAATTTGTGGATGACAGATGTACTGTTCATGATCTCTCTTGTGGTGACATCATTGTAGCATCTGGTTCACTATGTCGAGGGCTGTATAAGCTCAATATGGATGGCAAATGTGTAGAGGATTCAGCATGTGCTATTATGGATACGCAGGCTATTTCAAATGCAAAACTGTGGCATGCACGTTTTGGTCATCTGAATTTTGCAAGTTTGCTGCGCCTGCAGAAATCTGAAATGGTGTCTTCTTTGCCTAAGCTTGAGGCACCTGTCAAGCATGTTTGTGAGGGCTGCATATTGGGTAAAATGCAGCGTGCTTCCTTTCCCAAAGATGGATCAGTGAGAGCTGAACGCAGATTGCAGCTTGTTCACAGTGATGTTTGTGGTCCCATGCAAACTCCATCATTTGGAAACTACCTTTACTTCGTGACTTTCATTGATGATTTTACCAGGCATGCATGGGTATATCCTTTGAAGGCAAAGTCCGAAGTGTTTTTGTGCTTCAAACAGTTTTTGGTTATGGCTGAAAATGTGTCAGAAAGTAAGATGGGCACCCTCCGTTCAGATCGAGGGGGGGAGTATATGTCTTCAGAATTTAATGCATTTCTGGCTGAGCGTGGGATAAAACACCAATGTACAGTGCCGTATACACCACAGCAAAATGGTGTGGCTGAGAGGAAAAACAGGTCTCTCATGGAAATGGCAAGATGTATGGTTAAGAGTCAAAGTCTACCACATGGTTTTTGGCTTGAGGCTGTCATGTGTGCCACTTATGTACTAAACAGGTGTCCCACCAAAGCATTACAGGTTGTCACTCCATATGAGGCTTGGCATGGCCGCAAGCCATCTGTTGGCCATTTACGTGTTTTTGGTTGCCTGGCATATGCATTAGTGCCTGTGCAACATCGCAGAAAATTGGATGACAAAGCTGTCAAATGTATTTTTGTTGGATATAGTGCTGAGAGCAAAGGCTATCGTTTGTATCATCCACAGACAAAGCGCATTTTGGTTAGCCGTGATGTTGTATTTGTGGAAGATGCAGTTCAGCCCTTGGTTTCATGTACTAAGGAGACAGATATCAGCTCACGTGATGTCTATGATACATTGTTGCCTCTTTTCAGTGGTGCACAGTCAAGTGCAATACCTCATGAGGCAGTTTTTCAGCCTATGCAGGTTTTAAATGATGGCACAGATCAGCCTATATCTGATGCAGATGTGCATGATGCACTTGAGGATGAGAGACAAGAGATTGAGGGCTCTAGGAATATGCCTAGATGGCTGGTGCAGACTTTGCGTGACAGCAAGTTGGATGCCCCTTTGTCTAGTCGCACTCGTTCTGGCTCTCATGGTGCCTCTTATGCGTCAGATTGTTATGCATTGGCTGTTTCTAGTATGTGCGATGAAAGTGAGCCTGTTTCATTTGATGAGGCACAAAGTTCAGAAAATTGGATGGCTGCTATGCAAGCAGAATACGATGCTATTATGAAGAATGGTACATGGTCTTTATGTGACTTGCCCCCTGGCAAGAAGGCCATTGGCACTAAGTGGGTATACAAATTGAAGCGTAAGCCTGATGGCACAGTGGATCGCCATAAGGCTAGGCTTGTTGCAAAAGGTTATGCTCAAGAGAAGGGCATTGATTTTGATGAGACTTTTGCTCCCACATGTCGTATGACCACTGTTCGTAGCATCTGTGCATTAGCAGCTCATAATGGTTGGAATGTACATCAGCTGGACATAAAGACTGCGTTCTTAAATGGAGATTTGCATGAGGAGGTGTATGTATCGCAGCCTCGTGGTTTTGTTCAAAGAGGGCAGGAAAACAAAGTGTGCAGGTTAAAAAAGGCTTTATATGGTTTAAAGCAAGCTCCACGAGCTTGGTATGAAAAAATACATGCATATTTGACTGCACATGGGTTTCAGAATAGTCCAACAGAAAGCACTTTGTATGTTAAACGTGTGGATGGTGTACATCTAATCATTGCTCTCTATGTCGATGACATGCTGCTCACAGGACCAAATAAGAGTCATATTGCTGATTTTAAGGCTGATTTGAATGCCTCTTTTGAGATGTCAGATTTGGGGCATTTGCATCATTATTTGGGGATACAATTTAAGCAGTGTGATGGAGGTATTGCTTTGTGTCAGACAAAGTATATTGAAACATTGTTGCGGAGATTTGGCCTTGAAGACTGCAAGCCTATTGCTACTCCAATGGAGACAGGTTTGAAGTTGAGTCTTCATGATGCTGGAGATCACTTTGATGTCACACTCTATCAGACAGCTGTTGGTTGCCTCATTTATGTATGCATTACGAGGCCAGACATTCAGTTTGCAGTCTCACAGGTGAGCAGATTTATGCATAGCCCAGGCATTAAGCATTGGCAGGCAGTGAAGCGTATCTTTCGCTATTTGAGTGGTACTCGGCATCTTGGGTTGCTTTATCCCAAGGGGGGATCATTGCCGCCAGATTTACATGCTTTTTCAGATTCTGACTGGGCTGGTTGTTATGACACACGCGTGTCCACGAGTGGTTTTTGCTTCATGCTTGGAAGCTCATGCATATCATGGTTGAGCAAGAAGCAGCCTACTGTGGCCACTTCTAGTTGTGAAGCTGAGTACAGGGCAGCTTTCACAGCTACGGTTGAGTGTGTGTGGCTCAGACGCCTTATGGCTGATTTCGGTGTTGGGCAGCCATCTGCCACCACCATCTTCACTGACAGTCAGAGCGCATTGGCAGTTGCGCGGAACCCAGTGTTCCATGCTCGTACGAAGCACATTGAGGTGCACTACCATTATGTCAGGGAGAGACTCTCTGCAGGAGAGATCAGTTTGGCTTATGTGCCAACACAGGATAACCTTGCAGACCTTTTCACAAAGGCTCTGCCTCGTGAGAAGTTCGAAGCTTTTCGCAAAGCTTTGGGCTTACTCCCTTTTGTGGATTCGTCCACATAGCTAGACACTTCCCTATACATGAGTGCTAGCTCTTGTTCACCGCATCACTCCAGGGGGGATTTGTTACCATATTATAGTAGTGATGTGTGTGAACACACTTAGGACCGCCGGGGCACTTTTTCCCTCACTAGGAGGTTTTTTCCCCCGTGCATTGTATATACGCCCATTATCTTCTAGGGCTTGTTATCTTTCATTTTTGGCACTCATAATACACTACTGTGTTGTGCTCAAGCTTCCTCATCTTCTTGAAGTTGTGTGTGCATTCCTGCAACCCTAATTCCAACAGTAAGATCCCTGCAAAGTCTCAAGACAGAAGTTTTTATTCTTAATTCTCAACTGGCTCCTCTGCTAAGGGTCAAAAGTACCACACCGGATAACATAAGAAGATGGTTTACTTACTGCAACTTCAGGGAAGTCAACACGATTATTTTTCCATATGAATCAAGGTAAGTATACATATTTTTTTATTTTATTTAAAATTTTGATTGATTAAATGTGTCTTGTTTTTAACTCTGGTTTTGGAGCCTTGTCTGCTTGGAGCTAGACAAGAAGATAGTCTCAACTATGAATTCCATACCAAGCACACACCCTCAATTGTGACTCTGAGTCTTGCTCATTTTTATTACTCTAAATTACCAAATCCTTCTGCAATTTTTGGTGTCTTATTAAATTGTATGCCTTGACAGTTGTATTAAGAGAATGCTTGTAGCCATTGGCCCTATTTGCCTTGTTGAAGGCATTTTTGACTCTGCAATCAAGGAAATATCTGTGCCATATCAAATAGATGGCTATTCGTGTGGCTAGAGAACTATTATACATGCAGAGTACCTACTAGACAGCCTGTTTCAACTTAACCCTACATGGACCAAGGTAATAAAACTTGTTGATCATTTCTACCTCAGCAATCATAAATTTATGCTCTACTAAACTTGATGATTTTTTTCCCTTTCACTACAGTCAACTATTGAAAGATACGACCACCTCTTTGTGGAGCGCTATAGAGTGACGATGATACGGATGATCTTAAGATGTACCGAGGAGAAGACTCCACAAAACGCACCTACTTTCCCAGATGAGGTTGAGGTTCTCGTCACGATCGACTTGAACAGCCAGAGGCCACCAACCACGAGAAGGTGGAGAAGAGTGTTGAGCAAGAGAAGAATGGTTTGACGAGGGAAAAGGAGAGAAGGAGGAGGAGGGGAGAGAAGAGGAGGGTGAGAAGGAGGAGGAGGAGGGAAAAGGACAGAAGGTTGAGGAGGGCAAGGAAGAGAAGGGTGAGAAGGAGAAGATGGATGAGGAGGAGAAGAAGGATGATGAAGGAAAAGTGGGGAAGGATGAGGAGGGCGAAGAAGGGAAGGGTGCAGAGGAGAAGATGGATGAGGAGGCACGAGGGAAAGGACATAAGGTTGAGGACGGTAGGGAAGAGAAGGTTGAGGAGGAGAGGATGGATGAGGATGAGAAGAAATAGATGAGAAGGGTGAGGAGGGAACGGAAGAGAAGTGTGAGGAGGAGAAGAAGGATGAGAATGTTGCGGAAGACCAGAACAAGGAGCTAGAAGAGGAGGAGGGAGTTGAGCTCAAGGACACAGATGGAGATGTGGAACATACGCCTCAAAAGATTGATGTGAGCTAGCAGACAATTTATTTGTAACAATCTTTAAAGACATGCCCACACTACATTTATAAGTAGTGAAGGTTTGTAACATTTCTTATCAAACTAATTGAAATGTTTTTTGAATTCAAAGACTGATCATTCTAGATGTAAATGGTCTGCTTCTCAAAAGGTAGTCTGTTCCTTTCAATATTAGCGGGGTGAGAACATTTTGTATAGGGTATATGCACATGATACTGAGGCCAGGAGTGGCATATTTTGTCAAGTTTGTGCTCTATTTTTTCCGGGTTGCCATTTGGTCCTCAATGGCTCCATAGAACTTGGAATCTATGATCAGAGTGCTTTGCACGAAAATAGGTTTTGAGCCAAGCGACTTTTATTTTATCTACGATCAAAGGGCTTGTGAAGTGCATCCCAGTATGTTTCATCCAGGCAAAGAGAGAGTGCCACTGTACACTAAGCCCTTTGCCATTATCCATCTACCTATTTACATACATAATACTTTGTTGATAGATGATACCCCTGAGAAGGGGATATTTATTCCAGAGCACACTTGTATATCACCCCTATCTTTTGAGGGATATGTAGATGATAGGTTTTTGGAACAGATACGAACTCCTTATTTAGAAGGCTTGTACGATTTTTCTGGCACAGTTTCAGAATATATAAAAAACAATTCATTTAATTGAAGTAATTTCTTAAAAATCAAAGTGATGACTCGTATACATTGCAAGCTTTCTTTCATTGCTAATATAAAAAAGAAGTACTGATAATATAAAAAAGATGAACATTGTCTTGCAATCAAAAGTGTTGATAATATAAAAAAGTACATTGTCGTGGATCAAAAGTACATGGATAACTGAAGTTACATAGGAATGATAATTAGTTTGTTCTGCAAATCTTTGTAAATAATTATCTTTTCCCTTATCTGCAACACCTTTCTTCCATTGTGAAAGAAAGAAAACTCTAATGGCATCTCATGTATGCATTCGTCTATGATATCTTTCCTCAAATGCTGTAGACTGCATAGCTCCCGCACTAAAATGACTGTGAGCAAGGTTGAGTCTACATCATATACTTCAATATCTACCACGTTGTTACCCTCTAAACTGGCTACTCCTTGATCCATTGGAACTAGCTCCCCTTTGATGTAACGAGACCGTTTGTAGCAATATGACATGATGAATATTTGTGTTGCTATCATGTACTTAACATTCACTGTCTCTAAATGCGATCTGGCAATGGATCTCTTCATGCACTTTCCTATCCCATCTCCTGTCAAGTAAAGTTGCCAAGAATGTAGAATCTAGATTTTTACAAATGAGCATAGTCTTTACAATTTTAACCTAACAGACATTGAAAAGCTCCACAAAAACAGTTATATTGGTAGGTAGAGCACAATTTTCACTATCCGTGTGGGGATACTCCCTCGTAGTGATCACTGCATGTCTTTGTAAAGCTTACACTTAACAGATTCTATAATGCATGAATCAGGAATTAGGCAATCTATATGGTTCCAATCTACTTGGAGAGCCAGCTTTTCCAAATGTCCATGGGTATCGTCTTTGTCCAGCAAATAGTAAAAGTGGTCATTAAAAAAAATGTCTGCATTTGCAAGGCTTCTTTTACTCCTCCTCTCATACTACAGCTGCCCAATGTGTGCATGTTCCACAATCATGATCCCAATGATGCACTCAATTGGTTGCCACTCTTCATATGATGAGGGATACACATCTGCATACAGAAACAATTGAACACGAGAATGAGAACAATAATTCAATGATTAATGGTATTAATACTGATAACAAGAATGAATTGCTTTGAGGTTCAGAGGATTACAATTTATTTTATGTGGTTACAAGGATGATTGATCCTCTCTGCTAAGTACAAGCTCGTTGTGCATGTAGACATGTTGCACAAGCACCTCCTTTATAGTTGTGCATGTAGACATGTTGCACAAGCACCTCCTTTATAGTTGTCCTTCCACTCTCTATCTTGAAGTCCTTGATTCAATCCTTCCATGACGTTATGAAAATGTTCTTGCTGCTGCTTGTATGTTTTCGCCTTCTTGGTTGCACCAGGTTCCCTTGGTTATTCGAACTTGTGTCCATTGGTTCTGTTCATTGACTATTTTGGGAGATAAGTACAGAAAACATTGATGATCTAGTTCTCTTTGGCCTTTGAAGTGTTTCGTCAATGTCCTCCGATGATGCAGGGTATAATCGACATGATATGAACCGATGGTTTGTAGCCATTATTTAAAATATATAATAGAACTGGAAGATTAGAGTAGAAGGATGAAGGAAAGTAGTGCGTAGCTAGGGGAATGAAGAGAGAAAAACGAGAAGAAGAATACATACAAAGGTAGTTCACTTTAAAATTTCCCTCCTCGCGAGACAAGAAAAGACAAGATATCGAGGATGAAAAATTCTCCATCTATACTTGGGCAGGCGTCTTCAATGCAATTTTTGTCAGATTCTCCAAAAAGTTATTTATTTAGGATGAATACAATTGTTTTTAGAATATACATAAAAACTTTTTAAGATTTTTTAAATGAATATAACTAATTTTCAATGTTACGTTGCCTGCTTGCTCATTGGTTTGGTAGCTATTTTCTCTCTCTTCTAAAAGGCCCTCCAAATGACCTCCAAAATGTTCTAATAAATGGCCGAGCTTGTAACCATTGACGTCTCCAAGCTCCACCACTCCTTAAGTAGCGATTCCGATGTAGCCTCCCACATGCATTGTCACACCACTGCGTTGCCCCTCCTCTCTCACCTCACTTCACTCACACACACTCACTAGCATACATTAGAGAGAGATTAGCAAGAGGATTAGCAAGATCCACACTCAATTCCACAATGGGAGAGTCCTTTGTATTATGAGAGATTTTCAATTATATACATGGCCATAAGTGTTCACACTCACTTAAATTGTGGCCGGCCAGGCACTTTAGGCTCATAAGAGGCCTAATGCTTTACAATGACTACTCTCATAAGATATCCATGAATTACATCACTTGGGACTTCATCCTAACTTGCTACCACATGCTCTTGAAGCGAAAATCACCTTAAGTATTCCATCGGACCATTACGGGCACCCGTCCAAGTTGTAGATTTAGACATTGTTGCTTCATATCTTGAATGTATGACCTTTTGGTGTGTCTACCTTGACTCCTTAATGTAAGATAATGGCAGTAGCTCTTGTTAACCCTAGGAATGGGTTAACATTTTCCCCTTCCTAATGTCGATGGCGTCCTCGTGATTGCGTTAAAGACCTGTGTGTGGGAAAAATTGACAAGCTTTGTTGATGGCTTTTGATATGTTGAGTGACATTCAATGGTCCTTGTTCCTCCAGAAGGAATGAGAAAGGCTAGTTATTAAATGCCAAGGTTAGTGATTAGCGGGCATTCCTAACTAGGGTGTGGATTTTTATTTAGTGATTGCATTTTTATATTTTTGTGAGCATTTTTTGTGGATATATTTTTGCTCACTTTTTTTTTGGCAATCATAAGTAGAGTTACATGTTATTTGTTTTAGTTGAGAAACTACGAGATGTTAATAATGGGGGGAGAAGATAAGGAAGGATCTAGAGGAACGTAGACAAAATCATCAGAACGAGATTGTGGTTCTCAATTCCTCATCTGATTCATTGAAGCGACATTCATCACTTGAAGAATTCGGCCTTCAATAATGTCCCTTTTTGTGGCAGGATTCTTGTCAAATTTTGTTTAGTAGGACCTATTCCTACATGCTTCTTCCCATGTGCTTTTTATGCTTTTATATATATTTAAGTATTCTATGAAGTAGATATACATGAAGTACATGAAATGAGTCAAATAGACTCTTATTGAGCAACTTCTTGTTAAAGTAGCTACCTGTTTGCAAGGCATGAAAGAATTGCGTCGACTTATAAGGCTAATATAGACATCTTCACTAAGGATTAGAGATCAATGTGTTGTGAAGACTTAAGTTTTCATTTGGAGATGTTTACAATTTGAAGGAAAATTCCAAGCAATGGGTTGTACCTAGAAAGTTGCCGATGATGAGGCTTTGGTGGTGTCAATGTCCTCTAGTGCATAAGTATGGATATGCACTCATGGAGCAACAGCTACTACATTAACTTAGCCAAAAGAATAGTAAGCTATAAGCTCAAAAAAATATATTGGCTATTGAAGATCGTTGAGAATTTATTCTAATATTCTACCATTTTTAGGTAGGCTATTTGTGTGACTCCCTTGTGTTTTGTCTTGTTTTTAGTTTTTTTTTTTGGGTTACCACCTTGCGAGCAACAAGTTCTTCTGGCTACTCTCCTTTTTGAAAGAAAATGTTCTTAGGTCTGCAGCATAGCTTCTGCACTCATGCTTCTCATCCAAACGGGTGAAAAAGAGCATTGTGACTTTGTCCTTGATGTGCTTTTAAGTCTCCATTACAGACGTGAGGATTGATTCTTGAATTTGTGGCTCAAGTGTTGTTGAGGGGATATGTACAGCTTCTAGTTGGTTACCATTGGTGTTGACTGTGAACACACAAGCTCTTGTGTATGTGTTGTATGCATGAGAGGGGTTGAGTGGCTTTCTAGGTGTTTGTTGAGCCTCCATTCCTGTCAAAATTTAGGTGAAGTTCTAGAATTGAAGTCAGTGGTGGTGAGGCTTTCTTCCATTTGTTCAATCTTGGCAACCATATAATGGGATTTCCATCATAATATCCTTGTTCTTGAAGCACATTCACATGCACCCATCATGATGAGCATGAGGAGTGAATGCCCTTTAGCAAACCATAACCTTGTGAGACGATCATAGCACGTTTATGCTTAACCTTATTTCCCACAGGGAAATCTAACCATGCCATGATAGAATCCTCAAGTGGAACCATGGAAGTTTCAATTTTTGTTTCAACTTCAATTTCTATTTCGGTTTCATATTCCCACTCACTTTCATCCTCTTCTTGGCTCTTAGTTTTTTCAATAGTGCCCAAGTGTACAATGGTACCGCGGGTCTACTGGACCACTTTAACTAAGTTCTGTTTGGAAACTTGTGAATCCTAACATTCCTATTCTATGTAGCGCTTGCGATCTTGGTATAACTCATGGTTAGCCTTTAAAGGTGCAAGGGCTGAAGTTATGCTAGCTTCACCATAAGAGAAGAGCACTCCTCAAGATGAGGATTTGAGAGATTACTTAAATTTTGTAAGGGATTCATTGAATTCCTCATGTGCTTTTTCAACTGCATCATTTGTGCAATCTTCCTTTCGTGGCTTGATGAGTTCATTTCTGTAGAGAGTACGTCTTCCTCTTGAAAGGGGAAGTGATACTCCTCCAATTTTTGTATTTTGGTTTCTTTTTTTTAGGTTTGATATTATAAGGTTCAATTATAACTGGTGATCATGTTTGGCACTCAACAATGCTAAGCATGCTCTCTTGAGCTTGCTTTTTGCGTTCCTCAAATGTCATGTAATCATGGTTTGCAATGTGGGGTTGTTGGGCGGGTTCTAGCTTCTTGATTGGACTGTGAGGTGCACTAAGTGATGAGTCATAACTTCTTTCGTCCTCACTAAGTGACGTTCTAGAACTTGTTCCATATTTTGACTGTCCTTGGATCGTCAGGTTTTCATGCGACAAGAACAAACTTTCTTTCAGGCTTTTGTATCATGTGCCACACATGGATTTTGTGGTTACAGGGGTAGCCTTTGAGATGGATGCACTCGCGTCATGTGTAGCTTTTGGCTCTTTTGGGGTTGTCTTCACAAGCTCCTTTCTCTTATCCTTTATTTTAACCTTGGTTTTAACAGTTTGTTGGCCCTTGTTTTTCTTGGGTTTATAAGGTTTTGCATTTTCTTTTGGTTTTTGTTTGAAAAAGTGCTCTTCTACCCATTTCAAAGTGTGCTCATTTGCATTCTTTTTTACTGTTTCTCATGCCTTGGCTTTCAAGCGTGTAAGCACATTCAAGGGTATCCTAGACAATTGCTCGTTTTTTGCACACTCAAGATGTTAAAAGTTGTATTCAGCGAGACAGGTTCTATTGAAGTAACTCGCCTTGGACAATCTTGGAATATGTGATCGATGCCATATGGGTTACAAAGTGTCAGTGACTGTGGGCATGGAAGTATTCCAAGCTGTGCAGTCTGCCACTTTGTGCGGTCCACGACAATATAAACATTGAAGTGTTTGCTTAACTACTTCCTAAGATGTTTCTACCCTTTGGAATATTTCTATTTGAGGCAAGGAAGATTGTAGTATTGATGTAACTATATGTGAATTAGGACATCTAGATGTGTCGTGGCCCAAAGCTTTACAATGTTTGCAAAATTGAAAGATAAGCTTAGGGTACGCACATTGGGGATTAGTGTGGTAGTGGTGGCAAAGAACACAAGGCATTTGGTCCACCACTTTGGGAGGCATCAAGGATGTTTTGTTGTGTGAGGGAGCTCATTCTCTCTTAGATGTTTTGTTTCAAAGCTTTTAAGTAAGACTGTGTAGAATTCAAGGAATGACAATTCCGAGATCAATTTTTCTTTAATCTTTACTTCACTTGGTTTAGATGAGGAACGTCTCATAGTGTGATCATCCTCCATCATGTTGTCATCTAAACATATTGCTTCTTTACAACATTGATCGAATGCTTTTGGATGGGATACAATGATCAAGTTGTGTAAGCTATTTTTCTTTATTCCCATCATGAAGCATCTCTTCAATTGAGCATCGTTCAATTTCTCCCATGGCTCACATCATGAGTCCAATATTTTTATCCAAAGGATAAAATCTCTAATGGCTTCGTTTTGTTGTCGCTCTCGAGTAGAGTTCTCTTTTTGCACTCCATCGATAGGCTTGTATTGAAAATCCATGGATAAAGGCTGTTTTCAAGATCCTAAAATTCACCTTAGTCACCGCAAGCATCAATGTGATGAACCATCGACTAGCCTTTCCCACTACTGCAAAGGTTCAAAATGCATGTACCTTGGTGGGGCAGCTTGGATTTCCAAAGGCTTCACATCTCTGTTTAAACATTTGCATGAAATGAATAGGATCAAATAATTCCATCGTACTTACCCATGATTTTGGAAATCTCTATAGGCACATTCTTGGATGAGTCACTGAGGCCGTGTGTGGGTGCTCTTGTGGTTAGGACCTCATTTAGTCTTCGGGCAACCCCCCTTCCCAGATTAGTCAATATGTCCAAGGTTTGGGCATTTAGGGGTTGCAAAGGGTTGGTACCTAGCACTTCTACAGGTTTAGGACTTGTGCTAGTGTTAGGCAAGGGACCAAATCCTAGAGAGATTGATGTGACAAGGGATGTAAAACCCAATGACACGCTTATTGTCAGCTTGGTAAATGGTATTGGGTGGTGCATTTAGGGCATGGATTTCAATGGCTCCAAGATTTCAACCATTGGGTTCAGTTTGGGTATGGGCCCACGTAATCTCTCTATCGTTGCCATATCTTGGTATTGCCAATTTCTCCTTAATGTGAGTAAGCACACATGTGGGTTTTTTTTTTAAAGGTTTTCTTATAGCCCGTTCAGCCTTAGGAGACCTAGCGCACCCTTCTCTAGGTCAAACAAGGATTCGTTTGCCTTAATTTGCTTAGGTGCTAGACGCACGTGAGCCTAGAGATATTTTTCCAAAAAAAAGTGCATGCTACTGGTGTCTGAGACGGAAGACGTCTCAAAAGTGCATGTGAACACCCTTAGGATGAACTTTTCTGAAAAAGTGCATGCCAATTGCATCCCAGATGAAAGAGGAGGTCTCAAAATCTATTTTCCATCACTGTCTCAAGATGAAATCTTTTGTAGAAAGATTTCTTTTTTCGCAGCCCGTTTTTGAATGTGTTCCAAAAGGAATTTGGAAAAAAGTTGTTTGAGATAGTTGTAGTATTTTTAGAGTACTACAACTGACTTTTTCATGATTTTGTCGTTTAGACACTCAAAAAGTAACCCGAATATAGTACATTGTCTTTTTCAGGCCATTTTGGGCGATTTTAAGTGCTTTTAAGCCCATTTTTGTCTCAATTTTTGGGTTGAATTTTGAGGCTACTGGTTGGAGGCCAAAACGATAGATTTTGCCCTAAACACACGACCAATTTTGTCTAGAATAAGGCAAGAGGCAAGACCTCCCGCATATATTTGGGTTTGCATTGCATAAAGACACAAGATAAACATCAAAAGCCCAAAAGAACTATCAACAATACATTAAAACATGTTGCTCACATGAAGCAAGTATTGACGGAGGTCAAGCTCATGGCCCTAGCCATTAAAGAAGAAGAACATCTCTTTTCCAAGAGATGTTCACATGAAGTAAGTATTGACGGAGGTCAAGCTCATGGCCCTAGCCATTAAAGAAGAAGAACATCTCTTTTCCAAGAGGAAGATCAACACCGAGAAGAAGAGCTAGAGGAAGCATTGAAGGAAGACATGGACGCATGAAGAGAAGCTGCCACAACAAGAAGACTGAAAGAAGAGGAAGACATGGACGCGTGAAGAGAAGCTGCCACGATAAGAAGACTAAAGACAAGAGAAGATGTGAGGCTCCAAGAAGTGAGGAGCCATGTGAAAATCTGAGAGAGAGAGAGAGAGAGAGAGAGAGAGAGAGAGAGAGAGAGAGAGAGAGAGAGAGAGAGAAACCCCACAACCCAATGTAATCTGCCCCAACAGAGTAATACCACCTCTGAGCCACTGATGATGTAGGCCATGTGGTAGATATATGTGTGAGCACTTTAGTCAAGGTCACGGGCACTTGTAGTAGCCTTGGACACATAGAGAGAGAGAGTGTCAAGGACTATGAGTTTAGGGACTTGAGGCACTGGTCTCGCGGACTATCAAGTAAGAAGGAAACTTGTTATAGGGTCCAGGTGTGCTAGGATTATTCACTTGAGGGGAGGTGTGCTATAGGCACTGGTCATGGACTATTAAGTAAGAGGAAAACTTGGTATAGGGTCCAGGTGTGCTAGGAGTATTCACTTGAGAGGAGGTGTTGAAATATACAAGTGAATAGGGTGTGTGTGGGAACAAGCCCTTGGCAAGAGGCTGTAAAAGAGAATCTGTAAATGTGAGAGAAGCTGTGAAAAGGTGAGAAGTATCTACTGGGAGAGAATAAAGGGTAGCATGAGGAGATTTAGATGTGGAGATATTTTGGAAAGAGGTGGAGAGAATCAAGCAAAAGAGGTGGAGTGAATCAAGGAGAAGTATCTACTGGGAGAGAATAAAGGGTAGCATGAGGAGATTTAGGAGATGTGGAGATATTTTGGAAAGAGGTGGAGAGAATCAAGCAAAAGAGGTGGAGTGAATCAAGGAGAAATCAGTGGGATTAGATGCTTGGATGTAAACCCTATAAAAGTAGATGGTTAATCATGTCGTCTAGGCCTAACAAAGAATAGAAAGAGGTACTGAAAGGGCAGGAAAGAGCCAAGAGGCATTGGCCTAATGATAATTTGTTGGTTTTTGATTATCCATGCCTACATTAAGCTATTAGTTAATTGCTCACTAATCACGTCTTAATTATCATCTAATCTCTTTGTTAATGATGTTGATTCTAGCATTTGATCCACCATAGCTCATCACATTGCTGCAAATTTAACAAGTTTGAGCTTGGTCTCTTTTGGAATATTAAGAGGTGCAGGTGGGTAAGATCTTCGTTTGTGAATGTTGTGTTGGCGAACGGATCTTCCTCAGCCTTGAGCATAAACGGGGGTTCCTGCTCGACTTGGTGTGTGGAAGTTTGGGGTCTTGACTCGGACGACATGGAGTAGGTATGGGGGGAAACGCACACTAAGGTACTAGGTCAGCGGTCACAAAAACTGTCGGTGGCTCAAGTAGAGTATGGTAGTGCTCTACCAATGCTTGGGCCTCCTGAAGACATTGCTTCTCGAGGATGGCATTAGGATAATGCGGCCAACCATTTTTGCGGTTTAGTGAGTTTTTGGGGGGATCCATGGGGGAGTGGCATGTCAGCACGATCATTGTTCCTAGAGGAGGAGGATGTGGTCTTAGTTGAGCCAGTGTAGATGCTAACTCGGTCGTCACCGTGGCCAATGTGCTTAGAGCATTGTTTCTTTTTGGATGTGGCCTTCTTCTACAACTGTGTGACAACATTCAATGGGATAGCCGATATCTTTCATATTGAATGCTCAACATGTTGAGGGATGGCATGACTTTGACTGTGGAGTGAGAAACTGATTGCAAAGGGTAATCCTTGAAGTAATGGTCTATTCCACAACCATGACATTATGGTGTCATGGGCAAGATTTTCTTTTGAGGAAATTCAGCCACTCTATGGGGTCCCTACTAGCAAAGGAAACACTGAAGAGGTGGTTTCCTTTTGCAGGTGCACCTATAGTGTGCACAATTGGTTTAGGGTCCATATGAGGCACTGGCAAAGGGAGATGATGGGTGATGGGTGCCTCAGCGGCGGTGGCAGAACACATGGGCTTGAGGGGTTTAGCAATTGACCTGGTTTGAATCTTTCTATGAGCAATGGGGTTTTCTTGGATATATAACGATTGGAAATGGAAAGATGGGCACTGGAAGAGGTTATGGGGGTGCTATAGGTGAGTGGTTAGTTGGGAGGTCAACGTCTCCTCCTGCCAAGACCTCTCTAACAAAATGGTAGTGGACCTCTATATGCTTCGTACGAGCATGAAAAACTAGGTTCCTTGCCAACTGTATACTGCTAATGTTGTCACAGAAAATGATAACTTGTCTATCCACTGATAGACCCAAATCTGCAAGTAGCTTTCTCAACCAAGCTACCTCACATGCTACCATAGCAGCACCTCTGTAGTACTCGACCTCTGTAGAGCAACGATAGGCTGCTTCTTGCTGCTCCAAGTCATAGCAGCACTCCCCAAAGAAAACATGAAGCCACTAGTAGATCTTCTATCTGAGATACTGCCAGCCCAATCAGCATCTATGTACCCATGTACACATATCGCTGTCCCAGTTTCATAAAATAGTCCACAATACAAAGTAGACCTCACATACCTTAGTATGCATCTCGATGCATCCAAATGTGGCTTCCGAGGAACCTGCATAAACTGGCTCACCAACCCAGCAGCATAGCTCAAAGCCGGCCTGGTGATCGTCATGTAGATCAAGCTCCCTACTATGCGTCTATACATAGTAGGATCCTCTAAAATCTCTCCTGAATCTGCACTCAACTTGCCATTCTAATCCAATGGCACTGAGATAGGCTTACAGCCTGTCATACCATATTTGGACAACATGTCCAAGCCATACGTCTCTGCAGTAATCCAATACCATGTGGTGACCTAATCACCTCAATGCCCAAGAAATATCTGAGCTCCCCCAGATCCTTTATCTCAAACTTTTGTCTAAGCAAGATCTTTACATCAAAGATCTCTACATCATGGTCCCCCCGTAATGATCAAGTCATCTACATAGATGACAACAAGCACAACCCCTCTATCACCGTGTCTCACATACAGCGAGAAATCTGCATTGGGCTACATGAAAGCCAATAGTGACAAGATATTCAGAAATCTTGTCAGACCATGCTCTTGGTGCTTGTTTTAAGCCATACAAGGCTTTCTTCAACCTGCAAACATGCTCAGGGTGACTCACATCCTCATAACCAGGTGGCTGCAACATATACACCTCTTCTTGCGAATCCCCATGCAAGAATGCATTCTTTACATCTGATGTAAATAATGCATTTTTTACATCCATCTGATGATGTAAAGACCATTTCTTTAACGTAGCCACTGCTATCACAACTCTCACTGTTGCCATCTTGGCAACTAGGCTGAAAACTGTTATGTTTTACTTTGTGCACCCACTTGCATCCAATGGCTTTCTTGCCTTCAGGCAATTGCACTAAATCCCATGTCTCATTTCCATATACTGCATCCATCTCCTCATCCATAGCTTTCTCCCAACATACATTTCCAATAGCCTCATTAATGCATGTGGGCTCTACAACCTACACAACCTTTGCCATGTATGCATAGTGATGTGCCACATAACCATCATAGATAAACCTTTGCACAATATTCTTCACTCTCCCAGATCTTTGCAACTTTGCATTCATATCTTCCATAGCCTTCTTTACACCAGGTCTTCTCATAGCTGGTATCCCAAGCTCCTCATCATCAAGGCTCATCTTTGAGCCACTATCTCTGAGCCACTAGACTCTCCATCAACATGAGAATGCCCTGCAAAAATGTTAGGCATACTAAGGGGCTCAACCACTTTGTCTTTGCCTTTATGTGATGTACTAATCACATTTGCAGGACTGGTATTATGACGCAGCCTGCCACTCCATGGTCTATCAACTGAACCACTAGATGAGGACTCTCCAAGTCCACTCAAAGACTGTGATTACTGACTTGCATTCTATGCAACCACATTTCCACTCACATCAGTCCCAACAGCTTCTTTATCAGCAACATACCAGCAGCTGCTCATCTCATCAAAGACAACATCCCTGCTTACCCTTTTGCTCAAGGGAGTATCCAATAAACACACATTTTTTTGCTTTTGGATCCAGCTTAGTTCTCAGCTCATCTGGCACATGCACATATGCAATGCATCCAAAGACTTTCAGATGAGACAAATCAGGTTTTCTGCTAGTAAACCTCTCCTCTAGAGTTACATCATGTATAGCTACAGTTGGAGTCCTGTTCATGATGTAAACTGCTGTAGAAATAGCCTCAGCCCAATAGCTATGCGGCATATTCTTCTCTTCCATCAATGCTCATGCAATCTCAGCAATGTGCCTATTTTTTCGCTCAGCAACTCCGTTTTGCTACGGAGTGTACCTGCATGTAAACTGTCTCCGAATACCATTTTTCTTCAAAAATTCAGAGAACTCATTGGAGAAGTACTCTCCCCCTCCATCTGACCTTAGGCACTTTACATATTTCCCTGTTTGCTTTTCAACCACCATAACTCTGAAATTCTAAAAATGAGTGAACACCTCACTCTTCTCCTTCATGAAGTATAGCCACACTTTCCTTGTCTAGTCATCAATAAATGTCACATAATACCTGCAGCCTCCCATAGACATGGTCTTCATAGTTGGACCCCATACATCTGAATGCACAACATCTAGTGTATTTTTGCTCACATTTCTGTTACGTGGAAATACATGCTTTGTTTGCTTTCCAAATTGGCATGCTTCACATTTGGGACAAATAATTATGTTGATCATATAATTAGAAATAAATCATAAATAATTCATAAGTGATTTAGTCTTTTACCAAAGAATCGAAAAGGTAGCAAAACAGGTGTAATTGGGATAATCATTCATCAAGTGTCCTAGCTATTGGCATTGGACACTTACACTCTCCAATTCTAAAGGCATCCTAGGGTAAGAATCCTAACCTCTAGGTCCAATGGCCTCTGAGACTTGACTCCAGTCCTATCCCCAATTTCTCTTTAGCTTTGGTAACCCAGAATAAGGTGGATCTCTCTTTGGGAGAGGAGGCAAAAAGGGCTTCTCCTGGGATTTCTCCTTATGAAAATCTTGTGTAAAATCCTCAGCCATTCTTACTGCTTCGGCTATAAACGAAGGATTTGCATTCTTTACCAATCTATCCAAGGGAAGATCTAACCTTTTGACGTATCGATGGAGAATGGAGAAGAGTCTCATCATCTATCATAGATGCATATCAGACATAAGACTATTGGTATGCCTCAATGGATTTTCCTGCTAATATAGTTCTAAGAATTTATAAATATTTACCTCTTGGAATCCAAGGAAACAAAATCTTTGATGGATGTAAACCTTCATGTGTTTCCATCTAAGTCGATCTCTCCGGTCATCATAGTGGTTTAGGAGTGTTTAGGCTCATTGCTGTGTACTGCTCTCACGGTCGTGGTGCGAGGAGATTTATGATGATGATGTGACACTGATGTGTTACTTTATGATATGTAATATGGACATATGATATATGCATGTATGGAATGATTTGTATGTTTTTGTTTTATGAAAGGGCCGTTTTTCAAAGGAGTGTGTGTGTGAACTTATCTTAAGTGGTGTGAGTGAGTAAAGTGGCTATTTTCAACTATAGGTGGGCAAGTTCACACTGGCTCCATAGGCCAATGGAGGGTGGAAGACCCATGGGATTAGATGGGGATAGATTGAGCCTATGGATCTGGTTTAAGTAGGAAAAGGATTAAACACTGGAAAGTGGGTGGACTTGAGTTGTGGGTACTTTTCCAAAACAAAATAAACTTGTGTTTTTAGAACGAGAAAAGCTTGGGATGAGTAGTTTAGTCTGGTAATCATAGAATCTAGGGATAGAAGGACTACCTTTATAATTGAGGAGGCATGACATCTTATTGAGCCTTAGGGAACCACTCGATGTGATCTACTTGTGCGAATTATGAAGGAAAAACACATGGAGGAATCATTCACTTTTCTTGCATAAGGATTATTCTAGTTAGAGTGAGAAGACTCGTAGAATAGCCAAGCATTGGGATATTGTGATACGAGGCCTCGAGTGAGTCACTCTATCCTTAGTGTGATTTCATTACCTTAGATAGAGGGGTAGGGTTCTCACAACAACTAGTATTAGAGATCTACCAAATAATCCTAAGAGACACTTCTATTGGTTGTCACTATCCCCCCATAAGCACAAATATTCTAGGTATCGACGTGAGAGCCACGTATGTCTAGCATCAACACACATACTTAGCCACCAGGCACTACCTTTCCCATTTCACTCTGGAGCCACTTCATTTCCATCTCACCAATCGTGTGCATAAGCACACTCATGTTCAGCCGAGAGGGTCAAGGTCTCAGATGACTACCTTCACTATCCCATAAGCACAAATATTCTAGGTAGTCACTATCCCATAAGCACAAATATTCTAGGTCGTCACTATCCCACAAGCACAAATATTCTAGGTATCAACGTGAGGAGCCACGTATGTCTAGCATCAACACACATACTTAGCCACCAGGCACTACCTTTCCCATTTCACTCTGGAGCCACTTCATTTCCATCTCACCAATCGTGTGCATAAGCACAGTCATGTTCAGCCGAGAGGGTCAAGGTCTCAGATGACTACCTTCATGTGATACACCCATGGATAATCCATACACTTGTGTAGTAGTACCTCACACGCTTCCACAAACAAACACATATGAATCATATTAATATAGTCTCTAAGCAATAAAGCAAGATTTCAAGCAATATACACCATATTCATATCTAAAGTAGTGTAAACCATCGCAAGCTCAACAAGACATCACAGCTCTCTAGGAAACTCTAAGCAAGTTGAACTCCTCTAGCCACAACATATCCTGCGAGGTCTTCTCAATATTTTCCCTTCCTTAGGATCACTTTCAAGCCTTGATTCCATAAGCCATTCTATTCAACTTCAACTAAATTTATTTTCATACAGAGAAGATCTTTCTAAGGTCATTTATCTACGTCTCTTAGTTGGGTTCTATCTTTATGATGAAAATCTCCAAGGGTCTTTGGACAATCTTAATGTCTTTCCTTCGTTGAAGGTTCCTTAAAATATCCCAACCTTGATTTCTTGGATTCATTTCCCTTTGATATCATTGTCAAATCCTTCACAAACTTAAGGACTTGGCCTTTGAATTGATCACATCCAGTCCTTGCTTTTCCTATCGCTTAACCTTGATCCTAGTTCTTATTCATCACCAAGAATCATTTAATTTAGTCTCTTTAATGCACTCAATACTTTCCTTCTAAAATATGTCTTTGTACTAGATTAGGGATAATGAGGCATCCATGATCTAAGAACTAATGAGGATTTTCTCTCTATAGAGATAAGTTGTCTTTGAAGAGATTGATCCAATTTATCCATATTTACACAATTTGGTTTTTTAAAGATTAAATCTAGGGCATAGGGATAATCTTAACTCTATCTCATCTATTTATCTTTCTTTTTATTTCTCTCTCTAGAATTCTCGCCCAAAAAGAAATTCTAATTTGAAATCTCAACAATCCCTAACTTCCTTTCACTGAACTAGGGTAATTCTCCCATCTTGCTATTATCTTTGTAATCTCATCTTGCTATTATATTATCTCTCTACATTTTTATCCTTGGTTTCTCTCTCTAGGCATGGGGGTAACTCTAAATTTGGAATTTAAGTCTAATTCTCCTAATTAAGATCCATCATCTATAATTTAATCCAAAATCTCATCTAGACTTAGGTTCCCCTCAATTTAGAGCATCTAGACTAGAGTAGTCTATCCCAATCTCTAATTCTCAAGGGAACAAAAGGATTTCCTCAATTTGATAAGGTTCTACAAAGTTTAAGCATTAAATTATAGGTTAATGGATAAAAATTAGAGCTTTAAGATCTGAGCTTTTAGAAATGTGTAAAGAATAAGAAATTATTTTTAGAATTTTATTTAAATTAAAATCATCATAGAATAGCCAACTTATTTACAAAAGAATAGGAAAATGTAAATTATAAGAAAAAGGGGTAATTGTACCTTGGAAAAATTAGTAGTAGCTTTGTCGTACCTAGTAGATTTGAACTCTTCTCCTCTTCAATATCCCTCAAGTTTTTATGTGTATCCCTAGGCCTTGTACAACTCCAAGTAATCAATCTCTTCCACTCAAATGATTGGTAAAGCTAACATATGGCCAATGGATATGTGCACCACTGTTAAAAACCAACCATAAAGTACTCTCCTTCTTTTAAGAAAGAATTCATGGATTTCTCATGAAGAAGGGCCTTCCTATATTTATAAATGGCCGATACACTCTCTACATACACCATTAGTTCACTCAAGTTGGTAGCCCACCATATCTTACGCAACTCAACCTTAGACTTCATGCATGCACCCATTTTCTCATGTCCTTAACTATTCTACATGCATCCACCCCCATACATCACCCACGAGCCAATAAGCTTGCTCGCAAGCCCAAGCTCGCAAGCCTGTAAGCTTACAAGCTGGTAAGTCTGTAATTTTGCAAGCTAGTAAGCTCATAATTTTGCAAGTCTCTAACCAGCACCTTTGCAATCCCAACAATCCCTCAAGTCAATGAATAAGCCCAACAACCAATAGGTTCACTAGTCCACAAGCGGATCATAAGCCTAGTAGGCCATTGTTTAAGGTATGAGACTCTCCACCTATGCTCTTTTGATAGATTTTTTGAAGTAGGACTTGAAGTTTTCAAGCACTTGCCTAAGATTTTATCATCTTTGGCTTTCATGAGCTCTTTTAGTTTAGCCTCTCTCTCATTGTTGTTAGCTTTGGCTTCATTATGGTTCTTCCTTGCCATGCTTACATGTTTAGTAATATGAGAGACTTGGTGTTTTGTTCTATAGGCCACTTGCTTAGTTAGAGTGAAGGCTAATTTAGGATAACCTTCCACTATTTGGTATGTGAATCCCCGTCCTCTTAACATATTGCAACCAATGAAGGTTAATTGTTTATGGCACACAACACATTTTCATTAAATGGGATTAATGGTGGGGATATCTTGGCAAGTTGAGATGCTCTCTTCTCTTGACATATCATCGATGACTCATCAACTCGAGGAGAGCTACTAAGCTCAACATGTCATCCCTCATTGGCTTGAGGAGAGCTATTGAGCTCAAGATGTACAAAGTAGTCATCTCCATTCCATCTAACCAAGTGAATCTAATTGCAAGTTTCTCTAGGAGAGTGCCCATAGTGGCCAAAACATAAATCCAATCATCAAAGTCGCCACATTCTAGAAGAGGTGCATATTTGGTCTCCTCATCTTTACTGCCTAGCAACTTGTTACAAGAACAACATATGTGACCAAAGTGGCCTGAGCAATTATCTCGTATTCTTTTGCAAGAACTCCCTAAACCATTGGGTGAGTCTTCCTTATCTTGAGATTGACTTTTAAGGTCGGGTCACCTTTTGATGTATGATTAGTGTCCCAAATGGGTCATGCCCTAAGGAAGTAGCGAAATCACCTTTGAGAACAGAGACGATGAAGCTAATGACAAAAGCATTTCTCTATTCGAGTCTTAGAACGAGCTTGCTCACTTCTAACCCCGGCTCGAAAAACAAAAAATCAGTGTCCCAATCATGCACTAGCCTTGCATTCTGTCACCACATATGACTTCATGCATATCTTCTAACCTTTGTATTTCGATTTGGATTACAATTATGCTATCAAGTACCACTTTGATGCCCCGTCCTTGTGTTTTCATCGTTTGCGCTACTAATGATACTACCAACCTTGGTGCTTAGCCTTGGACTTTATTAGTTTTTTACTCCATAGTTTGAAGTTGGTAATTGACTGGTCCCTAAAATCCTTTAGAACCTTTTCATAAATTTTACTTTTAGCATATATGCCAAGCTCTGATTTAGCAAGTCAACATACCAAAAATCAATAGCAATGCAGCATATGCCAAGCTCTAATTGACTTGTTGGTATGTTGACTTGCAAACAACTAGTAGCAAGTCAACATACCAACAATTAATAGCAATGCAAACTAAGAATATTAAAAATGCCGTATACTAGAACTCTAGCCTACAAGAGCCCACATATAATCATGTAACAAGCCATCTCATTGTTTAACTGCTGGCAAGAAACTTTTTCATCCCCATGCCAAGAGTGAATTTAGTTACAGTCAAAGGTTTGGGTTAATTTCTTGTCATGGTTTAATCTTCCTCTTTATCAAAATCAAATCATGTGGTTTAAGTTCCAAACCTTGACAATTCGGGGTGCACACACCCTAAATTCATGACACTTTTTCTTTCTAGTTAATCATTCTAAAGGATGATTCCTTCTCCTTTCAATGTAACCAATAGTTGGGAACAAATGTATTGTTTTGAATAGTTATAGTGAATTGTGGATTCCCCTTGTAAACTAGTTGTTGCTTTGTGTGTTCTTGCATGGTTTCTAAGTGGCCTTGGCTCCAAGGTGTTCATTTTCCTACAATATGGAATAAACGAGTCCAACAAGGTTAAGCATCACAAGTCAACTTCACTTTTGTAGTGGAAGTAGAGAGACCAAGGCATGCCTCCCCCCAAAATATGGTAATAATTGTACTTATTTTTCCATTTTGATAGTTTTTCTATTTGTATGGTCTTGTGATTTCTAATAATATGCATCCCATTTTTTACTTTCTCCTCTCTTACTACCTCATGGTTGGCAAAAAACAATGTTTGCACAAATTGTAAATTTGTTACAAAATGATTTCTAAACTTTCTTGTTAAAATTTACGTCGTTCTATGCATCAAATTTATATGCGCATTCTCTATCACTTTTTTCTCCCTCTATCATAAGCCTAGAAAATTTAGACACAACATATAATTTCCATTACTTGAAAAGAAAAGAAAGCACAAAATAAGAAATTATTAAGATATATAAATCCTTTAATGACTTATTTCTCATTGTTTATTTACCAACACTCTTGCTTATCATGTCATTTTTGCTTTTACCTACACTGTTATCAACACCCCCCCCAACAATAGCTTCTTTTATTATCTATACCTAAGCTAACATTGAGTTAATTTCTTATATTTGCATTTTTTTAACGGATGCTCACAACCTATCAAGCAATAGGAAATCAAAGAGCCTACAGCTGAACTAAAAAAGAAATGTAAGAAAAGGAAAGAGAGAGATTGTAGAGAGAATTGTTTAGTGACCTCCATACAAATTATGCACTAATACTAAGTTCTAATCCTACACACATTTGTGACTCATAACAATTCTCATATTTTGACCCCAAAAAGCAGTTGGTATGATCATCACCCAAGTATTGCATGCATGCAAAGAAGCTTATTTTTGCTATGGTCTTTGCATTAAAGCAGTGTAGACTATTATCTGTATGGGACAATTTTCAGCAATTAGTACGCATTTCGAGAGCAAAAACATATTTGAAGAGAGTTGAGTTGATGCAATACTTTTATCTTGAAATAGGTTAAAGTAATGTGATTGCTGATGCATTGTGAGCATAACCCACTTCACTGCGACTTCTCCTTTGGTTGAAAAGACTATTGTTCCTATGAGTCGGGGAAAACAAAGACATCGAGGTATCTTCAATACTTTGTAATAAGATTCTCAATACTACTTTTCTAAATTTAAGGACATTGGGACCATAACTGGGGTAAAAGGGTTGTCATTTCAAAGACTCCCATCCTTTTAGCAGCACAAAGTGTATGCAACCAAGCCTTTTGTGTTATAATGCATATCAATTCTTGGCCTTGGTGTAAACCTTAGTGAATTTGTACAAATTTGATCTTTTTTCAAGTGAATGAAAAATAATTATAACCAATCTCAAAGCGACCAGCCGGATGTGTCGGCTTAAGGAAACGCTACTGAGTCATAATTATGGAGAATTGCATGTACATTTATTGTATTAATTTCATAGCGTATAACTAGGAAGTCTAAGTTCGCAACAAGACCCTATCATCATCAGACTTATCTCAAGAGGAGGTGAAGTTTGCATTAGTGATATATGTGTCCGCCGCGGGCGCGGGCGCGGGCGTTTATACATGCATATACATAAATACATATATACATATATCTATTTATACATGTACATACTTAACATATATATATGTGTGTGTGCGTGTGTAGTGCTTCCTTATTTAACGTACAGCTCTTCAGGCCACCACTGTCAAGCAAGAAAACAAAAAGAACCTACAAAATCAAATAGACGTCGCTGTGCTAAGTTCACGATTAAGTGCCAGAAGTTAAGTCTTAAGGGTTGCCAAAATTGTTCATTACTTTATTCCCCACTCGGAAAAGAATGGAATTCCAAAAGCAACTGACCCAGACAAAGTGCCTCCAAGGTTACAGAACAAGGGAGAATCCCCAAGGAACATCAATAACTCCCTCTTTACACCCAAGCAACCTGGGACAACCAATGGCATGATTTTCCCCAGCATGCCACATATGCCAAAAGCCACTCTAAATATGTGAGGATAATATCACACAGATAGGCCAGCTATAGGAGCTGCAATCACTGCATCAAGAAGTTACCATGACCAGAGAGCGTAACTCACTATCCCTAACATGGGTGAAAACTCTCATGTCTAGAGTTCTCTCTAGTTATACACACTTTACAGATTATTTTTTATTTTTTACAACCCAGCTTTGTGCACTGGGGCATACCAGAGTGCTACTCAGAAGTAGCAGACGAGAGGCTCTTGTGGAAAGCCATTGAGAAAACACAATCACCCCCACTAAGGTGGAAGCAACCATATAATCAAGCCTTCTTTAATTATATATTTTTACAGCCTTCTCAAAGCTATGCCGATTCTGCAGCCAGAAGAGAGAATTAATAAATACCAAGAGCACGGTTGGGCTTGAAAATTGAACTTCAGCAGGTCACCTTTGCCAATATCCATCACAGAAAAAACAGTATATGCATGTGCCTGTAAACAGAAACACCACCTGATTGGCCTGGTGTGATCTCTTTGGTGAAGAGTCAGCATGCTCCAAGCCAAGATAATACTCCCAAGCACCATATGTCTCCTTTTTCTATACAGGAATATTAAGAACACAAGAAAGATTCTGTTACAACCCTCTCAATTCCAATAGAACTTGCAGATTAGAAGAGTCGTGTGTACAATCAACATAAAGAGAAAGGAAACACTACATGTTTTGAAAACGGGCAGCCGCAGCAGCAGTCACAGTGACTTTTGCTGTGGCTCCCCATTTTTTGAAATGGTGCATGTGAATTCCTCTTCCTCACGTCATGGTGGTCGATGCGCAACAGGGAATAAGGGGAAAAGAAGAGGGAGGCGGGATGGGGGCGCATGTGGAAATCATAATTTGTGGGAGGGGGCGGTGGGCTGCCATCAGGTTAACAGGAGGGGGGGGTTGCATGACACCAATACCTGGAATCTGCTACCGATGATGTCGGAGTCTACAAAATATTCTGGCCGCCCCAAAGATACAAAGGCAAACTTCCACTGCATATTGAAGTATGTATATCAAAATTTCCTATAAGAATGAACATTGTTGAAGCCAGGGGTCCAATAGGCAAAGCAATCCAGTGACACTGCTGGTTCTCACCTTTGAGAACTCATCATCGGAGACTTCAAGCTTCTTTTGGATTCGGGATTTCACGGCGAGCAACGTCTCATTCTCACGAATGACTACAAAGAAAGGCTCCCCAAAGTTTTGCACCTGATCATCATAAAAAGAAAAAGTCCATCCTTTTGACCTATAGCATATGGTAGAAAAAAACGAACTTGAAAGAGAATGAATGGTTGCACAAAATCTTTCGTGATGCCTACTGCCAGCAGCCCACACCATTTGATTTTGAGTCGCATCTCGCGTGAAGTGGTAGACATGTATCAAACGATCTTGTGGTCCCAGCCCCTTCTCTTCATCAGGGATCTAAGGACCACCAAAAAAAAAGACGCGCGCACAGACATAAGTCTCACAGTTAGCTCTGGATTTATCATTATACTACTTATTTTGAACATCAGGAATGTAAGGACCACCACAAAAAAAGACACCCGCACAGACATTAGTCTCACAGTTAGCTCTGGATTTATCATCATACTACTTATTTTGAAAAGTACGGCATGCGATTGATCTGTGTTTGGACTTCGATTCATAAGAAAAGGGATGCAGGGCTGCTTCCTAGACTTGGTTACTGGACTCTGTCCTCTCGTGTAAATTGACAGTGGATGGTGTCATGGAGGTGAGTACCGTAACCCCCTTAACTGTGTGAGAAGTAATGTGGTGTACAGTAGGCTCCTTTGGGACTCCATAGAAGCTCCACTTGTGAAGAAGAGTGTGTGTGTGTGAGAGAGACGATCTAGAACATTTGAAATTGATGATGGGATCCCATCACAAAGTCGCCTGTGCTGGAGTCTCCACCATAGAAAAATAAATCAGCTCTAATGGAAATGATAGACTAATACATGATAGAAGCGTTTCCTTCCCAGATGCCCAGTCTACTACATGATCAGAGGCCAATACACAGTCCTTCCTACACATGCCGGGGAATACTTCATTGCACACCCAGATGAGCAGGTTGACACCATTTGATTACAAACCTACCCTGTCATGGATGGGTGTGATGAAATGAAAGATGAATAAGAAGTCATAGATACCATTAAATGGTGTCTATTCTCTCAACATGTTCTATGTAAGCTTGCAAGCTCCAGGCCAAGATAAAGGTACGGTTAAGTATGCACCCTACAAGGTGAAAGTCATGCAGTACTTGCTTTGAAAATAAATGAGAATCATAAGAATGATAACCGAAACAATAGCATCGTAGGCTTGATAATCAGAGTTAATCCATTTCATAATCAACAGGCATGCTGTCATTGCCCATAATCTCTGGCCTAAAAATGCTACCTCTTCAGCCCGTAGAGTCCAGTACTGATCATTTATGTTCTCAATCTTTTCGTTTAATGGAAATATCTGCAGAAGAAGAAGGCAATGCTCAGCAACCTTGACAGAAACAGATGTAGAAAGCTGTTCAAATTCCACAGTATTGATATAATGACCTTGTATATTTTGTGGTAGAAAACCTCCAAAATCCGGAGCTCTGCTTTTGGATTGGAAAGCTCCACCTTTGATGTGTCAAAGATAAGAAAGACGACACAAAAAGCACCAGAACTTAAATCTGCCGATCTAGAATGACCAGACAGTTTGTCATCCTAGATCTCCAAAATCATTTAAACAGCTGGCCTATACTCACCTTCTTCTTCAGCTCACATATCACGTCTCCAACAGTACTTTGCTTCGGAAGCCTAACGTTGTGTACTGAAACCTATACATTTTCCAAGCAAATAGACCAATCAGTAGAAGTGGAGAAGATACTAAGGTTGCTAAGAAAACTTGGCGCTCATGCGGTACGACACACTTGACAGCAGTTAAGCATGGCGGAGAATGAACCAAGCTCGCAGAAAACTTGTCACTCAGTACCACACTTAATGGTAGAAGGCATGGTTCTAACCTCCTCTGTTTTTGAGTTGTGAAAAGCCACTTTTAGAGTCTTCAACCCTTGCAACTCTGGTAACGGTATATCCAGAACTTCAAAATATAGGATATCTGACATCTGAGGACGACAAATCCTACTATGAGCACTTAGTTTTCAAGTCAGTGAAAAGTTACACCACCCCCCAATAAAAAACCTACAAAACCACACTGATGATACCATTCAAATTGAAACCCTAGTCATTACTTGATTGGACACCTGGTTGTAATGGATAAGCATATCACCAAGCCGCTCTACACCACGATACTTAATAGGCTGTGGCTTTGGCTGCTGGGCATAGCAGTTGTGAGATGTCAACCTTATCTTAGAAGGATCATCTAAGCCAACTTGCCGAGCCACTCTCTCAGTAACATCATCATAAAAATGTTGCTTTGACCTGTTGAAGTAAAATTATTAGAGGAGGCATAATTCAAGACAAAGACAGGAGGTATCACCCAACATATTCCTTAATGTATCACATGCTCACTCTGCTCTCACAGAGAGCAAGTAGGTAATTTTGAGAGTAATTCCAAGAGTGGTTGCAGAACTTACAGTTCTAGACAAAAATCGTCCTCTTTGGGCTTGTCAAGCCGCCGGAAGTGTACCACCTTCAAAAACGAAGTAGAATTTTCATTAATATTCTTCCATGGGAGAAGTTTTGAATTTGTCAACACAAAACTCTGCATGATTCTTGATATACATTGCTACATAAACAGGCAGTTATCCCTTAGACATGCCAGCCAAAACGGCACTCAACTTATCATCAAGCAGGATGCAGAAAGCTACTGACCTTAAGCTTATAGGCATAGCAAAAATGGAGAAATGCTAAATAGATATGCATAAACATGGTTAACAACCTAGAATCTTCAAAGTAAATTGCACAAACAAAACCTCCATTTGAACTCAAAAATCCATACTTATTGCATATATCGATCAATTTCAATAGGTGGACTTACTTGCCGGTTATTTACATACTCCAAATAAGAAGGAACATCAGGGTACCGGTACTGCAGCAAATTCTCCCGGGTCAGAGTTTTTTGAAAGCAAATGATATCCCCGTCCTCCAGCTGGGGTGCACCAAAAAAAACTCAACAGTATTAGAGAAATGAGGATTAGTTAGTAGAAACTTTGATTGCAAGTAGAGCACTTTGCATGTGTAGTAGCATGGGCGCAGGCACGCGTGTGCAGCATAATTTACAGGGATTCCTCAAAGAAGTAAACAAAGGAAGAAGAAGTCACTTCAGAAACCGTACCTGGCTTGCCCTAAATGTTGCTCTCTTCTCGATAGGTTCACACATGACATTAGGCTCAAACTTGATTTCCTGTGTATCAAAAGCAGTATGCCGATTCCTCTAAACTGGACCATCTTTCTTAGGAGATTATTAAACCAAAATTGCTATTAGCAGCATACCTCAAACAGTTGGATCTCTTCATGTGATTCAAACCCAGCCATATCATTCAACTTGTCCAAGATGTCAAGCGGCTTACCACTTGCCTTAACAAAAGTTCTTCCAACATAACTGTACACAGAAACAAAACAACAGAATCAGAGCGGTCAAAATCCCCCCCCAGGCAATTTCTTTTTTTTTTTTACTACTTTTTTTTTGAGGTGATGTGGCGACTCGCGCAGGCCATCTCAGCAACTGTCTCTTCAGTTGCACATGAAAATTCGTTTTTGAGTTATAAGCATCTCTTTCTATTTTCCAAAGAGGGAAAGAGAACTAACTCTTTCTATTTGTTGACAAAGGAAAGTTTCCTATGCAAACTAAAACATGTGTAAAAGTTTCCCATGCAACCTAACATGTGTAATCTTTTTCTATTTTAAACTAAGAAAGCTTTTTAGAAAGGAATTCACCTATGAAAGGAGGTGATTCCCTTCATTTTGGAAGAGGAGAGTTCATGTAAACTTGTGCATTTTTTAAGACTAGCTTATTC
This sequence comes from Cibotium barometz, assembly GCF_041138505.1. Classification (NCBI taxonomy): domain Eukaryota; kingdom Viridiplantae; phylum Streptophyta; class Polypodiopsida; order Cyatheales; family Cibotiaceae; genus Cibotium; species Cibotium barometz. Next base: position 11,881,594 of record NC_141083.1, read on the forward strand.
TCTACCAAGTATAGAGAACCTCTTTTTTTTTTTTCAAGAGAGAAGGCTATCATGTGAAGACGGAGGTGCTACTCAAGAAGAGGCTTTGAAGAGTTGAAGAAGAGCTTGCTGATTTTCTTCATCAAAGGACTTCACTCTTGTGAGCATCCTTGCCACAAGAGAAGATAACCGGTTGTGTGACCCATCGGTAGGCCATTGGGGTGGCACACAGACAGGTGAGTTTCTCCAACACTTGTGTGATTCTCCACGAACTTCAGGATCCTTTGGCCAAAATGAAGAAATATGACGTAATTCTCATGCCTATGGTGAGGAGGCGCTCCTTCGCCGAATCAAAGAAATGGAGGACCTGCTGACCGATCCAGTTGTGCAAGCGGTAGTGTCAAAGAAGGCCATCAACCATTCCAAGGTATCTCATTTTGAAGATTATGTGAAGAGATCAGATTTAGGTGATCCTATGCTGCTTGCAAAGGAATACCTCTATGAGAAGGGAATCATTGGTCCCGATCCATCTGGGCAAGCTGTTTTCTTAGAGCCCTACATCATAGCTTCCTCTAATATATCACCAACAAAGTCACCCATGATGGTGAAAAAGACAGCTGTTCAAGATACCAAGGAGAAAGAGAAGAAAGAGACCTACAAGCTCGGAGATCGAAGTGTGAAACTGCCTTACTTTGATGGGAAGGACCGTGACATCTCAAAGATCTTAGCCTTCATCTGGGAGTTTGATTTGGCTTTCAAGAACCGGAACTTCTCGGAAGAATCTAAACTCCATCAGGTAGCTATACATCTTAGAGAAGTTGCTAGTAATTGGTATCTAACACTTGTTACCAGGAATCTCAATCCAAAAACTTGGGAGGAGTTCAAAGGAGATAATGTGCAAACGTATATTAATCGGTTTTGGGAGGTCTACCTCAAAGCTCCTCAATACATCGCCATCAATGATAGTGAAGTGATCTGCAAGTTTAAGGGAGGTTTGAATCCTCTCTTACATCCTCTCATGCCTCTGAAGGATTGCATGGAGTCTGCATTGAATGCAGAATCTCGTGACATGAAGTGGATGATAAAGAGGAAGGGGTCTTCTTCGGAGGAGCCACACTTAAAGAGAAGGCAAAGAACCAAGAGAAGAAGCCTTATGTAACCTCCAAATCATCCAATTCCAAAGATCAAACCAAAAAGCCTAAACCAATCTTCAAGAAGCTGTCAAAGGAGGAGCTAGAGCAACACATCAAAGAAGGAAGATGCTTCCAGTGTGGACAAAAAGGGCACATGGCTTGGGAATGCAAAAAGAAGGATGCTGAGAAGAGGACCGAAGAAGAAACATCAAAACCTAAGGTTGGTACCATAGCTGATGTGCAAGTTCCAGAAGCCAGCCACAACGCCAAAGAAAGACAACCATGGAAGACATTTGGTAAGTTAAGAAATCAGTCTCTGGTAGTTATGATTGACTCTGGGTCTACTCATAACTTCATCTCTGAAGAGGTGGCCAGATCCATTGGCCTAATGGAGGAAGACAAAGGTATACCCACTATTGCTGACACACTTTTTGGTCGACAAGAACAAGTTGTCCCTATGAAGGATCCTTTGAGGATTCACATAGGAAACTGCTTGGATCATGTGGATTTTCTCATAGGCCCTACTCAAGGGTGTGATGCAATGCTGGGAATGCCTTGGATGCACAAGGTCAAAGCTATACCTGTGTACGGCTGAAACCGATCCCGTCAAGTGGGAATAGACTCCGTTGGACACCCACACGCATAATAGCACAACTTAATACCACAATTTGAAATGGACAACTTAATAACAACTTGAAATTGAAATGAAATGAAATGAGATAGATGGACACCAGCACTGGGGTCGGAACGGGCCGGCCCCCCCCTCAATATATGATATATTTATAGGGAGTATTTAACAAATACAATGCTCCATGGGTTCCAAGAACCAGATGATGTCCATGTACGAATGAATACAGTACCAAACAAAAGGCTCGAAGTCGACGTTCGAAGTAGAGCGACCACTTGAGAGGTCCAGTCTCTACGGTCCTGTGCTTTCCCTGGACTCCGCGGAGAGTGCCCCACTGGTGTTCCAAGACCACGCACAAACAGGCGCTCTCATACTAACGCCTGGCTCTCCCGATCTCAGCACCTTTGGACCGTGGTTCTCCAAGAGCTTGGACTACCCGGCACCGAACGAGTGTTTCCGTGGAGAGAATCCCTTATCAAATTTATAACAAAGTACTTTACTTAAATCTGAAAATTCACTTACTTGTGGATGGCAAATGGAAGACCAATACTCATGGTGTCTGTGTGCAGTTACTTGAGAGAGACACCGAGGCACAGCAGCCTGTCGAGGAGGTTGAGGAAGGCAGCTTGCTGTGAGAGGCGTAACCACCTGAAGAAGGTGCAAAACCACCGGTAGCCGTCTATGGATAGGAGGTGTAACAACCTCTTACCAAAAGGAGATGGAGCAGCTGCCTTGTTGAAAGATGTAACACCCGGCTGCAGGAGCCTGTGAGATGGCACAGTTGCCTGCAGGTGAGGAAGTGGAGTAGGCGCAGCTGTTTGCTGTAGATGCAGCACACAGCCACCTACAAGGTCGCCTACAGGTGAGGAGGCGTGCTGCTGGAGAATCAGCACAATCTGCTGGACAGGGGAAAATCACCGATTGCTGAGGTGATGAAGCGCAGCTTGTATGGACAGGAAGCGTCTGGCTGCAGCCTGCGCTGCCTGTAGTGCAGAGAGAATAGCCGACTGTAAGAGGACTAGCGCAGCCGCCCTGAGCCAGTAAAGTCGCCTGCAGCCTGCGCAGCTGTCTTGTGTAGTGAGCAGCCCACTGGATAACCAGCGCAGCCACCAGTAAAGGGTACAGAAGCGCAGCCTGATGAGAGGAGGAGGCGCAGCAGTACTGAAGTGGGGGAGGCGCCAGTATGCAAAACACAACCCCGTACAAAGGTCACAGCCGCCTGCTGTGAGAGGAGGAGCACCCGCTTGCAAGGGAGGAGACGCCTGGCTGCAGCCTGAAGAGGCGTGGAGGAACTGAATCGCCGGCCGCTGAGATGGTGGAGATGGCGTCGTTTGAAAACAAAACCAAGGAGATGATCGCCAAGGTTGGTACAATGGAGGTGGTGGCTCTCTTTTTGTACAGGTTGGAGAAGGAGTAAAACCATAGTGTTGGCTGGCTCCCCCACGTTTGCATGTGGGTGGCCAGTTCCATGGTGGTGTGGGTAGGTGACCATGCACCCACCCCCACACACACACAAGTCAAGTGTGGCTCCCCACCTTGGCCCCTAAGTGGGTGCCCACTTTTAAGTGAGTGTGAACATATAACCTTATAAAACAAAAGGTTAGAATATAAAATATTAAACCAACATGTGCAATACACTTACCACCTGTTCACACGCAACAAAACTCGTCAGAAGACAGAGCAAACTTCACGACTCACTGGCAGGCGTCCCCGCTCAGTAAGTAACACGTCAAGCAAGCAAACACAAAAATACAAGTCATGCGAAAACAGTTTCAAACATGCAGAACATGAGTGTATGTGCAAATAGTATCATGGACATATCTCCCGTTCATGGAACAAGTACAAAATATCTGTCGGCACAAAAATGGCACGACGTAAAACATAAATCTTGGTCTTCCTATGGAGTGACAGTCCCATAGGTAAGACACAGTTCCAGGCACGAGCCTCCCTATGGAGTGACAGTCCCATAGGCAAGAGTGACAATCCCATGAATAGAACATAGTCCAGGTCATACACGGGTGGCACCAGTCTGGCTCCCGTCCATACGACACCTTCCTGCTAACACACGGGTGGCACCAGTCTGGCTCCCATCCACGTCAGCAAAATACTGGCCTCTTCACATGAGACACCGGCCTGGCCTCAAGTGAACGAGACACAAAAACTGGAGATGGACCAAATGGTCGGCCAATTGGTGACAACGGCCCAGATGAAGATAAAATCAAGATTACTCATAAAGGAAAGAATATTGCATTAGAAGTAGGAGTTCGGGGAAACTCCATTCCTCTTGTTGGTCATGCACACATTAAGAAAGCAATGAAAAGTTCCATTTGCAGTTATTTGGTTTTTGCACAAGAAAGTAAATCTGAAAATGATGTAAATGTTGAGCATATGAATTTTGTGCAACAATTCAAAGATTGTTTCAGTGAGTCTCTTCCAGGTGAACTCCCACCTGAAAGACCTGAAGACCACAAGATAGATCTCATTCCAGGAAGCTCGACTCCGAATCAAGCTTCTTATCGGGTGAGTGCTTCACAACGGGAGGAGATCATGAGACAAGTAAATGAACTACTGGAGAAGGGCTTGATCCGACCTAGCCACTTTCCCTACTGCTCGCCAATCTTGCTGGTACAAAAAAAGGATGGCTCTTTCCGCATGTGTGTGGATTACCAAGCCCTAAACAAGGACACTGTGAAGAATAGATACCCTATTCCAAGAATCGATGATATCTTGGACACACTCAGTGGAGCTTCAATCTTCAACCGCATTGATCTGAAAAGTGGGTATCATCAAGTTCGGATTGCACCGAAGGACATCTCAAAGACTGCATTCTGCACCACCTTTGGTCTCTATGAGTTCTTGGTCATGCCTTTTGATCTGACTAATGCTCCAGCGACCTTCAACCGAATGATGGGTCGGATTTTCAGTAAACACAGAAAATTTTGTGAAAGTTTCTTTGATGACATTATTGTCTTTTTACGAAATGACAAGGAACACAAGAAGCATTTAGCTATAGTATTTCAAGAACTCAGAACACATAAGTTGTATATAAATCCAAAGAAGAGTGAGTTCTTTTCGCAAGAAATCAAGTTCTTAGGGCACATTCTCCAAGCAGGTGTGCGAATGATGGATCCAACCAAAGTCAAGGCCATTGTGGAGTGGCCAACTTCGAAGGATGTCCATGAAGTGAGAAGCTTTCTTGGACTTTGCTCCTACTACCGGCAGTATGTGCACTACTTTGAACACATTGCTACACCATTGCATGACTTGTGCAAAAAGAGGGCTATTTTCAAGTGGACTCAAAGTGAGGAAGCTGCCTTCAAAAGATTGAAAGAAGAGGCGAGCAAAAATATTGTTTTGCATCTGCCAAATTTAAATAAAGATTTTGTAATACATTGTGATGCTTCCGATGTAGGCATTGGTGTTGTCTTCATGCAGGAAGGAAGACCGATTGCCTATGAAAGCCGGAAGTTGCAAGAAGCTGAAAAGAACTACACCTATCAAAGGGAATTGCTTGCGGTGGTTCATGCTTTGACCATCTGGAAGCATTATCTCTTGGGTACTACTTTTGTGGTCAAGACTGATCACCAAAGTCTAAAGTACTTTCTTACCCAGAAGAAGATGTCACCTATGCAGATGAGATGGGCAAATTTCTTGTCCATGTTTCACTTTACAGTGGAGAGCATGAAGGGTAAAAACAACTTGGTTGTTGATGCTTTATCCAGGAGACCTGAAGTTGGTGCCATCACTATTGGCTACCACACCGACTTCACAGTAATGCGTGATTTATATGCTACAGATGCAGATTTTTCTCAGATATGGCACTGCTTACAAGAAGGAAACATTAGGATGCCTTTCTTCCTAAGGGAAGGTTTCTTAATGATGAAGGATAAGCTATGCATAGTGAAAGATTTAAGGAAAAGAGTTATGGAGGAATGCCAAGCCCCTCCATTTGTTGGTCATAGGGGAATTCTCCCTACCACACAAATGATAGAAAGATATTTCTATTGGCCTTCTATGAGGAAGGACATTGAGACATTTGTTCATAAATGTATCACGTGCCAAAAGGTGAAGTTTGATCAAGGTAAGTCGCAAGGCCTACTACAACCCTTGCCTATTCCAAGCAAACCATGGAAAAGCATTGCCATGGACTTCATTACAGGATTGCCAAAAACTCCCAAAGGGAATGATGCCATATGGACAATTGTGGATAGGTTCAATAAAATGGCTCACTTCATTCTAGTAAAGAAAGCAATTGGAGCCGAACAGATGGCCATTACTTATTTGGCTCAAATCTTCAAATATCATGGGCTTCCAAAGTCCATAGTGGGAGACAGAGATCCGAGGACTACCAGTTTATTCTGGAGAGCCCTCTTTGAGAATGTGGGAACTAAGCTTGATTTTTCTTCTTCTTATCACCCCCAAACAGATGGACAAAGTGAAAATGTCAACTTACAGATTTTAGATCTTCTAAAGTGCTTTTGTGCTGAAAAGAAAGCAACTTGGGAGAAGTATTTGCCTCTTCTGGAGTTTGCATACAACAACACTGTTCATTCTTCTACACGAAAAGCGCTCTTTGAAGTAGTTTATGGAAGGCTGCACTTGTTGCCCATAATGCAAACCAAAGAGAAGATATTTGCAGCTGATGGATTTGTACAAAACTTTGACCAGATGCTCACTCAAGTCAAGCAGAAGAAAGCTGCTGACAAGCATAGAAGGAAGACTGACTATAAGGAGGGTCAGTAGATGCTTCTCAAGTTTGAGAAGGCACGCTTGAAGAAGAAGAAGGGAAAGGAGAGTCAATTCATCAAACTCTCTAACAGGTATTATGGACCATTCAAGATCAAACAAATGATTAATGATGTGGCTGTTCGTCTTGAGTTGCCTTCTCATTGGCAAATTCATAACGCTTTTTAAAACCGGTCTATGGACACATAAAGCGGTAATTCATTCACAAATAACCTGGACTAACTCAGACACACAATCACAGAATCCTCGCTCCCTCGCTCAAAAGCACATTGGCCCCGAAGTCCGGCGCCCCTTGCGGTATTTCTTTATTGTTAAAAGGTTGGAAATTACAAAGCACAAGTGCAACATAGCACTCTACTTGCATCAGCTGAGTTTTACAAATTCTGAGAGAAATTTGCCAGCATAACTGCACTAAAACTGTTCCATAACATCTCAGAATGAGTCCCAACTGACAGGCTCACTTCCATAGGCATTAGACTATCCAATGGAGTCCCAGCTTGCTGTAATTTTCTGCACAAACCTGTTTTCAGCTCTGTTTTCAACCCAAAATAACCCTTGTATTGTCCTGGAGGACTTTAGCAAAGTCCTACTGCATTTTGGCATCAACCGGGCAACATAACAGCCCAAAAACAACACCTAAACAGTGCTGAAACAGCATTGTATTGAAGAGGTTACTACCCTCTTCCGTCCCTGCTTTGGTGTAGGAACCAACTACACCGGTTCCTGTTCAAAGAGGCAACTGGCCTTTGCATATAAGCATGAAATTCACACAATTGTACCTGATTTTATCTTATGAAAGCATTTCCATAGTCTGCAAGAGAGAGAAAGAGAGAGAGAGGTTGTGGGGAGCAAGCTCAACCCTCAATTCATGAGTTGTAGGGCAAGGGAGTGCACCACCATAGCTGTTTTTCTTGCAACAAAACCACACGATGGCTGCAAATGAGCCTCCTCTTCCCAAATTCCCACGCTTCCCTCTTCTCTATGAGGAAAATGCACCAAAATTTGACACTTCGCACATTTTTAAGCCTTTTCCACATGCAATCTTCCAGGCTAAAAATCTCCTAACTGGTTCACATTCTCACAACAGTCCTTAGTCAGCTTTTGGTCCCCTTGACATTCCGCACAAACTGACGCGAACACTTTTCAATTCCGACACTGCCAAAAATAGCAGTTCCCTAAATTTTAGGGATGATGTCATCTGCATTCCTTTTGGTCTCCTAACCATCTTTGACCACTATGGTCACTTCAGAATTTGCTTAGAATTTAAGATACATTCACATTTCGGTGGCAGCCACTTACTAATGTAAACTGGCCTATACCCTCATTCAGTGGCCATGTCCTGGACACTGTCCTTCATCTTTCAGTGCCCATGTCCTGGGCACTGTCATCTTTCAGTGCAGTTCTCAGGCTTAGCCAACCACTGGTCCAAAGTCCCACTGGCTGACCCATTCTGACATTGCAATGGCCCAAGCCCTTCCAAGAGATACCGGGGGAAAGCAACAGCAACCAAAGAGAAAGAAAAGAAAAATATATATATTTATTAAAAAAATGTAAATAAGGAAAACAACTGCAAAAAGTTTCACCTCCTGGTGACATACCCCCCTCTTGAAAGAAGCAAGCGACCTCGATTGCAAGTCCACATGCAAACGGATGACACAGGACGATCACAAGATTCCCCATGTGATTAGTGTCATCGCATGTATCTCCTGCCAACGGATGACACGGGGCGATGATAGGAATTCCCCACTACCATTTGTGCCATCGCAGGTTCAAGCCTTTCAAATACATGTTTCCAAATGCAACACAGGGCGATAGCATATCTTGTACTATTAGTGTCACAACATGTAAATCATTCATTTGAAGCGTAACAGATACAACTTCAAAGCACTGAAAGTTCATTCATTGATTAAGTCATTGACAACAAATGTCAAAACTGTACATTGCCAAACATATAATACAAATGTACAGGTCATTCAGAATTCAGCTTCAAAAAGCATATTAAATCATTGCAGGTTCTAACAGGAAGGCTTCCTTGTAAAGTTGCATCAACTGAGGTGAATCAGCCAGTTCAACCTCATCCATCCATTTAGCATCCATTGGTGAATAATTTCTGAATTTCACCAAGTACCTTCTTGCAACTTGTCCTTTCACTTTTCTGTCTTTATGGGCCAGAATCTGCTCAGGAACCAGAATTTCATCCAATTCCTCCACTTCAGGCTGTTCCTCTGGCACCATATCTTCTGGCACATTGCCAATAAAAGGCCTCAAAAGGCTCACATGAAATGCATTATGTATCTTCCAGGTTTCTGGCAATTTCAGCCTGTATGCTACATCACTTATCTTCTCTAAAACTTGGAAAGGACCATAATATCGCATACTCAGCTTAGGAAACAGACGTTCCTTGTCCTTTCTTTTTCTCAGTCGTGCCTTTTCAAAGCGCAATAAGACCCAGTCATTCTCTTTAAACAAGAGCTCTCGACGATGCATGTCAGCAGCTCTTTTCTGCTTAGCTTGTGACTTTTCCAAGGCATATTTGACCTTCTTATACGCTTCTTGCCATCCCTCAATATACCGATCTGCTTCAAATATCTTATCCTTTGTCTGCAGAATGGGAGGTACTTTCTTGCCACCTTCAACAATTTCAAAAGGCGCCTTGCCAGTAGAGGAATGCACTGTATTGTTGTAGGCATACTCTACTAATGGCAAATAATGCTCCCAAGCTGCCTTATGTTCTGACACATAACATTTCAGCAGATCCAAGACAGTAGAGTTAGCCTCTTCAGACTGCCCATCAGTTTGAGGATGAAAAGAAGATGAGAATTTCAAGGTCGTGCCCATATTCTCAAACAATGCTTTCCAAAACAAGCTAGTCATCCTTGGGTCTCTATCACTGACTATAGACTGTGGCATACCATGGTATTTAAAGATATTCTGCATGAAAATCTTAACCATGTGCTCGGGCTTTATCTTCTTTCTAACAGGAATGAAGTGTGCTTGCTTGCTGAATCTACATATTATAGTCCAGATTCCATCATTGCCTGTCGTTGTCCTTGGAAGATCAAAAATAAAGTCCATGGCAATACTTTCCCATGGTCTCTCTGGAATAGGCAGTGGTTGCAATAACCAGGTGCCTTCTGTCTATCAAACTTGACTTTCTGGCATACTAGGCAAGATCTGACATAAGCATCAAGATCACGTCTCAAGGCTGGCCAATAAAAGAAAGTCTCTACCGCTTTCACTGTAGCATCAATGCCTCGATGTCCAGCATACGGTGGAGCATGACTTTCTAGCATTACTTTCGGCCTTAACTGCTTAGTCACACATAGCTTTCCATGCATCATGAGAAAGCCATCTTTCAGAAGATAGTGATCATGATGTTGATTATTCATTAGCTGCTCATAGATTCTGGAAAAATCTTCATCATTGGCATACTGTTCTTTCATATCATCCAATTCCTGGTGATAAGAAACAGAAACAGCTGACACTTGTGGTTTGCGAGACAATGCATCTGCAACCACATTCTTCTTGCCTTCCACATGCACTATCTGAAAATGGAACATTGACAGAAAATTTGCCCAACGCATGTGTTTCTCTAATAACTTTGCCTGTGTGAGAAAGTTTCTGAGCGTCTAATGATCCGTTTGCACAACAAAATCAGCACCAAGCAAATAGTGTTTCCAACTAGTAAGTGCATGGATCACAGCTAGCAGCTCTTTCTCATAAATCTGATAGTTCTTCTCAGTGTCAGAGAGTATTCTACTCTCATATGCCACGACTCGTCCATTCTGCATCAAGACAGCACCAATGCTGTTCCCACATGCATCACACTGCACAACAAATGACTTAGACAAATCTGGCAATGTCAACACAGGATCTGTAGTCATTTTCTGTTTCAGGCATCTAAATGCTGATTTCTCTTTATCTGTCCATTGCCATTTAATGGCCTTCTTTTCAAGCGCATGTAACGGTGAAGCAATCTCTGCAAAATGCCTTACAAATCTGCGGTAGTAAGAGCATAAGCCAAGAAAACTACCTTCGTCTAGTGTAGACAAATCAGTTCAACTTCATTCACTTGCTTTGCAAAAACCAAGTACGCAGAAAGATGATTTTTCATTACTGAAGTTATAGCAGAAGCAGAAATAACTGGGACAGACTCTCCTTTCAGCTTCACATCCAAAACATGAGTCTTGTCCCTATGTACAATTGTGATTTTCCTGTTGAAAGCATCCAACACTGCATGTTTCCTATGACACCATGGAATTCCCAACAAGACATCACATCCTTCCAAGGGCATGATAAGAAACTCCTCTGTGTCCACATAACTCTGTATATGCATACGAAGTTTGCCAAGTATAGGAGTGACAGGAACTGAATGCCCAGGACATGCCAAATCAGCCTGTCCAACTGGTCCCATCTCTTCAGCACGAATTCCCAACTTGGCTGCCAATGCCGGTGAAATAAAGTTGGCTCGAGCACCAGGGTCAAAGAAAATCAGCACTGTAGCATCTCTGATTTTACCCCATGCTTTGCACAATTCTGTAGCATTATCACATGGCTGGTCACCAACCATGTCAGGTACCAATCCTGCACTCGGCATTGTCTTCTCCTTGGGTGGCCCTTCTTTATCCTCGGCATCTTTTGTTGGCTGTTGTGGGCATTTTGCAGCCATATGCCCTTTCTGTTCACAGATGAAACATTTCCCAGCTTGCATCAATGCCTTTCTCTCTTCAAATGACTTGCCATATAGTGGCCTCTTCTGTCCTTTGCCTTGACCAACACTTTTCTGAGGTAAGTCTTCTTCTCAAATGGCTTCTTTCTATAGAATGGTCTAGGTGGGAAATCCCTCTTCACAAGTGGTTCCTGTTTGCCCTGAGGTTCCTTATTCGCTGTGCTCTTAAAGCCACATGAACCTCCCTGTAGCAATGCATTAGCCATGTTTGCATTCTCAATGAGCTGAGTCATGTTAGAAACGTTGGTCTTAATGCAATAATCCCTAATTTCTTTGGGCAAACCACAGCAATACTTCTCTATTTGCTCTGACAATGGCACTGTCCTGTAGGAAGTTACTGGCAAGAGTGCATCCCAAAACTTCTTATTATACTCTTCCAAATTTACACAGTTGGCTGCATCAAGTTTGTGCCATGTTGTCATAACATCCACTTCAAAAGTATTTGTAAGCCAGGCAAAAGAGAACTGCTGTTTAAACTGAATCCATGTAGCAGGTGCTTGTCCTTGCATCAACAATGAAGTCCACCACTGCAATGCATTGCCTTTCAAGAAAGTAGCAGCCTTCCGCACCTTAGAAGACTCTGTAAAGTTACCCCCAGTGTATGCTGCATCAAACTGCTGAATGAAAGTCAGAGCTTTCAATTTGTCTTGCATCCCACTGAAAGTCTCAAACTTTACTGCTTGACCTCCTTCTTTGTAATCCTTTTGCACCTTTTCTGCATCAGTCCTTACTGCTTTTTGTCCACTAGGTTGAGAAAATTCAGCCACACTGACAGGTGCTACGGGCCCCAAAGCTGGACTAAAATAAGTTTGAAATCCGGGCTACACACCTATATTGGCATAAAGAGGGTTCACAGCTTCCATAGACATCATTCCTGGTTACCCTCTTGACATCAATCCTGGCAAAACTGTGGGCGGTCGTCTAGCCATGGCCTGGAAAACAGATCCACCACCAAAATAGCCAGGCTGGGAAGCAAGGAATGGAGGAATGGTCGGCATGACCCTTTGCACATTACTTTCCTGGCCATTAAATGCATGTACCTGTGCCTGTGTAACATGCTGCACTGGATCAGCTGCCACTGCTGGTGTCTGCTCTACATGCTGTGGCATCCTTGGCATTTGTTCCTGTGCCCTGTCAACTGCATGCTGAGATGATTTAGCCTGGGAATCCCCTGTCCTTGACTGCAAATACCTCTTCATCTTGGGATTCTTCACCAACTGTTCAAAGGTACCAACCATGAAATAAATCCTCTTGTTCCTGTTCTTCCTCTAACAAGGCTGGCTGTACTATTGGCTCCATCCGAGCAGAGGCTGACGCCTGGGCACCTGTCACCTCTATATGCTGTCTGCGAGTAGAAGAGGAACTCTCTTCGGCAGGGAGCTTTCCTTTTCCTTTGTCTGTCATACTGTCAACTGAAAGTTTAAGGGAACCTGTATCCAAAGAAAGAGACCGTACTCTTTCTCACCTGTAATCAGTTGTACCTCACTATGTGTGTCTCCTGTTCACCCAATCCAATCCGTGTCCGGGCTCTTACAGAAAAGAGGACCCTATCCCGGCAACGGAACCATAAAACCGGTCTATGGACACATAAAGCGGTAATTCATTCACAAATAACCTGGACTAACTCAGACACACAATCACAGAATCCTCGCTCCCTCGCTCAACAGCACATTGGCCCCGAAGTCCGGCGCCCCTTGCGGTATTTCTTTATTGTTAAAAGGTTGGAAATTACAAAGCACAAGTGCAACATAGCACTCTACTTGCATCAGCTGAGTTTTACAAATTCTGAGAGAAATTTGCCAGCATAACTGCACTAAAACTGTTCCATAACATCTCAGAATGAGTCCCAACTGACAGGCTCACTTCCATAGGCATTAGACTATCCAATGGAGTCCCAGCTTGCTGTAATTTTCTGCACAAACCTGTTTTCAGCTCTGTTTTCAACCCAAAATAACCCTTGTATTGTCCTGGAGGACTTTAGCAAAGTCCTACTGCATTTTGGCATCAACCGGGCAACATAACAGCCCAAAAACAACACCTAAACAGTGCTGAAACAGCATTGTATTGAAGAGGTTACTACCCTCTTCCGTCCCTGCTTTGGTGTAGGAACCAACTACACCGGTTCCTGTTCAAAGAGGCAACTGGCCTTTGCATATAAGCATGAAATTCACACAATTGTACCTGATTTTATCTTATGAAAGCATTTCCATAGTCTGCAAGAGAGAGAAAGAGAGAGAGAGGCTGTGGGGAGCAAGCTCAACCCTCAATTCATGAGTTGTAGGGCAAGGGAGTGCACCACCATAGCTGTTTTTCTTGCAACAAAACCACACGATGGTTGCAAATGAGCCTCCTCTTCCCAAATTCCCACGCTTCCCTCTTCTCTATGAGGAAAATGCACCAAAATTTGACACTTGGCACATTTTTAAGCCTTTTCCACATGCAATCTTCCAGGCTAAAAATCTCCTGACTGGTTCACATTCTCACAACAGTCCTTAGTCAGCTTTTGGTCCCCTTGACATTCCGCACAAACTGACGCGAACACTTTTCAATTCCGACACTGCCAAAAATAGCAGTTCCCTAAATTTTAGGGATGATGTCATCTGCATTCCTTTTGGTCTCCTAACCATCTTTGACCACTATGGTCACTTCAGAATTTGCTTAGAATTTAAGATACATTCACATTTCGGTGGCGGCCACTTACTAATGTAAACTGGCCTATACCCTCATTCAGTGGCCATGTCCTGGACACTGTCCTTCATCTTTCAGTGCCCATGTCCTGGGCACTGTCATCTTTCAGTGCAGTTCTCAGGCTTAGCCAACCACTGGTCCAAAGTCCCACTGGCTGACCCATTCTGACATTGCAATGGCCCAAGCCCTTCCAAGAGATACCGGGGGAAAGCAACAGCAACCAAAGAGAAAGAAAAGAAAAATATATATATTTATTAAAAAAATGTAAATAAGGAAAACAACTGCAAAAAGTTTCACCTCCTGGTGACACTTTTCATGTAAGCTTGTTAAAGCCATATCATGGAGAGGTACCTTCTACTCCACTGATGGAAGATTCACCTACAGTACATGAAGAGACTATATAGGTATTACAGCCTGAACAGGTTGTATATCATAAAGACATTAAAGCACCTAAAGGAAAGATTATCAAGAAATTCCTGGTAAAGTTCAAGAACTATCCACCCCTTGATGCTCAGTGGATGGATCAAGAAGACCTTGAAGATTATCCAGATGTATTAAATCCTTATCACGATGCCTTTCAATTGAGGACAACTGCAATATAGGGAGCAGGTATGTCACCCGCCTGTATTTGTGAGAAATCCCCAATCCAAAACCCTAATCAGCTTACAGGGAATTTTGTATCAAGAATTTTGAAGTTAATAAAACTTGGACATGTTGTCTGACCTAGCATGGCAGACTTCATGATTGTACATGTGTTCTTTTCCAAGGAACCATGATTGGACATGCTACTATTCTGAAATAGGAGAGCATAATATTGCATGCGTGAATGGAAGTGCTTCCATCCCGACGTAGGAAAGTATGATTGGACATGCTTCATAAGCATGATGGACTATGCACTCTTACCATTATGGGAGAGCGTATAGATGGATACAAGTGTATGGAAAGGATGGTACTCACCTTAGGCACATGCACAATAAGCTGTTTGAAGATCTTGCATTGGATGCTTATTTTGAGAATACTTGAACATTTAGGCATTCATCTTCAAACATCAAACTTGTGCATAATACTAGTTGCTGATCTAGTGACTTGTATTTTGCAGGAGGTTAAGCATGTTTCTTACTTAAGCTACTTTCAATTTTGATAGTTTTACAAGATATGTACCTTTTAAGTTGGAGGTCGATTTTGAGACCTTTCCCATCATCTTTTGGAAAAACAGAGGCTGGAATCGGAATCGGAATCGGAATCGGAGCAATCGAAAACTCTCCCGGGTAATTTTTATTTGATTTTTTTTATTAAAAAATAATTTTTTTAAAAAATAACTTTTTTTTTGAGGTGGCGCCCAGGCCATCTCAACAACTGTCTCTTCAATTGCACATGCAAATTCGTTTTAAAACTTGAGTTATAAGCATCTCTTTCTATTTTCCAAAGAGGGAAAGAGAACTAACTCTTTCTATTTGTTGACA
This sequence comes from Cibotium barometz, assembly GCF_041138505.1. NCBI lineage: Eukaryota > Viridiplantae > Streptophyta > Polypodiopsida > Cyatheales > Cibotiaceae > Cibotium > Cibotium barometz. The sequence goes on from NC_141083.1 coordinate 11,896,960, forward strand.
AAGGAAAGTTTACCATGCAAAACTAAACATGTGTAAAAGTTTCCCATGCAAACTAAAACATGTGTAAAAGTTTCCCATGCAACCTAACATGTGTAATCTTTTTCTATTTTGAACTAAGAAAGCTTTTTAGAAAGAAATTCACCTATAAAAGGAGGTGATTCCCTTCATTTTGGAAGAGGAGAGTTCATGTAAACTTGTGCATTTTTGAAGACTAGCTTCTTCTCTACCAAGTGTAGAGAACCATTTTTCTTTTTTTCAAGAGAGAAGGCTATCATGTGAAGACGGAGATGCTACTCAAGAAGAGGCTTTGAAGAGTTGAAGAAGAGCTTGCTGATTTTCTTCATCAAAGGACTTCACTCTTGTGGGCATCCTTGCCACAAGAGAAGACAACCGGTTGTGTGACCCATTGGTAGGCCATTGGGGTGGCACACAGACGGGTGAGTTTCTCCAACACGTGTGTGTGTGTGTGTGTGTGGTAGGCCACCACATACAAACTAGGAGATTCCAAAGGCTTTGTTTTCTATCTTGTTTGATGGCGGTACCATGCTGATTTAAATCAACCCATACACTTGTAAGATTCTGGAGGAATAACTCATATTCATGTGAAGGGGCCCGACCGTTCCGGGTCTATGCTGTGTCGTCTCTCTCTCTCTCATTTATTCTTTCATCTATTTAGCTCAAGTATTGTTGGCTTAAAGTCCACGAGTTTTACTTCAATTTTCAGCCATGGTTAAAAGTGGATTAATGTGATTTAGCAGTGATAAGCTTGTTACGCAACCTCAGCGAGTTTCATTTCCAAACCACAAGAATCGGCGAGTACCATGGCGAAGAGCTCGTCCATATGAGTCCCTTTAAAAGTATTTCAGTGATGAGTTATCCACATAGACAACAAAAGTAGAGCCATGCAATGTCTCCACTTTTTAAAAGCATAAATCACAGCATAAAGCTCTTTTCACATGTTGGCCACTTAATATGTGGATCAGTCAGGTTTTTACTCTCAAAAGCAACTAGCCTACGATCCACAATTTGGAGCATAGGAGCTGTCATAGCCTTATGTTTCAACTCATTGAAACATTTGTTCAGCTCCTCACTCCATTCCATAAGCTTGTACTTATTGTACTTGCCTTTCTCTACCCTAACATCTATGCTATCAAGCCACATATCTAGAAAAGAAAGCTCTTTCTAGGAGACTTGAAATCTCCTTTCTAAGTGACTTTGCCAACATTAGGTAATGCCTTGAGCAAGGTTGGCCGCATATCGATGGTCACTCGACGCCACTAGGATATGCAATCTCTAGACAAGAGAAGCATCAATAAAATTGTGAGTACTCTCATCATCAAACAATACATGTACTTCACCCAACATGCAGATTAAACCATGTGGACTAAACATTGCTTATTCAGAGATGGCAATCCTCACAATTACTATTGAAAGAATATGTTAAGAGAATGCAACGTGCGGTGTATACAAGAGAACACTCACAAGAATTAGCAAACACAAAACTTCAAAACTAATACTGCACAATAATAGAATCCAGGACGAGAACCCGCTCGCTGAAGCTCCCGCCTCCACCCTGCTCTGCGCACCCTCGCTCCCCCCCCCTCCTCCTCGCGCCTGTTTTCCTTCCGCCCCCCGCTTGCTTCCCTCTGCTCGCCGCTGCGCCCCCCCTCTCCTTCCTCGCTGCTGCGCCGCCCCCCCTTCCTTCCTCGCCGCTGCGCCCCCCTCTTCGCCATTTCGCCACCCCCCCCGCTGCCGCCTGTTCGCCATCCCCCCCCCGCTGCCGCCTGTTCCCCCCCGCTGCCGCCTGTTCGCCTTCCCCCCCGCTGCCGCCTTTTCGTCATCCCCCCCCTGCTGCCGCCTGGTCGCCCCCCCGCCTCTTCGCCTCCTCTCGCCGCCTCCACTCAGCAGCGCCCCGCCTCCCTCCTCCTCGCGTTGTCGCCGCCCCCCCCCCTCTGGGCCTCTCCTCCCCTTTTTTTCGCCGCCCCCCCCTTCCCTCCTCTGTCGTGCTGCTTTTCACCCCTTGGGGGTTTTTGTTTTTTTTCCCCTCTTCGTCTTCCGTCCTTCCGCCTCTTGGTGTGCAGCCCGCTTCTTGCAGGTTTTCCGCTTTCGCCTCGCCTTCGCTTGAGCTTCAGACTCTGATGGAGACTCCTCCCGCCTCGTCTCAGAGGGACTCTTCCGCAGCCCCCTCGCCCGCCACCGAGGTCATCCCCATCAGGCTTTCTCTTTCGCCGGAAGAGGAAGTGAGCCTCACCGCAGAGGTGGAACGCCTTCAGGCTCACTCCACCATCTGCCGTATAGTCGGCACTCGCCCCAGCAGAGGGGAGATCAGGGATCTACTTCAGGCTCGCCTTCTTGCAGATGTGGGCAAGATCCTTGATGTACAGCTCTTGGGCCGGGGACATTATCAGATCGAGTTCGAGGCCGCCCAGAGCGTTGCCAAGGTCCTTGCCATGAGTCCTCTGGATATCAGGGGTGCTCGGGCTTTCTTCAGGCCTTGGCAGCATGGATTTGACCCAGCGGCGGCGGAGCAGGGAGAGCGCCTCTTCCATATTACAGTTTGTTTCCCTGGTCTCCGCCGGGAGTATCTTCCGCTCCTCTCCAGGCTCGGAGCACTGGTGGGCTCGGTTCTTGAGACGGGCCCCTCAGCAGCTTCAGTGGTGGCCAGAGCAGCTGGGCTACCTTCGGTCAGAGTGTTGGTATCTGACATCTCCTCCCTTCCTAAGGTCATTCAGCTACCTAGGATAGGGGGGGGGTGGATAGATCAGAGAGTGGAGTTCTCGGGGCTCCCGAACCAGTGCTTCATTTGCAGGCAGGTCGGTCATTTGGCCAAGGCCTGCCCTCGCAGGAGACCTCGGCCCTCACCACAGCAGCAGGCCACGGATGGCCCGCCCACAGATTCGGCTCGGCAGGCTGCCTCAGGGACACCTGCTCAGGCCACAGAGACCTCGGAGTGGCAGCCTGGACAGGGGCGCCGTCGAGGGAGACAGCCACAGCAGCACGCCCAGGTACCGCTGCAGCAGCAGCCACAGTCTCAGCCTCACTGGGTTCCCGTGAGGAACAGATTTGCTCCCCTTCAGGAGGAGACCCCTGCAACGACCGAGGACCAGGAGATGCCAGCTCCCCCTCCTTCACCTCCCCCACACCCATCCCCTCCCACCGCCTCGCTTCCACCATCGCCTCCTCCCGCCCCCGCTCCGGTCTCGGCAACGGCTCCCTCTCCTCCTCCCTCGCCTCCCCCTCCTCCCCCTCCGCCCGCCTCGCCTTCCCGGGAGGTCCTGGCAGCTCCCTGGCGCTCACCTGCAGTCCGGAGGGCGCTGAGCACTGACCTCGCTCGAGCATCACAGAGGAGACCTATGCCGATTAGGGCCTCACGGATTTCATCTATTCGTAGTCGGCTGAGTCGCCTCGGCATTCGACAGCGCTCGGCGGCGTTTGATTATACCTTCACACAACTTTTTGGAGCAGAGGGCCCCCATGAGCCAGCACCCATCCGAGTGCATGTAGTGATACCTCCGGCCCGCGGGGAGGAGGCACTAGACTCAGCAGTGGCCTTCTCGTTCCCTCTATGTGGACCTTGTGACCGGGAGTGGACTCTAGAGCTCGCTCTCAGCACGTTGAAAACTCAGGCAGTTGAGTTTTCTCATCACATGAGCGATTTGGAGGTTACAGATGTGCTAGGCCGACTTTGGGAGTTGGCTCATTTTGTCTTGGATCCCGGGGGTGTGGATACATCCGGGATTCGGCATTTGGTCGTGCGCATAGTTGCAGATTTGGCGCGCGACCCAGGATATGTGAGCATTCACGAGGTTACTATGTCAGAGCAGGAGGCAGTCGCCATGGGTCACAGCCACTGGCGCCTGATCCGGGATTCTTGCAGTACACCGGGTGGGCAGACTCGCAGCCGTTCGGATGGGGACTACTCTCCATCCAAGCCGCTTGCGAAGGCCCGCCGTACGGCTGAGACAGCATCCACCTCAGTAGGACATCCATGAGGATCATCTCATGGAATGTACAGGGCCTTGGCGGAGCACACTTTATACGCTATCGAGGCTGCTTGAGGCAGGAGCTACAGAGATGTCTGGTTGGTGGCAGCATTGACATTCTGATGATGCAGGAGCACCACTTGGGTGAGAGCAGGATCCGGAGATATGGTTCGGTGATGCCTGGTAGATGGGACACTTTCTGGTCTGCAGGGTTTGGTCCGTTGGGTGGACAGGGAGGAGTATGCATGGTTATTGCAGATGCATGGCGGCAGGCCATTGTGGACCGAGGGATCATTGTGCCTGGTAGAGCACAGTATGTCATTCTGAGGATGCATGATGAGCTATTGGGTGTGCTCAACATCTATGCGCCCAATCATGCTAGTGCCAGAGCAGAGTTCTGGACTCAGGTTACAGATGCATTGCCAGAGGCCGCACATTGGTGTGTTGGGGGAGACTTCAACATGCTTGAGGACCCGGCAGATAGGGTGGGAGGCAGTCATGTTACAGTGCACGGCACGGAGCTTGCAGCTTGGGACCGGTTTTGTATGACACTGAGGATCACTGACGCATGGCAGCATGGGGCTTTCTCCCGGTCTCAGGACAGTCTTAGTTTCTCTCGGTCGGATCGCCGGCAGGGAGGGACTAATCTATCTCGGATTGATCGCTTTTATGTGGGCGATTGGTTGGGGGAGCGAGGGGGCTCCGTCGGCATTCTTGCTGGCACCTCATTTTCAGATCATGCGCCAGTTATACTGACTTTGGAGGAGGGGACACGGGAGCCCAGCTTGCAGTTGAGGATCCCAGAGAGGGTACTTGCAGACCCCAGTCTCGCTGAGGACATTGAGAGGATCTGGCATGATAGTCAGTGCTCTGACCAGGATTCAGCGGGCCAGTGTGCCCAGGGACTCATTGATCTTAGCTCTTTTCTACACGCTGCAGCTTTGACACGACTGGGAGAGATTCGCGAGCGGGAGCAACGGCTGAGACGCAGCCTTGCTTCGCTACAGCGCCTTCAGGAGCAGCAGCCTGCATGTGAGTGGGTGGCGTCCCAGCTGAGCCAGGCACGCCAGGAGGTTAGAGAGGCAGAGGAGCAGAGACATGAGTTTTACTATCGTCGTCAGGCCTCTCAGTGGACGCAGCTTGGTGATAGAGTGACTGGGGAGTTTTTTGAGATCACTGGACCCCGTCATGCGCGAGCAGGGGTTCGCCAGCTTGCTAGACCGGATGGATCGATAGCTACTGAGCTCGGGGAGATCAGAGCCATTGCCACTGCTTTTTATCGTGACTTGCTTTCAGCGGAGCCAGCCACTGAGGATCGAGATGTATGCAGACAGACTGTGTGGGCCCATGTGCAGAGGAGGGTCACAGACCATATGCGCACAGTTCTAGGTGCGCCTCTGTCAGAGATTGAGCTTGCCGAGGCCTTGAGGGTCCTGCCGCGACATAGTTGCCCAGGGGAGGACGGACTGACGCCGGCCTTTTTTATGCGTTATTGGGACCTTTTGGGGCCAGGCCTCCGCAGGGGCTTTCAACATGTTTTGGACACTGGGGTGATGCCGCAGAGCTTTTCAGAGGGCTTGATCTATCTTATCCCCAAGGGGGAGGGAGTATCGGATGACATTCGGCATTGGAGGCCTATTACGATCCTCAATACTGTATACAAGGTCTTGGCAAAGGCCTTGAGTTTGAGGATCCAGCCCTTCCTGGGGGAGTTGATTCATGCTACTCAGACAGGATTTGTCAAGGAGCGCAATATCCTTGACAACATCTTTACTTTCTGGGAGGCGACGGCCCGAGCTAGGTTTCTTGGCGAGGACTTGGTCGTGATGCTTCTCGATTTTGAGAAGGCATACGATAGAGTTGATTGGGGATTCTTAGAGGGCACTATGCTACGCCTGGGCTTTGAGCCAGGATGGATCAGAGGGGTGGCAGCTTTGTATTCCACAGCTCGCAGCCAGGTGCTGATTGCAGGAGGTCGGGGGCCGAGTTTTGAGCTGACCAGATCAGTCCGTCAGGGGTGTCCTCTCGCCCCTTTCCTTTTTCTCTTCTTTGCGGAGGCTATGAGTATGTATTTGACGGCAGAGGAGGTTGGTTTGAGAGGACTTCAGCTCCCAGTCCGAGGGGAGGATTTGCTTGATGCTGAGTTTGCAGACGACACGGGCTTATTTTTGCATGGCCAAGAGGCCAATCTTATTCGGGCAGAGCAGTCGCTCCAGGTTTTTAGTGCAGCTTCGGGAGCATTGATCAATTGGCGCAAGACAGTGGCCTTTTGGATCAGTAGTGCTCCCACTCCGGCATGGAGTCCGGACCCCGGTTTTAGATGGATTCCTCCCGGCACAGCAGTGCGGTATTTGGGATGCCAGATTGGCCTCGATTTGTCACCTGAGCAGCAGATTGCCCCGCTTCTTCTGAGCATTCGGAAGAAGCTATTGTATTGGAGTACAGCTCGACTATCCTTGGCTGGGAGGGTGGTGGTGGCAAATCAGGTGCTGTTAGCGACTATGTGGTACATTACGTCTTGCTGGATTTTCTCGAGCTCTTGCATCAGCCAGGTACAGAGGCTGATCAGGAACTTTTTGTGGTCTGGGCGGGACGGTCAGCCAGCTCGGGCAAAGGTTGCATGGGCAGTTATTACACTTCCGCTGGCTCAGGGCGGTTTGGGCATTATAGATCCAGGCGATCAGAGTAGAGCCTTATTGGGGAAGCTTATTGTTCGGGGGTTGCTTCCAGGCGCTGAGCCTTGGAAAGAGCTCCTCTTGCAGCGATTGCAGGCCCGGGCGCCTCCTGCAGGGGGTACTTGGGCACCAGAGATTCGCTGGATATTCATAGAGATGAGGAGGACAGGCCTCAGTAGAGGATGGGAGGACAGATTTGCTTTGAGTATCCTGAGAGCTTGGGAGCTGCTGAGACCGGGGCTCTCTCAGCGGCCTCCGTCTTGTGTTGAGGAGCGGGCCAGGCAGCCGCTCATCTGGAGCCCAGCGGTTCGTACAGAGCAGGGTCATATGCTGGGTTCTCGGCCTCGTCTAGCCTGGGGACCTTTAGCGGCAGGCCCAGCTCGTAGTTTTGGAGACTGGCAGGCTTTCTGCAGTCTACCAGAGGAGACCCAGGTGGAGAGGCTGAGCCACTTCAGAGGGGGGTTGATTATGAGGGATGATATTCAGGAGGCACTTACAGAGGAGTGGTTCACACCTCTCGAGCCAGTGGCCCCACGGTGGATGGGTGCCTTCACACAGTTGGAGATCCTGATTGCTGTCAGAGCTAGCACTGAGGATGGCAGATGCCTCTATTATGAGATTCAGGATGAGGGCCGACTCCAGAGAGTGGAGGTGGAGTCGCCTTTGGTTGCAGAGTGCACCTTTCAGAGGATTCGGGTAGTGGCTGCCGCTTCTCGGAAGTGGCATATTGACCCCGACCCTGCTGACGTGCTCCCGGATTGGCGTATATGGGCATATGCAGCGCGCCCCTTGGCCCGGCTACAGTGGGACCCCGGAGAGTACGAGTGGCATGATCCTTATGCATCCCTTGAGGCCACAGAGATCACATTTTTCCAGTATACGGTTCGGCTGGGACGGCATATTTTGACGGCGAGGAGGACGGTTTCTCCAGCGGCAGCGGGGCATTGGCGATTGCAGGGACTATCACAGGAGTTCCTGGAGGATTTCTGGGCTCGACTCTGGGCTAGTCGACAGGCCCGCAGGATCTCGGCTTTTCAGTGGCTGGTCGCCCACAGGGGCTCAGCAGTTGGCACTTGGCTTGTTTATAGCGGTCTTCCGGCGGCCTGCGTCCGATGCGGCCACCCTATGGAGACACAGAGACATTGCCTTTGGGACTGCCCTCAGGCACAGCAGATTTGGCTGCGGATGCTGCGTATTCTAGCCCCCCTCTCTCCAGAGGGTATGTTTACGTGGGGTGCCGCTGCTTGGTCGACTTCGTCAGGGCCTGCTATGGGCTATGAGATGGAGCAGGGCAGTCAGGCCATCAGATTTATTAGGGGCCAGCCTCGCCTGGTTCCGGCACCGGATTTCTCGTCCGCCAGCTGGACACAGGAGAGGGATTTACGATGGGAGCTCCTCAGCAGCCTCACCATCTGGTTCACCTGGAGGGCCCGGTGCTTCACGGCCTTTGAGGGGAGATTAGAGCCACCAGCAGAGACTGTTCGGGGGATTTGGCAGGAGTTGATCCACACCCTGCGAGGACAGTACGACCGCATCCGGGGAGACTCGGATGAGGCGATTTTACGGCGCCAGGCCTTTCATACCACTTGGCGCTGCGGCCCGTTCTACACCCTACACACGGGATCCCCCCGTTGGCACTACAGGCCACCTGTTTGGCTCTTCCCCCCCCCCCCATTGTATGATTTAGCCGCTCAGTCCTTTAGACTGATGCTTGTATTTTGCAGCACCTAGGGAGAGTCTCCCGGGCTGCCATGATGTATTCACTGCTCTTCTCTTTGTTAGGAGCAGGAGAGATCTCTTTTGTAGCCCTACGGGCGTTTTTTACATAACTAATGAAAGGATCTTTTCTCGGAAAAAAAAAAAATACTGCACAATAATAGAGATAGAGAAGAACACTATATAACTGAAGTGAAATTTTGCTCTTTGTATGTCACCTTGTTTTTCATATCTCAAAAACACATTGAGATTTCCCCTAAACAAAACAGCTTCCTAAAACACAAGCAATTCAAATTAAAGAGATCCTATCAACCAATTCTCACCATAGCTTCCTAAAGGACATAACAACTAATTATAACTCTGAATCTGATTTTGGAACCACATAAAACATTCCCATCCACACAGGATTTTTTCAGATGGATCATAAGTCCAAGAAGTTCATGAATTTAGTTAACTACCAATTTAGTTGAGATATCACTCAGACCTTGGTGAAAAGTAATCAAATTAACACCCAGACTATTGCGTGTCTAGTGACTGTTCTCTGCCCCCTAGCAAGTGGAAGTCAAACTCTTGGAAGGCATTGAAAAATTTGTTAAAAAAAGCAGTTAGGGTGATGGTGGATAAAAAGCATAAACTGCCCCAAAATCTACAAGCATAAGAGGGACTCCCTTTGCTTTTAACTAGCTGCTCCACCATAGCAAAGCCCAAACATTGTGAACTCAATCCTATAAAGCATGAGCACCCTATATCTACCCACGTCACTAAAAAAGCAAATCACATAATAATAATAGGCACCTCTGTCAAATTTAGCGACCCCAAATCAAGCCTAACCTCGTCGTTCAACCATCAACCATTCAATCACCTAGGCATCTATTCCCGCGCTATACAGATTGTTCAACCTGTACCTGCTAGCCACGAGCGTTGGCTCTGTGCTGCGTTAATCAGTACAGCCGTCAACTTGTACAACAAGCTGGAAAATTGAGCATCATCTCAGCACACATATGCAACCAATTAGACCTTAAATCAGCTGTGCACCACCTAATTAGTAGAGACTATCTTAATCAACAGTAAGTCTAAAATTAGCACAAGGATTTTCTCTCCAATTCACCACCCAACCATAAAATGATCTCCTCCACACGACTCTTTCTTCAAAACCCCCAAAATAGATATTTCCATAATTTTTCGCGTCTAAACGTGCTAGAGCATTCTCCAAAGTCCGTGGCACTTGCCATGTGGCCAATAAATCCTCTAAAGTAAATCCCTTTTGGAACTTTCACCTTAACACTTTGATTAATGCCTTTGGGCGTCCCCTAGGCAAGGTGGTACCAAACGTTATGTACTGTACGGATCCGTACGTACTGTACGTTGTTTGGTACGGGGAAAAAAATTTAAGGTACGTAAAAATACGTACCATTGGTAAAAATACATAAAATCTCAGAAATTTCAGCCACCTACATAAAATTTCAGTCCATGTCCACATTGACATATAAAACTTTCAAAATAGAGACACAACAAGGTCACAAACCTACTAATTCAAAAGTGAGAAATTAGAATCACTAGTCGTCAATCATACTTAACAAGTCACATTGTCACAAGTGAGTAAGGCTCTGAGAGAGAGAGAGAGAGAGAGAGAGAGAGAGAGAGAGAGTTATGTTGCTGCCTTGGGGGCCTGAGCAAGGGTGGGTGAGTTATATTGCCAAGCGTACTGGGGCGCCAGTGGCGAACAGAGAGGGCGGCTACGCACAGAGGCGCGAAGCAAACAGGGGCGGTGAGGGCAGAGGCAAACTGAGGTGGCGGTGAGCAGGGGGCGGCCCAGGGAGAAGGCGGCGGCGACAGTAGCGGAGAGAGAGAGAGAGAGTGCGACTGTAGAGGAGAGAGAGCATGGCGGTTGGCCCTTACCGGAAGATTGAGGTTGTACGGCCTCCAGAGTCCAGACGCAAGACGCAGGCACACCGCCCCAAAAAAACGTACGGAACGATCCGTACGTACGGATGTACGGTACGGATTGGATCCGTGCGTACGTTTTGATCCTACCTTGCCCCAAGGCCTTTTCTTTTCATATTGGTCACCTCAATTGCTGGTTTAGCCCTCTATACTCCCTATTTATGCATCCGTTCCTAGGAAAATCCGATCAATATGAGACATGTAACAACCACCATGCACCACACAAACAACAAAAAATCAACTTGCTTTTTTCATACCAACTGTTTTTTCGTGTCGCAATTGGCTCCAGCACATAGGTGATGAACATACTAGCCTCACCACTATCACATGTGCATATGTGTGATGTTGTCACACGCGGAAGCTTAAACACGTGATTAACATTAAGCACAAAAGATTCATCATGCAAACACACAGAAAACAGGATATAGAGACCTCATCTACTATATATTGCAAAACATGACTATATACACTGAGTATCCTAGATCTTAGCCTAAATCCTGATCATGCATGTCATCCTATGATGCATACCAAAGATCCATGTCATCCCCTCCTTGTTAATGCACAAGAGAAGCTCTCGCTGATCCACCAATGTTGCCCTTGCTGCCTTGCAGGCTATGGCATATGGATCCTCCTTGACCTTTGTTTAATGATGATTATTGAAGCCTAATGCCTCCTTTAATAGGCTTGAAGTGGGAAATTTGTGTTCAAGTCGGTTTTCCCTTTTCAGCCGGGAGCCCACAAAAAATGTCCAAAAAACCATATTTCGTGTCCAAAGCATGCCCCAAAGGTGTCCATCCATGGGCACATGTTCCAAGCACTCATGGGCACCTCAAGAGCTGCAAAATTACGTCCAAATCTGCCCATATACCTGCTAGCAAGGATAAATATGTCCATGGGATTAACTGATGCACATGTTAGATGTCCAATTACCTAGAGAAGAACTTGACGTTAATTTATCAGCTCACACTCTTGCATCTGACAAGCCATGGCCTGCGGTTATTGAGAGTAATGACGAATCTCCTGTTCCTGTGGCTGAAATTGCTGCTTTAGCCTTTTCCTCAGGTTCATGGCGAACAGCCCTAGGATCAATTCAAGAATAAGCCCACAGTTGATGGAGTGTATGCAATCCTGGAGTTTGCAAGTTAAGCAAGTTGCCTCTTGCTTTTTTGCTTGGCTACACGTGTACACACAGCCGGTCAACTCATGCCCCATGTTTCAAGAAGAAAAGACTGTACACTTAGCCAAAAAGAGCGCACGGACTTTATTCGAGCAAAGAAAAGCATGCACACTCGTTTGTGCATAAATTACCAAAAAAGGCAGCTCAGTTGCAAAATTGGGTGCCCATGACCAGCCCTTCTCCAATCACTTTTTCTTCAGCAAAAAACAGCCCCCCATGCTCCATTCAGGCCCCAATACACATCTCAGCCCTAAAAATACCACCTACGCATGTACCTCCACCTGTACATTGTTTCATGTGAAACATTATACGGATCCATACAATTGTACGACCTGTATGGACAGAGGTGGCACAACCTTGTTCAGCATATGGCCAGACCGACAGCACTATATTTCATGTAAAAAGCATGAAAAGGGCTGTTTTTCCCTGCATCATAATCTCCTCCCTTCCACCTGAATCTACCCACATGAAAAGGGCTGTTTTTCCCCGCATCATAATCTCCTCCCTTCCACCTGAATCTACCCACATGTACATTCAGCTACTGGTGATCCTCCAATGTCAGGTAGAAGGCGCATAAGAAAAACACTTCCCAACATAGCAGTTGCGCATTGCAAGCACTCAACTGCACATATCAGGCTCTGATAACAATGTACGAGTGTGCATAAATTGCCAAAAAAGGCAGCTTTCACTTGCAAAATAGGGCACCCATGCCAACCACTTTAACAGCCCCTCATGCTCCATTCATGCCCTAATGCCCATATCAACTCTAAAACTAGCACCTACGCATGTACCTACATTGTTTCATGTGAACATTGCATGGATGTCCATACAATTGTACGACCTGTATGAACAGAGGCTGTACAACCATGTTCAGCATGCAGCCAGCCCGGGAGCACTAGATTTCGTGTGAAAAAGCATGAAAAGGCCCCCTTTTCCCCACGCCATAATCTCCTCCCTTCCACCAACGAAAACACTTCTTACCATAGCAGTCATGTGTTGCAAGCACTCAACCAAACAGGTCAGGCTCTGATAAAAATGTAAAGATCACATACCCAGAACCCTCCTAGGTTAAAGATAACCTGTATCCAATCTCACATCAATGAGCACAGTAGATTCTGGCTAGACACTCACCTCCTAGCCATAGATTCCCCCGTCTAGAACGACCCTCCAGCCTGAGGTCCAGACTTTGTAAGCCAGCCCTGCCTTGGAAGTCGGTAGTGAGCCTTGGGATCCCATGTACGCCCACCTAGAGCTATTCGTGGCCCTGCGGTCCCATGCACCAAGAAAACGTCTCTGCTCATGGATTCCTCAATAAAAATCATAACTGAGACCTAGATACTCTTATATAGACCAACCCTCCCTATGATTAGTGCTCACCCATATACTTCGCGGCTTTTTTTCCTTTTTTAGCCGCTACTCTGAATTGAAAATGACCCAAGGCCAATCCACACCTCATCCTTGTTAGCCATAGCCTCTTGGGCAAGTCCTATCAGCCCCTAAGCCTGGCTAAATCCGATGTAGTGTGCTGGTCTGCTTGAGAGTGTCTTATTTAGTTAAAAGCTTTTTCTTTCCAAAGTCTCTCATGGGTTACATGAAAAAATTCAGGTCTCAGAGACCCTTTCGATCTTTTGTAAACATAGATCTCCATGATATCCTTTGGAGACACAAGGACCCACCACAGGAGGTGGACATAGAGAGCCTATATGAGGTGCTTAGATGATGGCCCCATATAGTGATCATACCATAGGTGTACCTTAAATTCATAGCATGAGCCAATGGCTACTTTTCGAAATCATATAGTTATCTTGTCTCTTCACATGATCACTATTTGTATGCAGCTGTTCTTTTTCTTTATACATGATCCAATTACCTCATAAAACTATTGTAACTCATTTTGGTCTCAGTGACCCTTTGGGTCTTTCATTGACGTTTAATATAAATATCCACCTCTCTCTCTCCTCATCCATGATGAGATTTCATGAACACTATGTACACATCATTTTGTTCTCATAGACCCTTTGGGTCTTTTGAAGACATTAATATAACTCACTCTCTCTCTTTCTCTCTCTCTCTCTCAAATATATATACACACAACCACCCACACACGCACACACATATAGAAAAAGAATATATATATATATGCCTGTGTGAGTGAGTATATGTGTGTGCATGCATGTGCATTTATAACCCTCAAAGAAAGTGTAAAGTTTACCGTAGCTCTTCTTTCTCTGGATTGTAAAGCTTGAAGAAAAGTAATATGTCGTCCTTTGTCTTGTCATAGAGAGAGGAGTGCGTTCGCAGATCCTACATTGTAAAGGAAACAGAAAGTTCTCAAATCCCACTTAAATTATAGCTGCTGCAGCAGGTAGAAAGTAGAGCACTAAATCCTCCACCCAAATAACAGCAAAACAGATCGAAATAGAACTTAGAATACCCAAGCCAATGGAAAGGACATACTAGATCAGGAAGGACTTCCAGAAAAAGTTTCAGCTCTGCATTATGGGCTTTGTTTGCTACTTCTTTCAAGAGGCCCACCTGCAACAGAGAGAATCACGAAAAAAATGCTGAAATTTTAGCTATATAGATTAAGCATGTATCCCAATACTGCCAGAAAGCATAAGGCAGTATACCGTTTGATGTTCTTCTTGTTCTGTCAAGGGCCTATTTGGACGGTAAGTTTGGTTCTGACGTTTGGCCCACAACCAAAACCTTTGAAATCGGACAGGTATTCCCAGCTCCTTGGCAACCTCCTCCTGCGATCGGACATTAATCAAATAATTAAATTGCAAAATAGCAAGCATCCAGGGTGGGCTAGCTAAAATGGAAAATTTCAACTTACCTTAAACTGACTAAAAGGTGTTTGCTTCTGTATCCGAAAGCTATTTACTTTATCATGATCAACAAGGTCAAAAAATATCTCTTTCCCGATTTGGCTTTCAAGATCGTGATCTCGAGCTACCTGTCCAGGCCCACAAAGTCCATCCCAAGTATCCCAAAGTGGAACCAGATTAGCAAGGCAGGCAGGTCTGCCTATGAGCATGCACATCCAGACATTAAAAGACCAGCTGAGAGTGTATTCTGTCTTCTCAGTCACCGACCTTAATGATTGTGTAAAGATGGGCTTCGGCTTTCTCCTTCCTTTTACGCTCCTTTTCTTCCTGCTCCTTTTTTAGCCTCATCTTTTAAAGTAAAGAAACAAAACAAACATAATGACAAATGGGCATTAAAAAAGAAATCCCTCAAACAAGAGCTTTCAAAACTCATCTTCATGCCAAAGACAAAAGACTACCTGCAGGTGCTCTGCAATGTCTTTCTCATCCACATTACAAACAATCTTGTCCTTATCACTCTCTCTGATGTAAACAAGCATGTATGCATTGGAGTACTTTGTGAACTTGAATGGTGTATTGTTGAAGCCTGGATTTGTCTGCGGCAACTGCAAGAGATGCCAGATGCTGTTCAAGCCTAACTTGACCTTAATGGAATAATATTGCAAAATATTACAGAGAACATATATGGATAAACAAAAGTATATCAATACAGTCTCCATACCTCCTCCTCTCCTCCATATTGTTCTTCCAAAGCAGTCTTTGACTTCTCTTTTGTTACTCTTTCATCATCAAATTTGTACCTGCATGTTGTGAAATAATAGCTTTTAATCATCTCTTCATGTTATTATATCCTGCCAGATACATTGAGTACCTATATTACTAACTTATATGAGCAGAAAGTACTAAGGCTACTCATAGAGTAACCGTGCAAGCTTCTCCCAAGAAGGATTGTTCTTTCATGTAATTATATCCTGCCAAATACATTGAGTATCTGTATTACTTTACTATCTTAACATGGGCAGAAAGTGCAAAGGCTACTCATAGAGTAAATGTTGATGCAAGCTTTTCCTATTATTTGCACTTTCACGTTTTGAACAAGAAGGGAACCCTCTATTCTTGGGGATAAGAGGGGCTACTGCTCGACCATTAATAGGTGCTTTTTTAAAACAAACTAGTATGGGAAACTCATGGGTTTGAATTCATGCCTATATCTCAGCTTCTATCTCTCGACTTCTCCTTCCTGCACCCTTGATACTACCTCGGGCCTTGCATCAAGTTGGAAGCTGTTGGAGCTGTTGGCACTGTTTTAGACTGATTTCGAGTAGTTCTACTTGGTCATGGATCCTCAAGGAAGTCAGCATGTGCAGCCCCTTCAGCAACCCCTTCAGCAACAGGAGTTGGGTGAATCCCAACATGGCTTACCAGCCAAAAGCAAGTAATTATCTAAATCGATTCCAAACTGGTGTCTCGTCTCAAATTCAACCACAAGTTCCACCTCAGGTTTTGAATCAGCCCATGGGACAGCCAACTCATATGTCAATGCTGGGTAATATTTCTCATGGATCCTCAAGGAAGTGAGCATGTGCAGCCCCTTCAGCAACAGGAGTTCGGTGAATCCCAATTACCTCAACTGATGGCTTACCAGCCAAAAGCAAGTGATCATCTAAATCGATTCCAAACTGGCGTCCAATCTCAAATTCAACCACAAGTTCAACCTCACGTTTTGAATCAACCCGTGGGGCAGCCCACTCGTATGTTGATGCCGGGTAATATTTGTCACGGATCCTCAAGGAAGTCAGCATGTGCAGCCCCTTCAGCAAGAGGAGTCAGGTGAATCCCAACTACCTCAACCAATGGCTTACCAGCCACAATCAAGTGATATCTAAATCAATTCCGAACTGGTGTCTTGTAATTCAATTGCAAGTTCAACCTCTATTACAAACTCAGGTTTTGAATCAACCCATGGGGCAGACAACTCAAATGTTGATGCCAGGTAATAAATTTAACTCTGTTTTTTTAACAGTTTACACAATCATATCAGTAATATATTGGTTTTGGACAGCCACGGTGCCACACCTAAACCTTCCAGACAGCCATCACCAATCCCAAATCCTCCTGAAACTCCGCCATCTCTCAATCATAAGCAGTATTCCACCGTGCTTGATTTACAAAAGCTATTACAAGATATTGTAATAGCTTCCGGACAGCCATCACCAATCCCAAATCCTCCTGAAACTCCTCCATCTCTCGATCATAAGCTGTATTCCACCGTGATTGATTTACAAAAGCTATTACAAGATATTGTTGGCCACAGGCGGGGAGATAAAAGAAGCACACAAGATTGATGGGGAATGAGTTGTGACGCAAAGTATGAATTAATCGTTATTGAAATGTCTCTTTTATAGGTGAGATCCCTTTTACATAGCTTGTGCATATGTTGCCACCACATATGCCACATGTCCATCAGGATGCCAAGTGCCCCTATAGGTGTCACTTTGCCACACATCAATGCTTACTCAATAATCCTAAGAGGTTGTTCCCACACACAAGAGAACTCTTACATCTGGGTGGTTCACACACACTAGAACCACTCTTATTTAAACCGAATTACACACACAATGCTAGCTTACACAACCACCTAGCATTGGTTTATTTAATATACATTTCCACTACCCATACAAATGAAAAATCCCCCCTATAGTGATAATGTGATAATATAGCGGTTGTTCTTGTATTTGTGGATGGTTCTGCCGAAGGAGAACGAGCCTCATCACCGAGATGATCTCCCATAACCCTTTGGCTACCAAATGCTTTTAAGCATAAAGCTCCACAAAGAACAGTTAGTCCCGTCTAGCCGATCTTCTGTGGTAAGAAAACCCAGCACATCTTCCCCCCTTTGTGCCATCCACCTCACACCTGGATTCCTTATAGCTGGGACTGATGCAAAATCAAAGAGCCCCCCTAAATATGGAACTCAAGCGCCCCAAAATGATGGTAAGAGAGTACGAAAAGGAGAACGGGAATGTGTAAAAACACTGGGATATAGACTGAAGTTAGATGCAGTTGCCGAAATACACCAAAAACTTAGTGTGTATTTGAATGAGCTAAACTCCAAGAAATGAACACAGGATGTTCCGGGACATAATGTTGTGCATAGGCAGGGATGCCTATGGATGCTTTCACTTACACTTAATAGGAACCCAAAACTCGAAAAGAAGAACTTCCTCAAAAAAAAAAATCTCAGACGAATTTGTACCTTTGTTGTGTGCTTCTGTTTTTATCAACTCTCTGCCAGCAGTTCAAGCATTCTATGTGCAGGACCTCGAACCAACATGAAGGGAGCAGTTAGCCAATGAGCAGTATGCACGAGCACGCATGAGCACCTTCGGTGCGTGCAAGAGCGCCACAAGAGACTGGTTCACAGAGGAACACACCAAGTAAGCGCAGTCTGCTACACCGAATCGTGGCCATCCTCTGCAGGCCGCCCTCCGTTGGCAACCTCTCACTAGCCTGCTTACGAGGAGGAAAAGGATGGCGGGGCTGAGCCGGGCAGGCCGAGGTGGTTCCCTCCCCGATATTGCCACCGTAAAAACACGAGGAGCAACCACGCAGAGCTAGGCGACAGTGGTACTTGGTCCACTAGCACCGCCGCCAACGGTGGCCCGAACAGGTGGCATCGGGCTCTCAGATGGTGGCAAGAACGCACCACAGAGGTGGCCACCGGCTCTGGAACGACGAAAACTCACGGCATTGAGCTCTAGAATGGCGGCGCGAATAGAAGGCTGGGCGGCACTAGACACAAGCGTGAAGACTCCAAAGGGTAACAAGCACAACAGGGTGTAAGAACGGAGAACAGAAGCTCTGATACCAAATGTGTGCAAGCAAGATGGCACGAGGGAGATAAAAGAAGCACACAAGATTGATGGGACATGAGTCGTGAAGCAAAGCATGAATTAATCATTATTGAAATGTCTCGTTTACAGATGAGATCCCTTTCACATAGCTTGTGCATATGTTGCCACCACATATGCCACATGTCCATCAGGATGCCAAGTGCCCCTATAGGTGTCACTTTGCCACCCCTCACTCCTTACTCAATAATCCTCAGAGGTGGTTCCCACACACAAAAGAACTCTTACATAGGGGTGGTTCACACACACTAAAACCACTCTTATTTAAACCTAATTACACACACAATGCTAGCTTTACACAACCACCTAGCATTGGTTTATTTAATGTACATTTCTACTACCCATACAAATGAATATTCCCAACAGACATGCAATCCCAAGGTCCATTGTTGCAGCTAGCAAACTCTCCATCCAAGTATTTTTCCATCCAAGTCCTTTTTATGGGGGGGGAGAAAGAGTGTGAGGAGCTTTACATTGATAGCTGGCTTGGAAAGTTGAATGGTTTCTTCGATCTATATAAATACACGGAGTAGTGTATCAGTCAGATCCAAATCATGTTGCATAACAAGCATTCACTTGGTTGAAAGATCTCCGTGAGAAGCCTATGAGGACCCACAAGTGTTGGTGCATATGTTATACCTTTTCGATCTTCCTCTTGAATACCAAAATGAGCTTTTCAGTAACTGTGGGTACCCGGGGGACTAGGGCCTTTGACACACTCTTTATACACCATCATTGTGTAATAATACTAAACACAGCTATAACCAATTAAAAACCCACAAAACTGGACATGAAAGATATCAATGATGCTGGCCTCATCTCTTCTCCTAGAATAGAGAAGGGCCAAATTTATCCACGTTCCAAGTACAACGTTTAATGCATGATTACAATCATGTTAACCACTCTGATTAACATGGTTTTGCCCGCTCGCCCTCCATAGGTGCTTTTGTAAGACGGAGCTGGAAGATATGAAGCACCCTTAATGTTGTGCTTAAAATAGGTATGTCATAGACTTCGTGTATATAGTTGCTCAAGGCTAGAAACAGTGGCCATAGACCATTTTTAAGTTATGGCTGGCCAAATGTAAACACTAGCCGTTTGTATATAGGCCCTAGGGTAATTTCGGCATTAAGCAATACACAATCATTTCCCTTGCAATAGAACTTATGAGCTCTCCCCTTTCTCCCTACTCTCTTGCTTGCTTGCGTTTTATTGGATTCATGCTTGCTAGATGGATGCTTACTTGGATAGGTTTGATTGTAGGTTTCTCTCTCCCATGAGCTTTCCCTCTCCTATCCACCTCTTGTGAGAGAGAATAAACATGAAGAAAACCCTCTTCTTGCCTCCATCAAGGCCGTTGAAGCTCTTCCTCCGCACCCCATGGCTATGGAAGCTCTCCGGTGTGAACGGAGTGAGGATGTCCAAAACAGACTAGCATACCCACAACTAGGGAGTTGCACTTTGCGGCAAGGTAAGCTCTTGACTTGAACATATTTGTGCGCCCCCAATGAGTAGCCTAAGAGTTTAGCTCCAATTCCGATCCATTCCAAGCTCTTGGGATCACCCAACAGTAGCCGGTGTTGATTAGGATGTCTCAGACATGTTGGTTTTGATGTTTTGAATCTTGTTAGCATTAGGGTGTAATATGCGGAAGCTTCGGAGAAGGATCGGTACTTCAAAACTCAGAAATCAGCACTCTTTTCGCGACGGAATTAACGCACAAACTGAAAGACGATGTGCAAAAAATAGAGAGAGACGGGGGAGATGGAGAAGGACACAGTATTGGGTCCCAATTACCCTCTGTAGGGCCCCCACCACGGATGGTGTATTTGCTTTATTAGAATGATGTAAATCTGAAAACAAATACAAAGTACTTGACCTTTTCTTGGCTGGAAAACCTGCCCTTGACCTTCAGTCCTTCACCCCTTTGCTTTAGCAATGTTCTTGGCTGTCCTGGCCCTTGGTTGCTTGGAGCACTTGGTGAATTATGAGATGGATTCATGGATTATGGGCTGGGGTATTTATACCACCTCTTGTCTCCAGTCGGCTGGCTTCAGGGAGCTCCACGACTGAGATATATTCAATAAAGTGTTTTCACACTCTATACTATGCTGTCCAGCCAGCGCATGCTTCTGGGCAGCACCCTGGCTGCTGGGCATGCTGCGCAGAGGTGTGGGACAGCTCCCTACACCTGGCCGACTAGGTGGGTAGGGTACTAGACCTGGTCGGCTACCTGTCCAGCAGTAGTACAGCTGGCCGACAGCCCCTCCAGCCCAAGCCATGGCTGGTGGGCACAATGTGGGCCCTCCTGGCCCCTTGGGGGTGGTTCTATACCTCCCCCATGCCCACACTAAGAGTGCAAATGCAAGATCTTCTCACTTGGGGTAGCCCTATGGGCTGGCCCCATCTCTACATGCAAACCTACATGCCTACAGAGGCCTGGCATCCAGTTGCAAACCAGATACTCAGAACATCTGACATCATTCCAGAGGGAGGCTCACAGCGCGGACTGGCACTGCTTCATGTGCAGGACAATGCACACCTGACCTTGGACTCATGTGCAGGACGATGCACACCTGACCTTGGACAACTGAGATGGATCCCCCCGGACTGGGCTCACATGGGACCAGTTCACCATCCCAGGTCCTGCACCTTCTGTACAGAAATGTCTACGTGGCATCCAAGTGCGGGATGCACGTGACATCCCCTTCTGCTTAACTTGACGGAAGCTGCATAGCCTCCAAATAATCCGTCAATAAAGCCGGATAGTCTTCGAAAAATTCTTTGTCGAGCCATACCGTTTCATGAGTTCCTCAGTCCTGAAACTTCGTGAGAAACTGTCGTAGTCTTCGGCCTGAGCCATGCTTGAAACGGTGCAGAAGGATCTGTTCTGGAACCATTACTTCTGCTTCATCAATGATGTCTGGTTCCGCTTCGTCTTTGACCTCTGAAGGGGATGGACCTGCATATGGCTTCAACCAACTGACATGAAATACATCGTGCATAGTCCAACTCGGAGGTAGCTTTAACTGCATAGACACCTCATTAATCTTTTTCCGGATGGGAAATGGTTCGAAGCTCCTGAAAGACAACTCTGGCCATCGCTTGCCCACCTGCTTCAATCTTTGCTTCATAATCCGAAGATACACCCAATCCCCTTCCGAAAACTTCATGTCCCTTCGGTCTTTATTGGCTTGTCGAGTGTAGGCCTCTTGCGCTTTAGCCAATCTGTCTTGAACGGACTCTAGGATCTCCTGGTAAGACTCCGTCACTCTGTTCGCCTCCGGTACGGAAGACGAAGTCCTGGTTAACAACGACTGGAAAGGCCTTCCAACAAACGCTGCCTCATATGGAGTCCTGCCAATAGCTGAAGAAAAAGAGTCATTCAAAACAGCTTGAACTAAAGGCAAAAACGATTCCCACTTACCTTGCTGATCGTGGACATAACACTTCAGCACATCAAAGGCCAACTGGTTGTATATCTCTGTCTGGCCATCTGTCTGTGGATGGAATGCACTGGAAAAATTCAACTTAGTACCAAAATTATCAAACAATGCCCTCCAAAAATGACTGGTAAACTTGGCATCTCGGTCTGACACACAGTTGCATAGAAACGCGTTTCATACAGGTTCGAAACGTACGAAACGTTTCGAAACGTTTCGCCCTGTATGAAACGCGTTTTTTTCATCATCTAATTTTTTATTTTTTTTTTATTTTTTTTTTATTTTTTTTATTTTTTTTTTGTGTACAATGTAGAGACGGATTGCATTGAGAGTTCTCTCCCAGGATTGCAGTTCAGGGCCTTGTGAGAGAAACTGGAGTACATGGGCTCTTTTTCACACGAAAAAGAGAAATAGACTCTCCTCAGCACGATTGGAGAGGCTTGTCTTTTGTCATTGCAATCTCTGATTGCTAGAACAAAAGGGTCATCCCATTGAGCCTCGCCAAGTGAATCCAGATAAGATTGATATCATGAAGTGCAAGGAGATTCCCGACATTCCTCAGGAGGAGAGAGACATCTATTCTATGCTCTATGAGGAGATCATGGCTCCGGCTCGCACTACACGATCTTCTCGAGAGGCTAGTACTAGTGGTGCACCTGCACCTCTAGAGGATGAGGCATTTGAGGACTCGGCTACCGGCAGTGACCTTGAGAGTGAGGCTACAAAGGCAAAAGATGCAGATGAGGATGCAGATGAGGATGCAGATAGTAGCTAGCAGCTGCTGCCAGTATCATTTTATTTGGACATGTTATTTAGTTTGAACTTTGGACATGCTATTTATTTTGATCTTGGATTTTGAGTCATGACTCATCACCCACGTGGTGATCCTTTTGATTTCTGCTTAGTCATCAGTGATCACCCACGTGATTTGTGATATCATCATATCTTACATGTATTTTGTTTTTATTGAAATGAATTCAATGTGGTCTCTTATAAGTTATGTCAACAGTTTTTTCTTTTCTATATTTCAAGTTAAAAATATACATGTTTTTTCTATTTTGTATGAAACCTTTTTGTACCCGTTTCTTACCTTTTATGAAACGTTTCAAAACGTATGAAACCCGTTTCATACCTGCCGTTTCTGAAACGCCTGGCAACTATGGTCTGACACTATGGTCCTAGGAATCCCACCAATCGGGTACCAATGCCGAATGAATAGCTGGGCAACATCCTCGGCGGTCACATTGGCCCTGCAAGGAATAAGCATCACAAATTTGCTGAACCTGTCAACAATAGTCAAACACTGTGTATTACGCTTACTCGGACTGGGAGGCAGATTTGTGACAAAGTCCATCAAAATGTCCTGGAAAGGACCCTCAGGAATTGGCAAAGGCTGTAACAACCCTATCTTCTTTCCACGAGGAGCTTTCACCTTTTGACAAATGTCACAACGTTGTACATATGTAAACACATCACGCCTCATCTTTGGCCAATAGTATTGCCGTTCTAATTTCTCCAGCGTCGAATTCATGCCCCTATGACCACCTGTAATGGCGTCATGGGCATCATGGAGAAGAGCTGCCCGGAATGATTTCATGACACACAGTCGGCCTTTGTAGTAAAGCCAACCATCGCGTATCAGAAAATGGCATGGTCCTGTGGCATCCAATGCCTGTTCCCACTGTGTACCGAATTCCTCCGAATCCGCGTACATGTGCTTCATGTCTTCTAGTCCTGTACCAACAAGGTCAAGTCTAGTGGTCTGAATCGCAGATACTTGTCCCTTCCTGCTCAGAGCATCGGCCACCGGATTGGCCTTTCCTGGAAGGTACTCAATCATTCCACCGAACTGCTGGAATATCTGACTCCAGCGGTGTTGTAGATCACTCCACTGTGCACTTGGCATCGTCTGAATCCAGCGCAATGCCTGATGGTCAGTGCGAACCTCGAAGTCACGGCCATACAAGAAATGTTTCCAATGTTTCAAGGCCTGGATAACTGCTAGGAGTTCACGATCATAGACTGAGTAGTTCTTTTCGACGGGCAGTAACTTACGAGACATGTAAGCTACTGGATGACCATTCTGTTGCAATACACCTCCAATTGCGATGTTACTCGCATCGGTGATCACCTGAAATGGTTCATCCCACGAGGCAAGGGCTAAACAAGGCGCTTCTGATAAAGCCACCTTGAGGTTCTGGAATGCCTCCAACGCTCGTGGAGTCATTCGAATCTTTTGCCTCCTTGTTTTCACTCCCTTTAGCAGATCGGTGAGGTCTGCCGAGAGATCAGAAAACTTGTCAATGTGGGTGGAATATGCCTGGCATATACCCACAAATGATCTAATGTCATAAGCAATCTGAGGTACTTCCCAATTAACAATCTCGGCTACTTTAGCCGGATCAAGTCGAATGCCTTCGGCACTGATTATATATCCCAAGTAATGTACCTGGAACAGATAAAATTCTGACTTCTTTTCATTGACATAGAGCTCGTTGCTTTCCAGCAACTTAAGGACTTTCTCCACATCAATGTCATGCTGCTCAACTGTAGCTGAAAATATGAGTATGTCGTCCAGAAATATGAACACACACACTCCAATCAACTCCCGAAAATACGCATCATCATGCGGTTAAATGTAGCTGGGGCGTTCGTCAAACCAAATGGCATGACCACAAATTCATAGTGGGCCCGTTCTGTACGGAAAGCTGTCTTGGGGATGTCCCCCTCAACAATCCGAACCTGGTGGTACCCACTCTTTAAATCCAATTTAGAGAACACCTTAGCTCCATTCAGCCTCTCGAGGATATAGTCAATTCGAGGCATCGGGAATCTGGTCTTGATAGTCAGCTTGTTGAGTACACGATAATCGACACACAACCGAGAAGACCCATCTTTCTTCTTGACAAACAAGATCGGTGCTGCAAATGGCGACACGCTGGGGCGGATGAAGCCAGCTTGCAACAATTCTTGGAGTTGGCGGTCCAACTCCGATTCCATTGCCTTAGAAAGGCGATACGGAAACTTGCTCGGGGGTTCCGAGCCTGGGAGGAGGTCAATCTTGTGATCCTCCGTTCTGGACGGGGGAAGCTGGGGAGGGAGACTGTCCCGAAGAAAAATCTTCTGGAACTTTTCATGGAGGACCGAGTACTTCTCGGAAGCACTGGCCACCGTCTGGGCTGTCTGGATGTAAATCATCGCACACTGTGCGCCTTTCCTGACTGCTCGCTTAGCCTGCAAGTGGCTTATGAGCGGAAAGTTTGGAATACCTGGCTCACACTTAATGGTCACCGGGGTGTTGGACACATTCCGATCAATCTGGAACGTGTGCTTGTCCCACTTGACATCAGGAAGAAACTTGTGAAACCACTGGATACCCAAAATTATGTCTGCTCCTACAAGAGGGGCAACCATAAAGTCACGCACAAACTCTATGCCCTGAATGACTAACTTAGCACCTAGAGCTTCATACTTGACGCTCGTTGTCATACCTGTGCTAAAACCCTCAACTTGTTTGTCCACCGGAGTCAGCTCGAAACGGGCACGCCTAGCGGCCTCTTCCGTGATCACATCCTCCGTGCTGCCGCTGTCAAACAAGACAACGACTCTCTGGCCACCTATGTAGCCAAAGGACTTGAGCAATTCGTTGCGCTCATACTCCTGGTCATGGGCGCCCTTCTGCTTATCTTCGAGCTCCCGGCTAATAATTGCTCCAACTGAAGCACCGGGGGTTGATGAACTAGGGGTAGCCGCTGGGGTCTGTGTGGGAGCTGTGCTCACCACGGAAGCTGTGGAGGCGGCGGCGGCCTTTGGAGGCTTCTTAGGACAATCCCGAGAAGTATGTCCTTTTGTGTGACAAAAGTAACATCTACCCTCCTTCCTGTACTGAGCAAGCTCCTCAGCACTCAACTTGCCACCTGTCTTGCCTGCCTCTGCTTTCTGGTCTGGAGTAAGCTTAGACGCATTGTTCGAGTTCTTGGAGCCAGAGGCTCCCAGGCTCTGTCCTGGGGAAGACCCCGTCTGGTTCTGGCTTTTGCCCCCCGAGGCGTTAGCCTTGGGAGAAGCCAGCTGGGAAGTCTTGGGCTTGCCACCATTGTGTTTCATTTCTGCACTCTGCGCAAGCGAGAGTGCGTCCTCAAAGGTGGCTGGCTTAAACATACGCACCTCCCATTGGATTTGCGTGTCCAGGCCATACAAAAACTGCCCTTTCTTGTCCGTATCAGATAAGCCTAATTGCAGACACAAGGTCGAAATTCTATTGGCAAACTGAAGGACTGGTTGCGCGTTCTGACGCGCTCCCCTGAACTCGTCTTCGAGTCGCTCAAGGTAGTGGGGCGGTAGAAACCGCTGCTTAAGGTCACGGACGAACTCGTCCCACACATAAGCTGCCATACCTGCTCTGGTGTGGGCATGAGCCCACTGAGTCCACCAAGGAATGGCCTCACCTTCCAAGTACCAACTAGCTAAGATCACTTTGTCAATATCTGTTTTCCTAACTGCGGCAAAGTAAGCTTCAAATTGATGTAACCATGAATACAGAGTAGTGGGATCGAGTTTACCATTATACTTACTGAAGTTCATTTTCTCGGGAAAATGATTCGAGGGCGCCGCCGGTGTCAATCTGGCGTCCAAAGCTCGGAGGTAACGCTCGTGTTCCACTCGTCACATGGCTTCGTCTTCTCGTTGTCGAATCTCCAATGCACGCATCTGCATCTCAAGCAAGGAGCTTGGCTGCGGCTATGACCCCTCGAGAGGGTCCCTGTGACGAGGATCTGGTATCTGGGGTACGGAAGGAGAGGGAGGAGGAGATGGAAAACGCGACGCTAGAGAGCGAGAACGCTCCTCCAGAGCCAAAATCCGCGCCTTCTGCTCATCCAACTTGGTTGTCTGGTCTGCGATTGCTCGCATCATCTGCTGGAACATGTCTTGTACACTCAAGCCGGGTGCTCTCGCTGGGCTGCCTGGTGCACTCTGGTCCCATGGTTCTGGTTCTCTCTCGTCGCCAAAGTTCGCCATAGCGGGAATATGCAATTCCTTTCCAGAACGCAATCTGACCATCCACTATCTGTGTGGGAGACTTCCGGAGGCTTCCGGAGGCTAAAAACCAACCGTCCTTCGAGGGACAGGAGTCACTCCGAAAGGGGTAGTCCACCGGCGTCCAAAAACCAACCACACGAGCGAAAAAATTTTCTGGTTTTCTTTGCTGAATCTTTGTCCTTGAAGTGAGCTCTGATACCACTGTAATATGCGGAAGCTTCGGAGAAGGATCGGTACTTCAAAACTCAGAAATCAGCACTCTTTTCGCGACGGAATTAACGCACAAACTGAAAGACGATGTGCAGAAAATAGAGAGAGAAGGGGGAGATGGAGAAGGACACAGTATTGGGTCCCAATTACCCTCTGTAGGGCCCCCACCACGGATGGTGTATTTGCTTTATTAGAATGATGTAAATCTGAAAACAAATACAAAGTACTTGACCTTTTCTTGGCTGGAAAACCTGCCCTTGACCTTCAGTCCTTCACCCCTTTGCTTTAGCAATGTTCTTGGCTGTCCTGGCCCTTGGTTGCTTGGAGCACTTGGTGAATTATGAGATGGATTCATGGATTATGGGCTGGGGTATTTATACCACCTCTTGTCTCCAGTCGGCTGGCTTCAGGGAGCTCCACGACTGAGATATATTCAATAAAGTGTTTTCACACTCTATACTATGCTGTCCAGCCTGCGCATGCTTCTGGGCAGCACCCTGGCTGCTGGGCATGCTGCGCAGAGGTGTGGGACAGCTCCCTACACCTGGCCGACTAGGTGGGTAGGGTACTAGACCTGGTCGGCTACCTGTCCAGCAGTAGTACAGCTGGCCGACAGCCCCTCCAGCCCAAGCCATGGCTGGTGGGCACAATGTGGGCCCTCCTGGCCCCTTGGGGGTGGTTCTATACCTCCCCCATGCCCACACTAAGAGTGCAAATGCAAGATCTTCTCACTTGGTGTAGCCCTATGGGCTGGCCCCATCTCTACATGCAAACCTACATGCCTACAGAGGCCTGGCATCCAGTTGCAAACCAGATACTCAGAACATCTGACATCATTCCAGAGGGAGACTCACAGCGCGGACTGGCACTGCTTCATGTGCAGGACAATGCACACCTGACCTTGGACTCATGTGCAGGACGATGCACACCTAACCTCGGACGACTAAGATGGATCCCTGGCTGACTCGTCCCGGACTGGGCTCACATGGGACCAGTTCACCATCCCAGGTCCTGCACCTTCTGTACAGAAATGTCTACGTGGCATCCAAGTGCGGGATGCACGTGACATAGGGTAAGCCCGAAAGGCTTGGATTGTGTTGCATTAAGCCAAGAAGTTGCTTAGGCTTCATGATTAGGAGTGAGATTAGTCACTCCATTGCTTAGCCTTCATGATTAGGAGTGAGATTAGTCACTCCATTGCTCCGAAAACATTAGCTAGAAGCTCCAATCTTGTGGATTAGAGTGTTGTTCTTGTTCATATATTGCATACATTTGGTAGCAAAGAACACACAAAATTAACAAAAAAAACAACCATTCAACATTCCATTACAAGCATAAACCCTTTCATTAGGGTTAGAAACATTAAACACCCCCAAACAAGGCCAAGAGACCAAGAAAACCAGAAAAAACCACGCCCGACCAGCTCTCGAAACGATCACGTGAGCACCACAGTCCGACAAATATCAAACATGACATAAGCCTACAGGGACGTGACGTGCGCCTAGCTAGAGATAACGTGAGTCTAGCTGGACTGGTCTAGCACGTGAAGTGGGCCTAGTGATAGTTGCACCTAATATTGTCCCGGGCAGTTAAACCCACCTTAAAGACTTGTAAGGACCCACCTACCCATGTTCTAAAAAGGTTTTTCTGTCAGAAAATCTGTACAAGCACCAATTCTTGTCCTTTCCAATTATAAGCATTAAGCATTAAGACCCAATTATTGCTCACCAACCCTCTCATAGGCACGAGACCCCACTTGCCTCTTGGAAACCAGACCCTCATGAACCAAGCTCATCAGAACCACGTGAGCCCAGCCAAACGTGACATGAGCTCACCAAACCCACATGAGCCTATTTCATCCAAAATTGAGTGAGCTGACAATCCGGTCGAATGTAGTGCATCAAACTATACTTCCTCAAACCCACCCAGCCTTCAAACCCATCAAACGATCAGCACTCAACATAGTGCTTTCCTGATGATTGGATTTAAGTCAAGCGAGGAGCTTTGTGAAGAAATGAGCCAAATGAATGCAGACTCAGGAGAAAGAACCGGACAGCCCCTCCAAGCCCCAAATTCTCCGACATGCTCAGTGAGTAGCACCATGAACTTCATGAAAAGGACATTCAACCGTCCTATCCTTGGGCGCACTCCAGTGAGGGAGCAGGACCAGAACCACAACCATCAAGGTTCTCCCGAACTGGAAGTGTACTCAAACCATGTCAAATGCCACACTTTTCCAAATTATTGGCGTCAACCTTGAGTTAGGAATGCCCTCAGCTGGCCTCGGCCATGCAGCCCCATTACCTTCCTTGCAAAAATCGGCTAATGTCTCTTTTGCAGTACCATCAAGGACAGGCAACCCACGGGACAATACCCAAACCTTTCCACAAGCACACCAAGTGCAAGCAAGAGAACCACCTCTCAACGGAGCCCACCTTGGACATTTCTTCACTGCGGAACCAAGTCCCCGTTCAGACAAGGAATGGGGAATGTGGGAAAGGTAAAGAACCCCCACTTACTTGGGGCAAAATGCTCTTCTAAAAACAATAACACGTGAACGAGAAAACCTTGGCAAAACTTCACAACATGAAAATTAAGTTAGTTAACCAGTAAAGCTAAACATTGCCTTTTGCCAAAAAGAGATAAAAGACTGCAGATTGACTTTTAAATGAAGGCTTCCAATCCCTCGGATCTTGGCTTTTTAGTTCGGATGTAGCTAAAAATTAAGCAAGAACTAGAGTAGTAATCTCTCCAACTTCACTTCATTGTGCATATGGAAGAGGGTGATACCATTGATCTGAAAGTGTTGGCCTGATAAAAGCATAGTAATGGCCACCATGTACTCCCCCGCTATGAACCAACACACTGAAACAACGTTACGAAAACAGTCAGATCCAACCCACTTGCTTGATAAAATGTATGCACAAAACCAGACAAAAGGGCTACATCCACTCATTTCTCACCTATGAAGAGTATACAGATTCCGTACACTTTTATCAGCATCAGGTGAAAGATATCGCCCATTTTCTCTGTCCAGATCAAGTTGAAGAGGAAATTCATACCTGTCATTGATCTGATGACAGACAAACATCCAACTTGTTTGAAACTGAATTTCTAGGACTGTCAAAAACCTGCAAAAATAAAGCAGTTTCTGAGTACATTCTACCAGGACCCACCTTCACCATAATATCCCGTGTAAAGTCGTACTCAAAGCGCTTCAGTTGAAGCTGGAGTACTGGTGGAAAATCGATAAACAGAACACCCTTTCGTGCATCCTGCATGTGTGCCACTACAAAATCACTAATTGGTGCACAAATAAAACCTTCAAAATAAATAACTTTCAAGAGCTAACACGTATCTCCGGCCCATCACTTTTTTGTCAAAGAATCTGACAATGGGCCTCTTGTGCATCCTGCATGTGTGGCAATACATAATCACTAATTGGTGCACAAATAAAAATAACTTTTAAGGGCATTAACACATATCTCCACCATCACTTTTTTGTCTGAAAATCTAACAATGGGCAGTTGGACATCAATCCCCTAGCCATGGCAGTGATTTGTTCATAAAAAGCTTATGGATTGTGTTCCAAACCCATCACCCATGGATATTATAATTCGGACCCATGGGTATCATTGGACACAAATTCCATGGTGCAAACATTGTGAGGACTTGATTGGATTCTCACGGAGTGGTTTACCTGTGGAGAGGCACATAAGAGGTTTACACCAATGCCTGAATCCATGACATTTGGTGTACAAAATTGTAAGATAGGAGTTTGGCCAAACAACAGTCCACTTAGGTTATAAAAACTTTATAATAATAAACAAGGTTTGGATTAATACTCACCACCTATTCACATGGCACAAACCATGTCAGAATACAGGGCAATCGCATAATTCACAAGTGGGTGCCCCCTGCCCATGAACTAGAAACATCATGGCAGGCAGTCACACGAAAACAAGTCACGTAAAATCAGTTTCAAAAGCGAGCAAAGATGCGTGCACATGCTTTATGCAATTGATATATCTCCCGTTCCAAGAACGGGTAAATAGCAAGTCTTCTCGAGAATGGAACTGGCTCAATGGGAAGCCTAAACTGGGATACCTAACAATGACCAGTTACACGAGGCCCGGCCCCAATACGGGCAACACGAAGCTCCCTAGCCTCCCACCCTTGGCACGGAATAGGGGAAGACCACTTGGGTGGCCAAACGATGATGTCCCCCCCCCCTAGCTTCTATACAGTTGACCTCAACTGAAAAGCCTCCAAATATGCCTGAAGTGTGGGTAATCTTTGAAGTAGTCTTTATCAACCCATTTTGCGTCGATAGGCAAATAGTTCTTGAACTTCACAAGGTATCGCCTCGAATACTTACCAGCAGGTAGCTCTCTCCTTGTGAAACACAATCTGCTCAGGTTAAAGAACTTCCTCTAGCTCATCAACCTCTGGTGGCATGCATGAATTATAGCCAACAACAACTCCTCATAGATGCCCAGAGACAGCTCGGCATCATGCAAACGACGGCTTTCAAAAGCTACGACATGTTCTCCTTGATTTAAGGCAACCCCAATGCAACTTCCAAATGCATCACACTCCACACAAAAAGGTTTCTGCAAGTTTAGGATGACTTACACATGCACACACAAAATGGCATCCTTGAGACAAAAGAAAGCTTCTTTCTCATCAACTGTCCGTTTAAAGACTGCGTTCTTCTTAGTGAGATTATGCAATGGCGAAGCATAGGGTTGCAGGAATACACGTGCACACACACAGTGGAGAAGCTCAAGAGAGCATACAATGAGATGATAAGTATACCCCAAGATGAATGTATACACAATGAGATGATAAGTATACCCCAAGATGAATGTATACACAATGAGATGATAAGTATAGATAATGAATGTGTGTTGTACAAAGATGATGAGTATACTCCAAGATGGGTGTATACTAGCACAGGGAAAAAACCTCCTAAAGCTGATCCTAGTGTGTTCACATACATCACTACCAAATATGGCTACAAATCTACCTTGGGAGTGATGATGTGAACAAGGGGTGAGCTGGCACTAAAAGTATGGCGATGTGCCAGGTTCTTTGGAATATGAGAGGGAGCCCAAACTAATCTCCAAAGGGAAGTAAGTTCAAAGCTTTGCGAAAAGCTTCAAACTTCTCTCGTGAGAGAGCCTTTGTGAATAAATATGCCATGTTGTCCTATGTTGGCACATAAGCCAAGATGATTTTTCCTGCGACGCATCTCTCCCTGACATAATGATAATGCACTTCAATGTGCTTTGTGCGAGCATGAAAAACTAGATTCCTCACAACTACCATAGCGCTCTGACTGTCAGTAAAGATGGTAATGACTAAGGACTCACCAATATCCAAAACAACAATAAGGCGTCTGAGCCAAGCACACTTAATTGTAACTGTAAACATTGCCTTGTACTCAGCTTCACAACTAGAAGTGGCCACAATGGGTTGCTTCTTGCTAAGCCATGATATACATGAATCACCAAGGCAAAAGCCAAAACCACTCGTAAACACTCGCCAATATCCAAATCAACAGTAAGGCGTCTGAGCCAAGCACACTCAACTGTAGCTGTAAACATTGCCTTGTACTCAGCTTCACAACTAGAAGTGGCCACAATGGGTTGCTTCTTGCTAAGCCATGATATACATGAATCACCAAGGCGAAAGCAAAAATCACTCGTAAACACTCGTGTGTCATATCATCCAGTCCAGTCTAAGTCTGTAAATACATGCAGCTGTGATTTACGCCCTTGGGATAAAACAACCCGAGTGCTTGATGCCCTTTAGATAACAAAACACCCGTTCGACAGACTACCAATGCTTTGCGCCTAGGCTATGCATAAATCTACTCAATACTGAGATTCCATACTGAATGTCAAGCCTAATGTTACATAGGAGATAAGGAATCCAATAGCTTCTTGATACAAGCGAGCATCAAAAGGGCACTTACATCTTCAAGACTAAATCGCAAACTAGGTTCCATAGGTATAGCAACAGGCTTGCAATCTCAGATTGAACCTCTTCAGTAATGTCTCTATGTATTGTGTTTGCAGCATAACAATGCCATCATTATGATGTCGAAACCCAATGCCCAAATAATAGTGCAACAGACCAAGATCTAACATTTCAAAAGAACTCAATTGTAAAAGCTAAAATATGATCATCATCAAAGCATGTGGGCAACGTGTCATCAACATATAGCATGATGACCAAAAATTCATCTTTAGTTCTCTTAATGTAGAGGGTACTAATAGGCATGTGCAATATCACATGAATCATCATCCCTTGTGTCAAACCCAATTG
The DNA here is from genome assembly GCF_041138505.1 of Cibotium barometz. Classification (NCBI taxonomy): domain Eukaryota; kingdom Viridiplantae; phylum Streptophyta; class Polypodiopsida; order Cyatheales; family Cibotiaceae; genus Cibotium; species Cibotium barometz. Next base: position 11,930,220 of record NC_141083.1, read on the forward strand.
CATTATCCAAAATATCCTCAATGATCAAGTCTTTATGATCTTGTAGCATCAAATCATAAGCTGAAAATGTATCCATCAAAGTACTTATGGAAGTAATCCAACAATCCCATTTTCAACTTGTGTATTCCTATTGGCCACGAACAAATGGTGAGGTCTTGTCGAGAGAGAATCGGCATCGAGATCTCCTCGTGTACTTGTTGTCCAGAAATTACAGCAAGCGTCTCATCCACTTCAACACCCACAATGTGTGCATAAAGACCTGAATAGTCATACTCTATGCAATGACCAAAAGATTGAGTGAGCGGGTAACCTCTTTTATCAATCTTGATATACCAATCTTTCAACATGAGCTGAAGAATTCCTTCCCCATTCAAACATGAAATGTAGCCAAGAATGGGTACCACCAATTGAATCATTTCTATCTTGCTTAGCTCAACAAACTTGCCCTTGTGATCTCAAAACTGAACCTATCCAAAACAATCTCAAAACAGCCCCAAACACACTGCTCATTACATGGCCAGTACTATGAGAGAGAAGATTCCCCGGCTGAATCCACACGTGTGAGTATTGTACAGCTGTACGGCTACTGAGCAGATGCTGAACAGCCAGCAGCAGGCAATCTCTTTGCAGGTGGACAGCAGCAAGAGGGAGAGGAAAACTCTTGTACAGAGAACTCCGAGGAGAGAGATCAACAGGCCAATGTACAGCCAGCAGCCTGCAGCCCCCCCTTGTACGACTAGCGCACAATAGAAAGGGAGAGGTACTGCCGTACGGCCAGCGCTAAAAGGAGAGGAAGAGAGCTGCTACCGGCCAAAAGGTGTGAGCGCCAGATCATCAGAACACAGGCCCCTCCCTGCTTTTATAAAGTCGACCAACTCTATATTTCATGCGCTTTTCCCCTTTTTGCTAAAAGTGGCTGAACTTGCCCAAAATATCAACTTTTGTGCTTTTTCCCAGCTTGTAGCCCAAGCTTTCTCTAGGCGCCTCCTTCTGTCCAGTATCCACTTGTCCATGCCCAAAATAATAATACGTCCAGCCCGTCATTAATGATGTGTGAACACACCAACTTATGAACATTATAAGTCACTTTTATGAATAAAGTCCCATGGTGCTCATGTTGTGTGGCCATCTTTCAGGCCAATCCATGCCAGTGAATGCTTCAGCTTTCTTTTGTGGAAAATCCCCGTTCACACCTCGGCTCTGCTCAATGTGTGAAACACTGGTCAAGACTGGTGAAGGAACCAAATAGTGACAATGTGAGCGCCTGCTCTAATGATCCAAAAGAAAAGCCCTTTCCAGCTTTTTATAAAGTCAACCAGCTGCCCTTTTTGGCTTGTGCTATTCCTTTCTACCAAAAGTAACTGAGTTGGCCCAAAATATCAACTTTTATGCTTTTTCCAGCTTGTAGCCCAAGTTTTCTCTAGGTGCCTCCTTCTGTCCACCTATTCATGTCCAAAAATAATGTCCAGTCCATCATTAATGATGTGTGAACACACTGACTTATAAACATTATAAGTCACTTTAATGAATAAAATCCCATGTTGCTCATGCTCTGTAGCCATCTTTCAAGCCAAACTTTGCTAGTGAATGCTTCAGCTTTCTTCTGTGGAAATCCCCGTTCTCACCTTGGCTCCGTTCAATGTGTGGGCTTGCCCCAAAACACTGATAAAAACTGGTGTAGGGACCAAATGGTAACACTAGTCCTAGTGTGTTCACACCCATCAATACCAAATATGGCTACAAAGCAATCCATGCAAAGTGCTAATAAAATGCCTATAATAGGAGTATAAACCCAGAAAGCTTCGTACTTCATGTACAGAAGATAGCTTAGTTCTTGGATAATGCCAAGATAGCTTAGTTCTTGGAGAATACCAAGATGTCATCATCGAAAAACACACCAATGAATTTTTGATGCTCACGACAAATGTGATCCATCATTCTATTAAACGTGGGCAAAGCATTCGTGAGTCCAAACAGCATAACCAAAAAATCATACAAACCAAACGATGTCCCAAATGTCGTTTTGTGTACATCTTGTGGTGCTACACATACTTGGTGATACCCACTCTTAATCTTCCTCTATAAGAGATACATTTGTCATCATTATGAGCGCTTTGTCTTACGTTGCCATAGATTTTTCTACTTCGTCTTCATTTTCACCTCCTTTTGCCAAATTTGTATGTATTTGTGCTTGATCGTTGGCTAACTTTTTGAAGCACCTATACTCCATGTGACCAAGATTCAAATCAATGCGGCTGAAACATGAAAACCCATCAAGTTTATCGAGGATGTCATTTATGCATGGGATTGGAAGCCGGTTCTTGATAGTAAGCTTGTTTAAAGCCCGGTAATCCACATACATCCGGAAGAAACCATCCTTCTTCTGGACTAGCAATTCAGGTGAACACTATGGCGAGGAGCTTGACTGAACCAAACCTCCGTCCAATAATTTAGTTACGTGTTTCATGATCTCTTTTGCTGTGCTTTGCTTACCCTATATGCGGGTCTATTGTTGGCGGGAAACTACCCAACACCAAATCAATGCGGTGATCCTCCGTTCTCTTAGGAGGTAACTCTCCTGGCAATGCATCTCCAAAACAATCCTTGTATGCATCTAAAAATGTCCGACTATCCCTCATAAGAGTTTCTACATTTACATCACCACATTTAACAATATCATGTACAAAAATCAAGTACGCAAAAACACTCTTTTTCATTGCTTTATTAATCTGGACATGAGATACAACTGGGATGGAGTTCCCTCTTTCAATAACATGCATGCGACCCTTATGCATAAAAGCAATCCTATTTGTACTGGACTCCTTGCATGGCTCAATGCGGTGATGCCACAGCTTTCCCAACAATACATCACATCCCTGCAATAGTAGTGCAACTAAGAAATTCTCATGATCAAGGTACCCTTGGATATGTATGTGCAACTTCCCAATGATAGAGATCCCTTGCACTTGCTTTCCCACAAAAGCGACCTCCACCTCCGGGGCCCCATGTCCGTTATATCTACGTTCAATGAGGATGCCATCTCCACAAAAATGAAATTATCTATGGCACAATCATCAAACATAAAGAGTGCGGGTTCATCCTTGAGTTGTCCCCAAGCTTTGCAAACCATCCTCTCTCATTATTTCCTGTATTCCCTTGTACATCGGAAATGGCATGCACATTTGCTTTTTGCTACTTCTCATTGTCCTTGTTTTTGCATTTAGGACGCTCACGAAATATGTGATCTTGGCTGCCACATGAGAAGCATTTCCCTTGTTTAGCATATTGCTCCCTTTGCTCAGGCATCAGGCTGAATTTGTGCTTTCTCTAAGAGGCATCCTTGGGCTGCGTACTTTCAGCATTCCCGCCACCCTTTACGTCTTTCACAAAGGGTTTAGAATGTTGTCCACCCTTGTGCATATTATGACCAGCCCTCTCTTTGCCCTTGAAGGCATGGTCTCCCTTGCCAGAACGCTATAATTTATGCTCCAATTGCTCAGTGGCAGGAGTAACTCCTATGTAGTCCTGCAAGGTAGCATTGTGATGAGTGTCACAACCGGACCTATAGACCGATTGAAGTCCAGACTTTTCTTCTCGGGTTCACCCACAAACAAGAATGGTGAGACCTCCAAGTAGACCTTCCAAAACTTGTTTACATATGTCTGCACACAGACTCATTGTCCTTCTACTCTATCTTATCCCACTTGCTCATAATCTTCTCCACAGCATTGGGAGGCAAGAACTGTGCATAAAACCTATGGCAAATCTTTGATTTCTCAGAGAACCCGTCACTGAAGGCAATATCAAACTTGGCTATGAAAGCCATTGCTTCCTTGCATCGTATTCACCATGATGAGCTTCAAATTTTACAAATTTATCACCTACTTTGAATTCTTTAAGCCTCTTGGCATGGTGACCCTCATCTTCCAGCTTTCTCTTTCCCTTGTCCAATGGGGCAGTAGTAGGTGCATACACATGACCCTGGCGAGAAACATGCGGCAAGTAGGCATGTGCCCTATGCAACGGTGACCTATGCAAAGGCGGCCTCCCAATACTTGTATTCACATAAGGATCCTTGCATGAGACTCATTCACCATGGGTATACTCGTTGGCATGAGTGGCAGGTGATATATATATATATACCTTCATAAGGTCAGAAAAATCTGAACTTACGAATTGAGAGATTTGAGAAAGAAATAATAGTGAAGAAGAACAAAGACAAAAACAAAGCATTTGAAAGATCAAAAATAAATAAACTAACAAACCTAGCTACTAAGGAGAGGAAATCAAAAGATAATATCAAACGAAGACATTTAATTAAGACATTAACCAAAAAAAAACAAAAAAAAACAAACAAACAAAAAAACCAAAACCAAAAAACCAAAAAAAACAAAATAGCAAAACAGATTCAACTTTGGTTGTCGCAACATTCTGCACAACTTTCAACCCATGAGGGGGCTCATCTCTAGCAAATTCTAGCCAAATATTCCAATGCAATGCAAATATGAAGACTAGTTACCAAATCAAAAATGTGTTGTAGTAGATTGTCAATGCCAAACTCATCGAATGAGTCAAAGTAGCCTGGCCACCAATCTCATACACACCTGGAGGGAAGTGAACGCAAAACGGTCATTCCGAGACCACACAAAAACAAGCACACTGTACTACAACCTGGCTCACACTCTCGCAAAGACCTTGCCTCAAGTCCCCATTGGTACAAGTACACAAACAACTACAAGTCCACGAATAGATCACTTGGTGACGGTTCACAACACGTACATCTGGTGCAGCAGGCACTACTGTAAGTACAATGAGTATAATAGGACTTCCCATTGGTGTACTCGCAAGTGTGGTAGGGTTTCAGTAAGTACTGCAAGTACAATACTGTTCAACAATTGAGTACAATAATACTACAGCAAGTACAACAACCGGTACAGAAGGTGCTATCGGGTACGACAATACAGCATAGTTGTACGACAACAACAATGGGAGCTCGTGGGTGATGGTTGACTTGCAAATTTTTGAGACAGATGATGTGAGAGAGAGTAGCAATCATGGGAGAGGTTGGAGGAAGAGGTGGAAAGGGGGTCCATTCACCTTGTGCCGTGTGGCATAGCCCACCAACTTTAATGGTGGGCACCTCCTTTTAATGCCCACACACTAATATGTGTTTACATGGTCAAAAGGGTGCCCAAAGGTTGGTGGGTCCCTTGGGCCCCAGGCATTGGCCTCGGTGCCCAACTTGTGTTTACATGGTCAAAAGGGTGCCCGAAGGGTGGGCTACCCATACATGGGTCCCTTGGCCCCCGGCACGCATTAAAATTGGCCGGTGCCCAATTTTAATGAGTGGGAAAAGCTGAGGTTATAGAACCTTTATAATAATAAACAAAGGTTTAGATTAATACTTACCGCATGTTCACATGCCACAAAACATGTCAAAATATAGGGCATTCGCACGGTTCACGGTGGACGTCCCCTGCTCGTGAACTAGACGTCATAGTCGGCAGTCACGAAAACAATTCATGCAAAATCAATTTCAAGTAAGCAAAGATGCGTGCACATGCATTACGCAATGGATATATCTCCCATTCTTGGAACCTGTAAATAGTAGGTCTTCCAGAGCACGAAACTGGCTCAATGGAAAGCCCAAATTGGGATCACTAACAATGGGTTCCATGTCCTGCCGCGCTATGGGTGACATAAGACGTGGCCTCCCGTAGGTGACATGAGCCTTGGCCTTAATACCGGCAACACGAAGCTCCCTAGCCTCCCATACCTTGGCACTAAATAGGTGAAGACCACTTGGGCGGCCAAATGGTGACATCTTGCGTTCAATACAAGACGTATTTAACCCCAATTTTGTACAATTTCATTACTACTTTTGGTAATAAAATACCTTTTGGCCGGGGCCCAGGCGCCGGCTTCAATGATGGTTAATTGTGTGATTTAATCTTGTTAATTATTAAGTGCTCTGAAATCTACACTCCCCATTACAAGTAAACACCGCAAATCAATCCTCAACAAAAGAAAGAAAGCAGCCCATGTACTTGGCTCAAAACTAAGTCATAATATAGAAAGATGGCTGGTAATAATAACCTGCAAGCCGTATTGCTCAGCGTGATACTTGTTATCACCCTCTAATTTCTCAACCTCCACATATTTGTTGAACGACTCATAGACATCCTTGCAACCTTTGACATCAAGCTGCAAATCTGCCCAATTTTGCAGCACAATACATAGGTTTTTTGTTTTTTACTCTTATACAAAAAACAAGGGGTTCCAGCTACTCTACATCTGTATAACGGAAGCATAAACCTCAAAGCCATTTGACAAACAGGTTACCATAAAATGATTCTTTTCGGGTGGACTTGTAATCTACATTGATACATTCGATGTAGTTCATGTGGTGTCCTTCAAAAAGCTGCTGAATTGTTCCCTCCACAGCTGTGCCCTGCACATCAGAAAGAATCATGATCAGCAGGCATAAACCCAGAAGAGCTTAAAGGACATAGTGCATGCATGCACAGCAGAAGGCAAAGGGAACAATACAATGCTCACTTTCATCTTATCTTCGAGCTTCTCACACAGTACACGGTTCAGCTCTTGCACATCGTGCTGCATGAATGAATCATAAGTGTCCCAACCAAAAGACTTGGTTAAATCTTTGGTGGAGGCACTGGTATCACTGTATTGGATTTTGTAGAAAAGGCTCTGAAGGGCGAGGGGAATGCTGTTAGAAGGAACATCATTCACTGTAGTAGGCATGTGATATACAGCCTGCACCGCACAAAGACAAATGTTATGGCCCTCCACCTTCTAGGTGTAGAAACTCACACCTGATCAAGCAAAAAATTAAGTACCTTTCGAAAATATGGAATGTGATACAGTGTCTGAAGGAGTGAATTCATATAGCACGTGGCACCTTGGTTCTTTAGACCAACAAACCCAGTCTCTTTCTTCGAATCATACGCCCAATAATCTACCAACTTTCGCACATTCACATCCGCCTCCAAAACCAGCGTGTCATTTACTAAGTAACCCTTACTAGAATCATAGACATCTTGAAGGGGCATGAATGAGGTAAAACCCCAATCATTTTCTCTAGCATTGAATTGATGCTGTGTATCTGCATAGGTTGAAACACATGACTCAAAACACTACCACTTGAAAACCAATGCCAGAATCAAAGTATACAGAACCTCCAAAAAGAAATTATTATTTTTATAAAATAATAATTCTCACAGTGAGAATTATTATTTTATAAAATAATAATTGTCACATGGTGAGAGTGAATATTTAAGACGAATGTGTAATAGGCACCTTTTCGCACAGTCAACTTTGGATCGTACTGATTGACAATGGCCAAACTGAAATGGGCATATCTTGTCCAGCCATACGGAAGGGTAGGTGCATCTGCTACATCAAGGTAAATTGACAAATAGTCCACATTATTGCCCTTGGGGAACAAGAGTACTCGCCTGCGTCATTGCATCAGAGTGTCAAAGATTACCTTATACATCAAGGTAGATAGGCAAAGAAATGCAAACTATTGCCATTGCAAACAAAAAAAGTGGCATGTCACTGTAAAGCACAAATCAAAGCCTATGCTAAAAATGCACTTTTCATGAGAACCTACCCACTGTGGGTGATCACCCCCCGTATGGAAGCTTGGAAACAAGGGATGGAAGTAAAGGCTTAATTGTTATTCAGGCTAAGGAGGAATCTTACAGGAAATGCGGAAGTAGTTAATTGGCATTGAAGGGCACAAGGCAAACCAGCAGATAAGGTCTTCACGCAATGCATTTTAGGAAGCTCTTTATGCTATACCTTTCAATAAAACTGCTAGGGTGGTAACGGTGAGGCCAATGAGCAACATGACAGCCCTCATATTCGATGTGTGTGTGCATAAATCATGGGCTAGAAAGAATGTCACCATTTAGAAGACATCGAGAAAGTTACCATTTGTAACCGCCAACTGTGAATGCGTCAGAGTAGTGCTTCCTCAGGTTAATTTTGGAGAAATTCTCGACACTCCAAGTGTACTTGCCAAAGAGTGGATCATCGGCTGGTTGATTCTCCACAGTCGGCACACCATCGACCTGCCCTACAACTGAAGAAAACATCGATTTTGATGATAATAGGAATAAAACTCCATAGAAGTTAACCTACTCCACTGCAACTTAACCTAATCGTGCAGGAGTAAGCCTAGTCCAGCAGTACACCAATCCGGAACCAGAATTAATCTGCAGAAGATCATCTAATCCGCCAAAAAGTAGCCTAAACTGGCAGAATTTGACCTATCCGCCGATAATGAAGAGTGGTGTTCCGTAGAAAAATGGAAGAATTTAACCTCGAACTGAAACCAATGGATTACCTTCCATGGGCTCCGCGTCATTTATGTCCGCTGGGGGCACCAGCATGTCATCGTCGTCCTGGAGAAGACACCTGCGAGTGAGATCGGGCAAAGGAATGAAGAAAAGTGAATGGTCTGATGCCGATTTTTTCTGCACTTACATTAAGAGGGGGGGCAATTATCGTCATGGAGGGGCGCTGGTGGCAATCGACACGGTTGGGAGATGGCGCCAGGATGAAGATGAGCAGGCCTGTCTCGTCTTCGTTGTGGTGGAGGCTATGGCTGTGGCGTGTGAGGCTATGGCTGTGGTGATGCCGATGAAGTAGGAGGCCTCGTTTTTGTTTCGCTGTCTGCCTGTGCGCAACAATGAGCTATGTCTTCTGGTTTTTCTAGGGTTTGGCTATGAAAATGGGCTTCCTCGGAATCTTCCATTCATCTGCTGTTTCTGCCTGTGTGTGACTATGGCGATGATGATGATGATGGAAAGGCCTGTTTTGCTGCAAAATGCGCGGAGGAGGAGAAGAGCAGGGGGGGAGAGAGAGAGAGAGAGGTACTACAGCAGAATGAAACTAAATCACAATTTATTTATTTCTAGCATAGGCTGGCTGGTTTCACAAGCAACCGGACCAATTTTCAACAAGTGTTTTTGCTTGTTGTAAATGTATATATATAATAAAATAAACCATAATCTTACTTATGAATTTAAAAATATACATTTTTCTTATATACAATTTTGCAAATGTTTACATAACAAAATAAACAATAATCTTACTTATGAATTTAAAAATATACAATTTTGCAAATGTTTACATAACAAAATAAACAATAATCTTACTTATGAATTTAAAAATATTCATTTTGCTTACTGCAAATGTATATATAACAAAATAAACAATAATCTTACTTATGAATTTAAAAATATACATTTTGCTTATTGCAAATGTATATATAACAAAATAAACAATAATCCTACTTATGAATTTAAAAATAGAAGTTTAAACAAATGAACTTGTGAATTCGTGGCACCATGTGTCAGACGGGTGCTTAAGCTCATGCTTTGTAAGACTTTTCCAGCTTTTATGATCAACACAAGATTATAGCTCCTTAAGTAAAAAGACTTCGCATTCTTGCCGCTCCTTAAGTGAAAGACTTTTTCGGCTTTTATGATCTCCACAAGATTATAGCTCCTTAAGTAAAAGACTTTCCATTCTTACAGGTCCTACAATTCTCCACAAGATTATAGCTCCTTAAATAAAAGACTTCCCATTCACTCACAGGTGTGGGAGGCAAAGTGTCCTTAATTAAAGAAAATGAGCCACATGATTTGTCTTACCTAAGGTAGGCCAAAATGATGCCAATGAAAGGAATGTGGTGTTATCCTAGTGCAAGGTGGTTGGGTCCCAATCCACTAAGCTAAGGTCGATTCCTAATTTAACCTAACATTCCTAGGCATCCGCCCCATGTTCAGCCTAGCAAGGTCTTGAAACACTTGGTTTGTCCAAGCACTGCTATTATAGCTAACCAACGAATCAACCATTGCCAAAGGGGTTACACAAGGGGGTAAGAAGCTTGCGAACCATTCAAACAAGCATGCAACTTGTAAAATATCATGGTGGATGAAGGTGTGAGCAAGGATTATGAGTCATCTCATAAATTTGCAAATTGGTAGAGTTTAAAATAGGCTAGAAGCTTAAAGTGACTCAAATATGCTTGCATGCTTCTTTCATAAGAAAACTTACAGTTTATAGGATAATGTTATCTATATCTTCTCATAGATTTAATCCCTTGCTTGTTTTTTTGTAAGAAAACTTACAATTTATAGGGAAGAGTTAGCTATATCATATTTCTTCTCCTAGATTTAATCCCTTGAATTTCTCAACTCCCTTAAATCTCCTATATTTTATCTACCTACAGTCACACATATTTATCAAATGACTCTAATTTCACCTAAGACTATTGACTTTATGGATATTCAACCATTATAACTTAGTGTTACCAAATATACTAAATTCAATGTCAAGTTGGGATTACATGAAAAGATGGTTGTTAATGAAGATGGTGTGCCTTGAATTACACCTAGTTGCCAAGCTTGGACTATCCTTTCTAAGTTTGTGCACTCCTGTAAGAGACAGGGGATGCACTCACTACATGGAGTATCGCATGTACAATCTCATATCAAAGAAGAAGCTTGCATGAAGCGAGAAGATGGTTAATCTTTGATTAGTAAAGTGATTAGTTACATCATTAAGCTTATAGTTGTCTTTTATAGTTTGAGCCCCATTACACGCTACATTATTAATGTCCACCCTTGTGGCCTTGGCCCTTAGCCCTATGTCCACACCCATTATGCATGTCCCATGGCCTTTGGCCCATATAAGCATATACAAATTAAGAGTAACCACATTACAAACTATCTCTGCCCATTGGTTTCATCATGAATATTCAACTCACGAGATGGAATGCAACTCTAATAACCATGTAAGCCATATATATCATGTAGTGGCTTCAATGTGTATGTCTCCAAATCTATCCATGAGGGCATAATGTCTTCCACACACCAAAAACTGCATAATATGCTCTGAAGTCAAATCCCAAATGATTCCCTATATCCATATGGAAGTCCCACAAAATATTTCTTACATGAAAACTAAAATCTTCCACTTATGGGGCCTCCAAAACTGTCATGATAGTAATTTCTAGCAAGCAAATAGCTTCCATTTGGCATCAATATCACTCATGATATTCACTTAAAAGCCCTTAAAATCCTTCCAACATAGAAGCGGGCTATCATGAAGCTTCTTCAAGTGGTAATCCATGCCATTTGATTAAATACTCAACTGAAGTACGGTGGCGAAGCACTCATTCTCATTATTATCTTGAGTACATATTCAACCCTTCCTTCTTCATCCATTGGTGGCACACCTTTTTCTTGACATTCAATTGTTTATGCATAAAGGGTTGTAAGACCTCCACCAGAATGTTTGTATAATTGGATCAAGGTTCTTTTCCATCATCTTACCATCTAAACAAATGGCCAAGTTAAAACATTAATCAAAGGACTTAGGATTTACAATGCTGACCTAAGTCATGTAAAGGAATATTCTTTAGACTTGAGAGGAAGTAATTTTTCATTTGCTTAAATGCTCAAGTTTGTCCTCTCCTTGCACTTATAGTTGAGGTACTGTATGCATGTGATAAAATCTTGCTAAGATTCATCTAATTTTCTTCCAATGCAATACAACTCTAGCGTTATGTTCCATTCTAAATGCTTCTCTTTCTATTGTTGAATAGTTTCTTTCTACTTTGGATGACCTTTTGCTAGCATAGTAGATAGGTTGGAACCATCCCCCTTTTTCTTCCTCCATTAGCACACTTCCCATGGCCACATTGGATGTTACATCCACAAACACATGGAAAATCTCATTCCAATCAGGTGAAATTAAAATTGGTGTTGAGGTTAGCATCTTTTTAAAGTTATAAAAAGCTATCTCACATGTTGTAGACCATACAAATAATGCATCCTCGTTGGTGTGAGAATGTATAGTACATATGCTATATCTACTAGAAATCTATTGTGCCACTTGATTGTCCCATGAATATTCCTAATTCTAATTATTTTTCTTAATTAAGACTTAATCATACTAAGTGATAATGTACAGAAACTGTTATAGCTCTGTAATCAAATCAAACTTGGTGGACAATTCCATTTCTCGCTTTGTTTTTTGCTATAGATGGATGTGCCCGTGATGAGTGAGCTTTCTAATGATCCCTAGGTTGCCTCAAATGGTCAAGGATTGAGTTAGCGATGCTATTAACACTTAGCAATTACCAAAATAGAGGGTTATCTTTTAATATAGTTGAAGCAGAAGTGGAAATAGTTCACTTGGTGTATGAAGCAACTCACTTAGTGTGAAGCAGTGGTAATAATAAATATGAATGGCTACGTCAACATCAACTTGTGAGTCAAGTACTAAGAGGCCTAGGCATACTAAAATCCAAATAAAAAACTAATGTTAAGAAATCTAAGCTACCTTTGTTGCCATATATATATAGGCAGTGATGTGTGTGAACACACTTAGGACTGTCGGGGCACTTTTTCCCTCTTTAGGAGGTTTTATTCCCCCGGCTTGTATATACGCCCATCCTTCTAGGGCTAACTTATCTTTTGTACATTGACACAATCTAATACATTGTGTGTTGTGTGCATTCTTGCTTCTTCTTCTCCAAGCTTTGTGTGCTTTGCTGCAACCCTAATTCCAACAATTGGTATCAGAGCAGGCATCGGCTCCCAGGGCTACGCCGCCAGCACCCTCCGACTCACGTTCTCCAATTGAGGTGAGCTTTCACGATCGCTTGCAGGTCCCTATAATTTGCAAATCAACCCGTAGGGCTATGCGTTCTCAGAAATCGCATCTGAGGTCGTTTCGGGCTCCGTTTTTGCATTGCAAGTTCTGCACAAGTGTTCGTCATTTTTTGCAGAAATTTTGACAGTGCAGTTTTTTGCAAAACAGGCATACGTATTCTATTGTGGACCGTGCTACATAGCACGAGTTGTTTTTTGTTCAGTCTTTGCTTCATTACAGGCAGCTTTTGCATCAGTTTCAGTCAGTGGCCATGGTTGATAACAGCAATGATGTATTTCGCATGTTGTCTGCTGAAGACAAACTGGATGGAGACAGCAACTACCCACTTTGGGCATACATGATGCAGCATGTTTTGGTTGCAAAAGGAGTGTGGAACATTGTGCAGGGTATGGATGTACGTCCAGGTTCTGTGGATGTAGGATCTGTTGAGGATGTTGCAGGTTCTAGCAGCTCTACTGTTGCTGCTGTTTTACCCACTACTGAACAAGCTCGTTGGGATGGTAAAGATGCGCAGGCTCATGCCTTGATTGCACTTTCTGTCAAACGTAACATCACCCCACATATTCGTTCAGCTAAAACAGCAAAACAGGCGTGGGATATTCTAGCTGGTTTGTATGCAGGTCGTAACGAGGCAAAAATCTCTTACCTGCGTAAAGAGCTAGAATTGAAGATTATGCAGGAAGATGATGACATGAATGTTTTTCTTGCTGAGATTAAAGATCTCAAAGAACAGATGATTTCTGCAAGTGAGATTATTCCTGATCATTCTCTTGTGCAGACTGTTCTTGATGCTTTACCTGAGACATATCAGACTTTTGCTTCCACGTGGAGACTTCTTACTGAGGACAGACCTGATGCTGTCAAGTATGATACTTTAGTCAACAAGCTCTTGCAAGAAGCGCAGTCCAGGCAAAACAGGGCCAGGCACAGCGTGCAGTTGATCAAGCATTTATTGCTGCCCAGTAGCAGAGAAGAAGTGGTAAGGCAGTCCCTTCCACTGTTTCTTCTCCTATTAGTAGGTCTGCAACTTCTTCTCCTTCCACAGGTAGCAATAATAAGTCTGAAAAGGCTCTTGATAAAGGCAAGAAAAAGACCAGGTGCAACTATTATAAGGCAAATGATCATGTCATTAAGAATTACCCTAAACTAAAGGCTAAAGAGGCAAAGAAGAAAGAGTCAAATGCAGCCACAATAGCGGATGCTTCTACAAATGCAGATTCTGCAAATGTTGTGCAGGATACAGAATGGGCGTTTAGCGTGTATTGCCAGTATGACCCATCTGTACATGATGCATGTTTGGCAGTTTCTGTTGACTTTAATGTATGGTATTTTGACAGTGGTGCTATAAAGCACATTACCTCACATCGTGATATGTTCACTTGTCTTGAGGCTGTCTCTAATGGGAATACTGGCACATGTGCCAATAATGCTTCTTACCCAATGAAGGGAATTGGTAAAATTATGCTTACTGCTGCAAATGGCAGTGCTTTCACACTTTCAGATGCTTTGTATGTGCCAGGGATAAAGAAGAATCTATTGTCTGTCTCTGCGCTTGCTAGACTTGGATTTGTAGTCAAATTTGTGGATGACAGATGTACTGTTCATGATTTGACTTCTGGTGATACGATTATTGCATTTGGCACCTTGTTTCATGGGCTGTATAGGCTCAATTCTTATGACAAGTGTGTGGAAGATTCAGCAAATGCAGTTTCTGATGAAAAGGCAGTTTCAGATGCAAAACTATGGCACGCTCGTTTTGGTCATCTGAACTTTGCTAGTTTGCTGCGTTTGCAGAAATTTGATATGGTTGCTTCATTGCCCCCTCTTGAGGCACCATTGAAACATGTTTGTGAAGGCTGTATTTTGGGCAAAATGCAGCGTTCTGCGTTTCCAAAGGATGGTTCTGTGCGGGCCACTCGCAAATTGCAACTTGTACATAGTGATGTATGTGGGCCTATGCAAACTCCGTCATTTGGTAAACACTTGTACTTCATGACTTTCATTGATGATTACTCAAGGCATGCATGGGTATATCCACTGAAGGCAAAGTCCGAAGTGTTTTTGTGCTTCAAACAGTTTTTTCTTATGGTTGAAAATGTATCCAATTGTATTGTGGGCACCCTCCGTTCTGATCGAGGGAGGGAGTACTTGTCTAAAGAGTTTGATGCATTTCTGGCTGGTCGTGGGATAAAACACCAATGTACAGTGCCGTATACCCCTCAGCAAAATGGTGTTGCTGAGAGGAAAAACAGGTCACTTATGGAGATGGCACGATGTATGGTCAAGAGCCAAGCTTTGCCACATGCGTTTTGGCTTGAGGCTGTCATGTGTGCTGCATATGTACTCAATAGGTGTCCCACTAAGGCCTTGCAGTCTGTTACTCCATACGAAGCTTGGCATGGCAGGAAGCCTTCTATTGGTCACTTGCGTGTCTTTGGTTGCTTGGCCTATGCTTTAGTGCTTGTGCAACAACGTAGAAAATTGGATGATAAGGCTGTCAAATGCATTTTTGTTGGTTACAGTGCTGAGAGCAAGGATTACAGATTGTATCATCCGCAGTCAAAGCGTATCTTGATTAGTCGAGATGTTGTTTTTGTGGAAGATGCTGTGCAGCCTTTGTTATCATGTACCAAAGAGACAGGTGTGAGCTCAAGGGATGTGTTTGATACATTGTTGCCTCTGTTTACAGGTGGAAATTCAAATGTAAGTCCTAATGAGGCAAATATTCAGCTTATGCAGATTTCAAACGACATCAGACCTTTGCTCCCACTTGTCGTATGACTACCATTCGTAGCATTTGTGCATTGGCAGCTCATAATGGTTGGAATGTACATCAGTTGGACATAAAGACTGCGTTCTTGAATGGAGATTTGCATGAGGAGGTGTATGTATCGCAGCCTCATGGTTTTGTTCAAAAAGGGCAGGAAAACAAAGTGTGCAGGTTGAAAAAGGCTTTATATGGTTTAAAGCAAGCTCCACGAGCTTGGTATGAAAAGATACATGCATATTTGACTGCACATGGTTTTCAGAATAGTCCAACAGAAAGCACTTTATATGTTAAATGTGTGGATGATGTACATCTAATCATTGCTCTCTATGTCGATGACATGCTGCTCACAGGACCAAATGAAAGTCATATTGCTGATTTTAAGGCTGATTTGAATGCCTCTTTTGAGATGTCAGATTTGGGGCATTTGCATCATTATTTGGGGATACAATTTAAGCAGTGTGATGGAGGTATTGCTTTGTGTCAGACAAAGTATATTGAGACATTGTTGCGGAGATTTGGCCTTGAAGAGTGCAAGCCTATTGCTACTCCAATGGAGATAGGTTTGAAGTTGAGTCTTCATGATGCTGGAGATCACTTTGATGTCACACTCTATTAGACAGCTGTTGGTTGCCTCATCTATGTATGCATTACGAGGCCGGACATTCAGTTTGTAGTCTCACAACAGGTGAGCAGGTTTATGCATAGCCCAGGGTCTCAGCATTGGAAGGCAGTTAAACGCATCTTTCGCTACTTGAGTGGCATCATACATCTTGGGTTGTTTTATCCCAAGGGGGGATCGTTGCCGCCAGATTTACATGCTTTTTCGGACTCAGATTGGGCTGGTTGCTATGACACAAGAGAGTCCACAAGTGGTTTTTGTTTCATGCTCGGTAGCTCATGCATATCTTGGTTGAGCAAGAAGCAACCTACTGTGGCCACTTCTAGTTGTGAAGCTGAGTACAGGGCAGCTTTCACAGCTACGGTTGAGTGTGTGTGGCTCAGACGGCTTATGGCTGACTTGGGTGTTGGACAGGAGTCTGCCACCTCTATCTTCACTGACATTCACAGTGCATTGGCAGTTGCGAGAAACCCGGTTTTTCATGCTCGCACAAAGCACATTGAGGTGCATTATCAGGGAGAGACTCTCAGCAGGAGAGATCAGCTTGGCCTATGTGCCAACACAGGACAACCTCGCCGATCTTTTCACAAAGGCGCTTCCTCGTGAGAAGTTCGAAGCTTTCCGTAAAGCTTTGGGCTTGCTCCCCTTTGTGGACTGATCTACTTCGGGCATGGCACTCCCCTATACATGAGTGCCAGCTCTCGTTCACACCATCACTCCTAGGGGGGATTTGTTGCCATATATATATAGGCAGTGATGTGTGTGAACACACTTAGGACCGACGGGGCACTTTTTCCCTCTTTAGGAGGTTTTTTCCCCCGGCTTGTATATACGTCCATCCTTTTAGGGCTAACTTATCTTTTGTACATTGACACAATCTAATACATTGTGTGTTGTGTGCATTCTTGCTTCTTCTTCTCCAAGCTTTGTGTGCTTTCCTGCAACCCTAATTCCAACAACCTTATTATTATCTCACAGTCAAAAGCTTGGGGTTTTTAGATTTTCTAAGTAAATTTTGACATTTTTATATGGAGGGTAATTTTTGACACTTGATTTGGTGAGAGGTAATCACTATGTGATTTCAAGCTCTTTTGTACAACCCTCGCATTATAAAGGGTTTCCTTATCAAGAGAGGGTAGTTGTAAGAAAACCTAGGTGTATGGGTGGGTACACTTGATTTGGTGAGAGGTAATCACTATGTGTGATTTCAAGCTATTTTATACAACCCTCACATTACAAAGGGTTTCCTTGTCCAAAGAGGGTAGTTGCAAGAAAACCTAGGTGTATGGATGGGTATTGTGATAAAAATGGGTAGTTATTTCAAGCTATTTTATACAACCCTCACATTATAAAGGGTTTCCTTGTCCAAAGAGGGTAGTTGCAAGAAAACCTAGGCGTATGGATGGGTATTGTGATAAAAATGATAGGTTGGGGTGCTGCCAAGTACCACAGTTAGGCCATCAAAATGCAAATGGCATTAGTGGATAGGAAACTTTGGGGTATAGTGCATAGAGAGAAATCCATCTCCTAAGAGTTTAGAGTTGGCTGGGAAGTGGGAAAGCCGTGATGCTAAGGCTCTCTCTTATATCATCGATGGGTTGTGTGACAATGAGATACACCAAGTTTGTTCAGCTTTTCGCTCCAATAAGGCTTGGCTCAAGCTTAAAGCTATATTTGGGTAGACTACAACTAGGCTCTTTTTAACGAAGAAGTTTTACAACATGGAAAAAGATGAGAAGACCAGTATGGCTTCTCATGTGAACGACATATGGTGCTTAATTGATCAGCTCTCATGGGTTGATATTGTTATAAAAAGAGGAATTAGTGTTTGTCTTCCTTGTAGAAAATAGCTAGTTAGGGTTAGGGTTTGACAGTAGCAACTATGGTGGATGGAACTCTTCCATGGTGTGTGCACATAAGATGAGAGAGAGAAAGAGTCAGAGAGAGAAACTCAAGGCTCTAGAGAGATATGATTGCCTGACTCAATAAATCTTGATTAATGTTGTTTAAAGCTACAATAAGTACATGCTTTTATAGGTTTTGAACCTTATCTTTTGACTCAATCACATCACACAAACATATAGAAAATTGACACATGGCACACACTTATTTTATCCAAACATAAGAGGGTGTTTAGACCTAAGCAAGTGTTCACACACTCATACATATGAATAAGGTCACACACACACACATATACTAAGCCCTTTTAGAGGCTATACACGCAGACACACGGTATAGAAACACAGATATACATGCACACTAGAGACATACACGTGAAGCTCCGAAATACATAGCAAACTCCCCTTCTGAGTGAAGCCCATATCTTACAAAGTGGCCTTCATACTTATGGTGATTTGGGATTACTGGCACCACATGATGTAAACAAGCACAGTGGCCATACTTGACGTGATACAATAGGTCATAGTCAAGCATGCAAACAGATCTTGACCACACATAAAATTCCTCAACCTTCTAGATTACCCCCTGACTCAAAACATGGTAATCGAGTAAATTACGAAGCCTTTTATAGCACAAGGCGGTACAAACATAGATGGGAAAACATTGACACACATGAAAATTTATTACAAATCTTTTTTTGGGGGACATCCTGGGGTAGAGGACCCTTAACACTTACACATAGTAATTAAACACATAAAATTTCGAGGTAGATTCCCTCCTCGATGTGCAAGTGATGTTACGCTTTTTGCGACATCGTTTCCACCACGACACTGTTACCTAAAGCGTTAGCATGTAGATAGTCAATGGAGTATGAAGACGATGTAGATATTGCGTTGGTGAAGCTAAATGGGGCGGAAGGTGACACTGAGTGTGTTGCCACCTCTAAACCCCATGGAGGCGACTTTTGTTGATGCGGGAGGCATTAATGTCACCATGGGATGCCAATTTTTAGGAAAGCCCCAAAAAGTAAACATGCTAGGGCGTTCAATTGTTGATGCAGAGGTCGATTTTGGCAAAACCTCCAATTTTTCGGGTAGTTATAGGCTTCATTTTGGTTGATTTTGACTAGTTTTACAAAAGCTCCAAATTTCTATAGGTGTAAGAGCTTTAATTTTAGCGATTTCTCACCAATTTCATAGAAAGACCCATATCTTTAATGTTGCAGAGGGTCAATTTCATCAATTCTACCCAATATTCCTTTTTTTCTAGTTTATGCAGGAGCATCAAATAGCCAATTATTACCTATTTTCTAGAAAGACCTAATTTTGTTATGTTTGGCTTTACTGGTACAGGTCACGTTGATGACAAGATGTTGATGCCATGGGGCTCCAGTCGGGAGGAGTGCAAGAGGATGTGGTTAGAGAATAGGGCCGCACATACATGGAGATGGTGGTCGTGAAGTAGGCGGGAGAGCAGCATAGTGTAGAGGCCTTGTAGCCTTTACTAAGGATTAATTAAGCCTTAGAAGGCTTACTATTAGCCTTAAAAAATGTAGTAAGTAGAGAAAGTGAAGGCAAAAAAATGGCAAAGAGTAGCTATCAAGAGAAAAAAAACGATTGTGGGCATGAGAAAAAAACGATGACTATGGGCATGAGAATGTGAGTAGAGGAAGCAAGTGGGAAGCATGGACAACCAACTCTGATACCAATTGTAGAAAATATCTAGCTAGGGTTAAGGTTTGACAGCAGCAGCTATGGTGGATGGAACTCTTCCATGGTGTGTGCATACAAGATGAGAGAGAGAGAGAGAGAGAGAGAGAGAGAGAGAGAGAGAGTTAGAGAGATAAAATCAAGGCTCTAGAGAGATATAATTCAATGACTCAATAAATCTTGATTACTGTTGTTTAAAGCTACATCAAGTACATGCTTTTATAGGTTTTAAACCTTATCTTTTGACTCAATCACATCACACAAACATATATAAAACTGACACATGGCACACACTTATCTTATCTAGACATAAGAGGGTGTTTACACCAAGCAGGTGTTCACACACTCATACATATGAATAAGGTCACACACACACACACACACACACACACACATATGGTGGACACACATATACTTAGCCCTTTTAGAGGCTGTACACACAGACACACAAACACATGTATACATGCACACGATGGACATACCCAACATTACTTGTAGGCATTTTAGAGGCTGTACTACACACACACACACACATAGTACACAAACACATGTATACATGCACATGATGGACATACATGTGAAGCTTCGAAATACCCAACATGACTTGTAGGCATTTCTCCATTTTTTAAGAAACGTGTGTGTGTAATTGCAAACTAGCCGAATTTAACCACTTGTATCTATAGCCTCATCCATCATTCTAGAGGAGACGAGGATGGAGGTAATGAAACCCTCATCTCTAATGGTGCCAACATCCTAACTTCTTTCACTTCCCATGGACGAGAAGAAGAAGAAGAATTTCAAAGGTCTTGTTTCTCTACTTTATCAAGGATTGTTAAAAGAAGAAGAGGGGCGAGCAAAGATAAGGAGAGGCCTAAGGAGGGCTCTTCAAGGCATGAAGCCGATTTCTTAGAGAAGTTGTTATAGTAACTTTTTGTTGCTAATAAAGCCTTCGTGGCTACATTATAATCTTTGTGATAGCCAATGTGCAAACTTTATGTTTTTCATTTTTGTGTGAGTTGTTTGATCTACCCACCATGTTGGTATATATTAGATTTAAGAGAGGGTGTTGAATAATGTGATCTACATATATGAGTTGTAGAGGTCACATGGTGGTGGTAATTTTGTTGTGTTTATGCTGTGGACTATGCTCTATCTAACCATAGTTCATGTAGGGAGACTCGGGCACCTTTTGGGTGAGTGAAGAGTGCAAAGGTAGCACATGGAAAGTGGCCCTCGTAAGTGGCTCTAGGTACTGCCTTAGTCTCCATCTAGCTATTTAAGGGCAACAAATTTTGTATCTTGAGCCTTCTACTCCTTTATGAGATATATTTTTGATTGATCCTTTATGGGATTGCGGAATATGCGCTCTTGTTGTGTGTATCTTTTGAGTGCTTAGAATTCATTAGTTCTTTGCTATTATTAAGGTTTAGCATCTCATTAAGATAAGAAAAATTATGTGCTTAAAATAAGCTACTCGATGCTTGGTCTCATTAGCTAGCTAATTAAGCTCATTTCTTATTTAGTTAAGAGCACTACTGCTATTTTAGTTCTAACTAAGTGTTGAGTTAAAATAGCTAAAAGTTTGTTTAGCTTAGCTTAGTGCGAATCTTTCTAGACTTTCCATATGTACAGGTGTCACTTGGAAACATGTCATTATTGAAGGTAAAGGAATTTATGGTCCCCATTCTACCACCTTGGATCAAGAAAGGTTATCTAGTCTTGCCTACTAGTGCTAAAGGGGTGCTACAGAAAGAAATAAAATGGTGTACACAAAAAAGCACCTTCCAAGTATTTTCTTGCACATTTGCATCAAATACACACAATGGAACTAAAAACACTTAATTTTTTAGGAAATCATATTAGAAATATAAATTTATGCTAGAAATAACTCAGCACCTTCGAGTAATTTCTTGCACATTTGTATCAAATACACACAATGGAACTAAAAGGAACTTAATTTAAATTTAGGCCATAACTAAAGATAAGCTTTAATACTCCCTTTTTGCAATCTCCCATCACATCTCATCCATTCACATCACATCTCATTCATTCACATCTATCCTATTTCACATCATATCTGATCACATCCATTTCACATCACATATCATTCATTCACATCTCGATTCTCGTGACATCACATCTCATTCATTCACATCCCGATTCACATCACATTACATCACATCTCATTCACTTACATCTATCCCAATTCACCACATCACCTTCATCCATTCACATCCATCACATCACATTCATTCATATCCATCACATTCACATCCACATATATTCTTTCACACACACATCTACATCCATCCTTCACAGACACATCCACATCCATTCTTCACATACACATCCACATCCATTCTTTCACATACACAACCACATCCATTCTTCACATACACATACACATCCACATCCACATCCATTCGTTTCCTCGAAACTGACAAAAGAGTTTGGTCTTGGTCATAGTTTGATTCAAGGTTCGAGTCGGATAAGATTTTTCCTTAACTATCTTTCTCAAAAAGGTTTGATAATTTAGTTACTATTTTACTGAATTTCTTTCTTTGAATATTCACTTAACTGATTTCTAAATTAATTATGAATTTTAATGAGGAATAAATTAATCATTTATCTGAATATTTTGATCTCGATAGATCTGAATTTTCTTTTTACAATCCGGGTGAATATAAAACGATAGAAATTTCTCTCTTAGCATATTTAATTATTCATTTATCATATACTCATAGAATTTAAGAGAATTCTAATTTTAATATAGTAATTCCTTTATGTATCTTTTCTATGCATAAAATCAAATTTCATGAGAATAACACTTTTGAAATAAAAATAATTCCTTTATGCATCTTTCTATGCATAAAATCAAATTTAATGAGAATAACACTTTTGAAATAAAAATAATTCCTTTATGCATATTTTTATGCGTAAAATCAAATTTAATGAGAATAACACTTTTGAAATAAAAATAAATCCTTTATGTATCTTTCTATGCATAAAATCAAATTTAACGAGAATAACACTTTTGAAATAAAAATAACTCCTTTATGCATCTTTCTAGTATAAAATCAAATTTAATCAGAATAACACTTTTGAAAAAATAATTCCTTTATGCATCTTTCTATGCATAAAATCAAATTTAATGAGAATAACACTTTTGAAATAAAAATAATTTCTTTATGTATCTTTCTATGCGCATAAAATCAAATTTAATGAGAATAACACTTTTGAAATAAAAATAAATCCTTTATGCATAAAATCAAATTTAATGAGAATAACACTTTTGAAATAAAAATAATTCCTTTATGCATCTTTCTATGCATGAAATCAAATTTAATGAGAATAACACTTTTGAAATAAAAATAATTTCTTTATGCATAATATCAAATTTAATGAGAATAACACTTTTGAATAAAAATAATTCCTTTATGCATCTTTCTATGCATAAAATCAAATTTAATGAGAAACACTTTTGAAATAAAAATAATTTCTTTATGCATAAAATTAAATTTAATAATTAATATCAGTGATATCCATGCATATTCATCGGTGAATATGTACATGGAGTAATTAGAATATTTCTTTTAGATGCAAAAATGGTGGAAATTACTCTTTTGGAATAACATAAAAATAAACTTTCTTTTCCATAAAATTTTAAAAAATTTTGCCATAACCTCCTTTGAATGGCTGACCATTTCTCATTTTTAATATTCTATTTTTAACTTAAATTAACCCAAATTAGATTCCAAGAACTCTAATCTACACCATTTTTTGAAATCAAGAGAGTAAACAATAAAAAGAGTTTAATTAGTCTTTTGATTAATCTTTCTAGGATTAAGAAAGGCAAGAATGTAAAGAAGAGAAGGGGGTGGCCTTTTCATCAAGGCATAGCATTTGAATTTAATTCAATTAACTTCAAAACATAAAAATTAAGAAAACCATAGATTCTTCATTAAACAATTAAGAAAAATGAGCTTACATGAAGCTTGTAAGCTCTCCTTTGGCTTGAGGGTTGAGGGTTCTACTCTTGTTTGAAGCAAGACTGGCCACCAATTCACTTTGGAGAGGATTAGGCTAAAAATAATTTAATTATTAAAAAATTCAACGTAGATGGCTCAGGACAGAAGCAGGGTAACAATGCATAAACACCATTAAGCTTTTACAAAAGGGAGAGGATTAGGCCAAAAATAATTTAATTATTAAAAAATTCAATGTAGATGGCTCAGGACAGAAGCAGGGTGATAATGTAGATGGCTCAGGACAGAAGCAGGGTAACAATGCATAAACACCATTAAGCTTTTACAAAAGGGAGAGGCTTCTATTTATAGGAAAAAGTGAGCCTCTAACCAAGCAAACTGGTCTAGAATTTTCCAGATCAGTTTGGTCAATTTTTGACTATTTTTGGGTCAGTTCAGCTTACTTTTTGGATCTAGTTTGAAATAGGAGAGAGGAGAGATGAAATATCTCATTTTATTGATTTAAAATTAGGGGATAATGATGAGAAAAAGGTGCCTACTTCATGAGGGGAGATCCCCACACTGTGTCAAAACTCAGTTTTTTAATTCATTTCTTTGGTCCCCTCACTCCACTCTTCACACCTTATGTGAGCATTTATTCATTTTTAGGGGGTTTTCCTTTTATTCTTCAATTTGTCTCCTCCTCCCTACATTTGGATTAATGTGATTGGTCCATCGGAACCTTAATCCAAAATTTTTAAAAAATCTGGACCCTGAGGCTAAGGTCCTTTTTACTTATTTTCAGAAAATCTGGACCCTTAGGCTAAGGTCCTTTTTACCTATTTTCAATTAATTCCAATTGCACATTGGAAAGTTCTTTTTGAATTTCACTTTCAGGAAAAATTATTTTAATAATAAGAAGGGATATACTTCCATCCAAGATATCTAAAAACTAAATTACCTCTCTATGAACATTTTCTCTCTCTATCTATAATAAGAAGGGATATACTTCCATCCAAGATATCTAAAAACTAAATTACCTCTCTATGAATATTTTCTCTCTCTAGGCCAAAACAGATAGAAACAAGATTTATTATTATTCTGAAAAGGGGATTGATTACAGGGGGAGAAATTGGACATCTTGAGGGGCTGGGGAGGAATCTTACACAACATGTCCGGGACCAAAGTTACCGGATTCAAACCTAGCAGGAGTATACCTCAAAGCAATGTATGCAAGTATATATGCTAAATTTTGGGTATCTCAAATCTAAAAGGGAGATAATCCTAGGTATAGAAAATGGATTCTCTCCTAGCCTATTTTGACCCCTTTGGCAATCTCAAGTATACACTTTAGAGGGACTAAACTTCTTAGAAAGTTTGTTGTCCATTCGGGATTCATATCTCTCCTCCAAAAGTGGGTTCAACCTTTTAGTCTGCCTCCTTGTTGTTGCTTCAAATCCTCTCCGCCTGTGGGTATGATGCAATTAGAATGCTACAAGATCAAGGAAAAGCTAAGAGTATGCAAATGATAATAAAGTTGACTTCTCTCGACTCCATGGGTGCACAACTCACTCAATGAGTAGAGAGATAAAACTAGTGACAAAAAAAGAGCAAAAAGATGAAACTAGTGACAAAAATATTTTGTGTCATGTAAACTCGGGCTTGTAAAACAAAACTTAATGATTTGCAACATGGACCCCAAAGAGTATGCTGCTAAATGATGTAAGTGCTTAGACTAGTGTCAAGTTTTAGAGTTTCAATGTAGTAGGCCTTAATTTCCCAAAGAGAACACTTGTAAACTCAATTGTTACAAGTAACCTCTCACACACGTACACGAGAGTTTGGGATTTTGCAATCAGGGGGCTCAAAGAGACAAAAGATTCCCCAACACAATGAGTTTAAGGGGCCTTTTGAGGAAATGCCTTAAGTAGCGAAACCATCTCTGTGGCTGGGGACGACAAAGCTAATGACAAAAGTGTTTCTTTGTTCAAGTCTCAAAATGACCCCAACTCGAAAAATTAAAAAATAAGTTTAAAGGTAGAAGAAACTTACCAATACTTACCAATGAGCTGCTAAAAAAGGTTGTCAATTATAACATTTGACACCGGTTGGAAAAAACTAGCTCAAAGGCTAGGTTCACAAACAAACAACTCACATACCCCAGTTGGAGCTCACACACCCAAGTGTTGGAGGTGAAATTCTTGGAGAGACCAAAGAATCTCCAAGCCTTCCAACACCAAGAGCTTTAAGGTCAAGATGCTTACCAATACTTACCCTTGGTTTCCTTCACGAGACTCAACCATCCAAAAACTTCTCACACAAGGGTAGGAGAACTTATACTTAGCTAAATTTTTAGCCAATATGCAATTTTGCATGAATCTCAACTGTTGTGAGTTCCAATGTGTTGCACACAGTAGCTTAGCATTCTCGAGAGGAACTTG
The DNA here is from genome assembly GCF_041138505.1 of Cibotium barometz. NCBI lineage: Eukaryota > Viridiplantae > Streptophyta > Polypodiopsida > Cyatheales > Cibotiaceae > Cibotium > Cibotium barometz. The sequence continues at coordinate 11,956,340 of NC_141083.1, forward strand.
TTTATGTGCTCCAATTTCAGAAAAGCCCTCTTGGCTCAAGAGATATAAGCAAGAAGCAACGCAGAGATATTAAGAGCTCCATTTGATGTATGAATTGGCAAATGATTGATAGAAACAACTAGAATATAATTAAATCTTTTCATTATAGAGATTAGGAGTATAATTAGGACCCTTAACCTATGTATGGCAAACTTCTTCAGAAACTTTAAATTTTCTTCGCCCACTCTAATCCACTCGCTACCACCCAAAAATCAAGGCAAAGGTGTAGAAAAAGAAATTAAAGCATCGAGAATTTGCTTGTTTGTAAGATACAAAATTCACTAGAAACACATTAGAAATTGGTGATATGAAGCCATCGATTCTCAGAAATTTTTTATTTAAATCCAAGCAAGGCGGTTTGTGAGATATAAGCAAAAATAGGTATTTTTCTCCTAGCTACAACACATAATGTAGATCTATGCTCTAATCATAAGTTTATGTAGAGAAAGCTAATTAATCTCTATTTGATTAAAGATACCAAATTAATAAAATAGAAATATTATTAAGCTAGTGCGAAACACTCTTCTAACACCATATTAGTGAATTTGGGAATTTTCCAATTCCCATTTTTGAATACTTAAAAAAGGGGACATGGATAACATGTTTGTAAGTTTCTCAAAACCCTATCATATGACCTATCAGTGGAAAGCGCTTCAAAAATGGAATCTAAAGAGCTATAAAGCGCTCATTTTGGATTAGTGGTGTTCAAGTTATGGTTAATCCAAACTTTTGACCACGTGTCCCAAACTTGTGGGAAATTCCCATATTCCCCAATATGGGGTTTTCTAGATTAGCCTAGTTTTTGTGAGAAAAAAGAGTAATTGACTTGTATTATGATGGTTATCAAAAGGTACCCCAATATGGCATATATACATGACTGTCCCTTTTACACTATCATAAGTGTTGTCCATTGGCCTTGGGCCCATTATTCATATGATACCATCCCCACCTAAGAGGTTTCGTCCCCGAAACCATTGATACGTGCAATCACAATCCGCATGGAGGGAGTATATGTTAATGGACTCATGTCAAACTTGAAGCTCATGCTCACATCATGTATGGGAAGCCAAAATTGCATGTATATGGCTGTAAGGTCCCTCCCAAGCCATGTATGTGTCTCTTTTAATATAGATTTCAAGAAAGAAAGAGTGCACTTAGAGAAGAGTAAGACAATTAGACTAGAAACATTAGAAAAGTGTTAGAATAAAAATATTAGCTCCAAAAATCCTAAAAGAAATAAGAGAAGAATAGTTCTATTAAGAGACAAGTATCTCCAAAAATAGAAATTTGAATTTAGGTAATAAGAGGTCGTATTTAGAGTACTTTTACATATTTAGAGTCCATGCACACTAAAAATGTGAAAAAGCAACGCGTTTCTAAATATGGCACGTTTGTGGCTATATACATATGTTTTTGCCTATTCTACCTCTGCGAATGGCTTATAGACTAGATGCCTTCCGGTTGTTTTGACTAGTTATAAAACTATATTCTGAGTTTTTATTAGAGATTTATGGCGCTGAAACAATTCGCTGGTTCTGTCAAGGCACTAAGAATGTAGCTAGTAGCCACAAGGTGATTCTAGACCTTGAGATGCATATATCCCTTCATTCTTATTTAATCTCTTGGAAAAGAAAGCTAGCTTGCATAGACCTTTATGAGGAAGAGACTACTACCCCATAGCTTTTCTTTTAATAAAGAAATAATAGTATGTCATAGCCCTGCAACAAGAGAAGACTACTTTGCCATCATAGACCTTCAAAAGGGAGAAAAGTCAGAGTACGAGTAAGAGGAGATAAAGCTTAGGGATGATCGGATGATTTCAATCGTAATAAGCGAAGGTATTAGAAGACTCTCTATTATCATATATCAAGTTCTAAATCTCTTATTAATGAGCAAAGACAACGTTGTTTTTCAATTATATATCATTCTTAGAGGTTGAGTATGGCCCCGGATTCTCTATTAATTGTTAATAGTAATCTATTTGATTGATTTACTAGTTAAAGTTTTTATTCTTTTAAACAATAGCATATGCCTTAATAAAGAATATCTTATCCACAATCTCAAGTTGAAATGTTAAAATCTTTGTGAAAGGGCTATTTTCTTAAGAAGGTAACGTGGATTCTAGTCTTATGGTTTAGTTGAGTAAATGGATTGTTATCATGGTTAAATTAAGGTATAGGTACAACTTCTCCCTGCCTTGATGCTGCCTCGTTCTTGTGCTTGCGTAAATGGACGGCGGAGACGTTAGTAAGGCCCGGAGTCAGCCCATGGTATCCCTCATACCATTGGGAGAATGAGGTTCGCCGATTGAGGCGAGTGATTGTGATGCTGTCTAGTTCTGAGGGCTCGGGCTAGTGTGGTGAATAAGCCCACCCTAGTGCGTAGACATCCCTCTGAGGGGCAGGAGGATCGAGCGTAGGAGCCTGAGGGGGTGACATGCCGCCTTGTGAAGGGCCTTAATTAAGGAACATGTTTATTTATGTCAAATAGTGTGGTAGGACTAATTAGAAAACAAATTGACACGTGAGTAGGGTGAAAAGTGGAAGGATGGAATGTCCCGACCGCACCATCCTACGAATGGATGGACCCGATTAGTCGGGTAGCTTTCCAACAAATTAAGTAAAAGCCCTACACTAGATAAATAGATTCTCAAGCAACTCTATTCTAGGAGACTAAGCCAACGGCTATGCCTTGCATGGATGAGGGAAAAAGCATTGTCTCTAGGAATCAAGATTAGTATTGCCCAAATTATGATCAATTACCGTATGGGTAATTTGACTTTTAGAAGACCACGCTCCCCCTGCGGGATAGGGCTAGGTCTTACCTACAAATGGTATCCTTGAATCTTTACATGGTCAAGGTGTCGACGAGTATGAAATTTTCTCCAAGCTAAGACTTAGTAGACTATCTTAAGTGTTTTTCCTATTTTGAAAGGGGGGAACCTTACAATTGATATATCAGAGCTGATCTTAGTTCCTGGGATTTATTTTTCAAAAGGTTAACTGTCAAGGGATTAAAACAAGTGATTGTTTATCATATTAGGACGAATCAACGATCTCTAATGGCCATAGAAGTGATTTGAATATCCTCACATGTTGAGATAATCATCCTATGAAATTGTGCTTGTATTTTGGGGGTGCACACGCAAGATATTTGTACAATAAATTTGAGAAATAAGATTGGGGAGGAAACCTTTTGAGGAAAACCATAGTGTGATCAAATTAAGAAACTAGTGAGAGACTGAATGACTAGAAGGATAGACCAAAACTTTGTTTACAGAAATTTTCAGGATATATCTCATTAATTTGCATATTATAAATTAATAAGATAATAACTCCATTAAGGTTTGAATAGTTGACGTGTGAATGCCATCCATTGGATGCTTTACACTAGGACGATCATCCAAGATCTTGAACCCATCTCAGACAAACATGGATCTAACTTCGGATGTGTAATTCCCAGAGGATCATGCTCTTAGATGTGTTAATCCCAAGATACTGGATGTGTAATTTTCAGAAAACTAATCATCTCAGACGTGTTGATCCTGATAATCTTTGGATGTGTCAATCCCAAGGCCCCAGATGTGTAATTCTTAAAAAAATGAAGATCTCAGATGTATTAATCTTGAGTACCTTCAGATGTGGTGCTATGATAAGTATTTGATACTTTTGAACTTTTCATGGATACAATGAAAGAAGCAAGTTCACCCTTGCTTGTCTAAGAAATGCCGAATTAGTTGGAAGCACTGCTATCAATCTAACCACTCAAACCAAAATCAGTTATGGGATGCCATGAAAGTACACCTTCGTGAAAGGTTTTGTCCTCCAGGATTTTGAGAGATTAAAATGAATGAATTTTTGGAGCTAACCCAAGAAGGGAAGACCCTAAAAGAATACCACCAAAATCTTGCTAAAATTTCTCCAATTAGCTCCAGACATGGATATGTAACTCTTCTCCATCGATTCATTTGGAAGCTTAATCTACCATTGAATAACCTCGTCAAGAATGCAAAACCATCCTCTATTTCAGAAGCCATAATTATAGCCAAAGTCTATGATAAAGTTTTTGAATATGGAAAGTGTTGAGTCCTTCCATGTTAATCAAGAAGAGGGCTCCTAATTCAAGAGGAACGTCAAGCCCACCCTTGGCTACAAGGTAGATCAAAATTAGGTGAAGATATAGGGATAGCATGGTTAAAGATAATCGAATTCAACAAGTTTTTCTATGGGTAAATAGAAGAGGATTGGTACAAGATTCATGTGAAGTAATGTACATGATGAATAGAGGTATTCTAGAAGATAATACTAAGATTATGCAATTGCTATCATAGGTTAGATTACGTAAAGGATTGATTCTCTTACGTTTTTCCATGATAATTTGTTAAGTACCATATTACATGGAGGTATAGAATAAGGAATTCGAAGGTTTGTATCGTTTGTATAAGAGGTATATGGATGCATGAACTTAGGATAATAAGGCCAATTAACTAAATAAAGACCTTTTGGGGGGCACAACGAGCCAAACACATGAAATAAGGGACTCTTTAGAAATAATGTTTAGATAAAAGAGAATTTCTACCTAGTGGGGACACCACTTTGGAAGAGACAGGAGGATTTACTTAGATACTACGCCAGCTTACGAGATGAGGACATCTCGAATCTTTTAAGTGGTGTAAGGTCCCTCCCAAGCCATGTATGTGTCTCTTTTAATATAGATTTCAAGAAAGAAAGAGAGTGCACTTAGAGAAGAGTGAGACAATAAGACTAGAAACATTAGGAAAGTGTTAGAATAAAAATATTAGCTCCAAAAATCCTAAAAGAAATAAGAAGACAAGAATAGTTCTATTAAGAGATAAGTATCTCCAAAAATAGAAATTCGAATTTAGGTGATAGGAGGTTGTATTTAGAGTACTTTTACATATTTAGAGTCCATGCACACTAAAAATGTGGAAAAGCAACGCGTTTCTAAAGATGACACGTTTGCAGCTATATACATATGTTTTTGCCTATTCTACCTGTGATGGCTTATAGACTAGATGCCTTTCGATTGTTTTGACTAGTTATAAAACTATATTCTGAGTTTTTATCAGAGATTTATGGCTGAAATAATTCGCTAGTAGGTCTCTACACAGAGAAACTATAAGAATGTAGCTAGTAGCCACAAGGTGATTCTAGACGAGATGCATATATCCCTTCATTATTATTTAATCTCTTGGAAAAGAAAGCTAGCTTGCTATGACCTTTATGAGGAAGAGACTACTACCCCATAGCTTTTCTTTTAAAGAAATAATAGTATGTCGTAGCCCTGCAAGAGAAGACTACTTTGCCATCATAGACCTTCGAAAGGAAGAAAAGTTAGCGTACGAGTAAGAGGAGATAAAGCTTGGGGATGATCGGATGATTTCAATCGTATGATAAGCGAAGGTATTAGAAGACTCTCTATTATCATATATCAAGTTCTAAATCTCTTATTAATGAGCAAAGACAACGATAAACGATAAATTTCTATAAGGTATACATATATTTTGTTTTTCAATTATATATCATTCTTAGAGGTTGAGGTATGGCCCCGGCTTCTCTATTAATTGTTAATAGTGATCTATTTGATTGATTTACTAGTTAAAGTTTTTATTCTTTTAAACAATAGCATATGCCTTAATAAAGAATGTCTTATCCACAATCTCAAGTTGAAATGTTAAAATCTTTGTGAAAGGGTTGTTTTCTTAAGAAGGTAACGTGGATTCTAGTCCTATAGTTTAGTTGAGTAAATGGATTGTTATCATGGTTAAATTAAGGTATAGGTACAACTTCGCCCTGCCTTGATGCTGCCCCGTTCTTGTGCTTGTGTAGCTAGACGACGGAGATGTTAGTAAGGCCCGGAGTCAGCCCATGGTATCCCTCATACCATTGGGAGAATGATGTTCGTCGATTGAGGCGAGTGATTGTGATGCTGTCTAGTTCTGAGGGCTCAGGCTAGTGTGGTGAATAAGCCCACCCTAGTGCATAGACATCCCTCTGAGGAGAGGGAGGATCGAGCGACGGAGCCTAAGGGAGAGACAGGCCGGCTTGAGTCCTTGCCAACCAGCAACCGGACGATGAGGTGTTTGGTCCCATAGGGTTTTGCCCAATATGTAGAGGCTGGAAGGCCGAATTCTAGATCAGCGGTAGTATAAAGGCAAAGAATAAGAGAGCCGGTTTGGCTTGTATGGAATTGATTCTTGTATAAACTTTTTTAATTATAAATCTTATCTTTGGCATTATTGTACTGTGGAAAGAGATTGTTTTATCGAACCTTGTGAAAGGTTCTTAATTAAGGAACATGTTTATTTATGTCAAACAGTGTGGTAGGATTAATTAGAAAACAAATTGACGCGTGAGTAGGGTGGAAAGTGGGAGGATGGAATGTCCCGATGGCACCATCTTACGGACGGGTGGACTCGATTATTCGAGTAGCTTTCCAACAAATTAAGTGAAAGCCCTACGCTAGATAAATAGATTCTCAAGCAATTCTATTCTAGGAGACTAGGCCAGCGGCGGCGGCTGTGCCTTGCATGGATGAGAAAGAAAACGTTCTCTAGGAATTAAGATTAGTAGTTGCCCAAATTATGATCAATTACTGTATGGATAATTTGACTTTTAGAAGTCCACGCTCCCCCTGCAGGATAGGACTAGGTCTTATCTACAAATTGTATCCTTGAATCTTTACATGGTCAAGGTATCGACGAGCAGGAAATTTTCTCCAAGCTAAGACTTAGTAGACTATCTTCAGTGTTTCCCCTATTTTGGAAGGGGGGAACCTTACAATGGCTGTAAACTACTCAATAAGCCCTCAAAAAAAGCCATAACATCTATCCCATAATTGCATGAAAACCTTGAGTAGATTCCAAACATTATGCATCCAATTTCCAAGGGTGTAGGGCTATCCACAGTGAATTTGCATGAATTTACAGTAAGTTAATTCATTGTTCTTGACCCTCTTTGGACTTCTAAAATGCATCCAATAACCCTTCAAATTCTTCCAATGTAGACGCGGGTTGCCAAGAAGCTTCTTTCTTTTGAGGGTAGTCCGCCACTCTATGGGGTTCATGGCGGCAGAGGAAACAGAGAAGAGGTGGTTTTCCTGTGGGTGCACATATAGTGTGCACAAGTGGTTTAGGGTCCATGTGAGGCACCGGCGAAGGAAGATGAGGTGTTACGGGTGCCTCAGGGAGGGCACATAACATGGGCTCCGCAGGGTTAGCAATGGACCTTGTTGGGATCTTTCCAAAAGCAATAGGGTGTGCCTGGGGAGGTAATGGTTGGCGTGGAAAGATGGACATAGGAGGAGGTCGTGGTGGTGGCGCTTTGTGTAAGTAGTTAGCTTGGGGTGGTGCCACCGGTAAGGCTTGGGGCTTGGGAAGAGAGGAAGGTAATGTTACAAATGAGTTGTGGGGTGGCATTAGCACGGTGGCCAATTGCGTGGAATAGCTTTCTTGCATATGTTGTCATCGAGAAAGATCGCCCATTTGCATGCTTGATCAAAGGTGGAGGGGTCCTTGACCAACATGTGGTCATGAAGCCTTGGATTGTGCAAGCCCAAGGGAAAACGGTCCATTAAGTGCTTATCACTCAATGTTTTCCTCTCTTCGCAACGTGAATCAAGGTACTTGATGTGTGCGATGTAATCATGTAATGTTTCCTCTGGTTTTTGCTCCAATCGGAACAATTGGATGACGGGGCTCCATTTGGGCCCGTAGGGTGCAAATCCGAAAATGAAGGCCTCCATCACTGCGTTGAAAGTGTTTTTGTACCGAGGGTCCAAGGATTGGACCCATTGCACAGCCTTGCCTTCTTCAAGGCTGAGTCCAAGTAGATGGACTTTGGTTACACCATTGAAAATTTCAAATGCCTAACAAATTTGGTTAAAGACCTCAATGTGGAATATGGGATCTCCAACTCCGTGGAATTGTGGCAGAAGTTTAAAAATTTTCGCCCACATAGGTTTGTAATTGATGTTTGTGGGTGCAAGTGTTGTGACACTCCCCTTTTTAGAGCTTATGCTAAGCTTCAAATGTCAAGTTGTGGCGTAAGGAGAGGTGTTGCAAGGGTGGGAGTGGGAATAGATCCGTGGTGGATAGAGAAGAGGGTATGTAAATGTGCTCGGGGCGTCTATCCACGCTGGGGTGCATGTATGGAGGGGCCCCACTTCGATAAAGGCTCTTCAAAGATCGTTTCATGGCGACCACATGTGAATGAACAATTAAGACCGGGGTACCGCCGAATGGAATGGAGGCATTGAGGGCATGCAACCATGACCGATAGGTGTCCATGGTGTGCGGGGAAGCTTAAAGAAGCTTTAACGGTACGCACACAAGCCCAAAATAGAAGTTTTAGCTCACTTTTGCCTTGCGTGTGAATGCACCCTTAAGGTTAAAAGTGGTCTTTTGAGGTGTTTTATGAATGTAAAAACGACCCAAGTAAGTCGAAATGGTAAACCAAAAGCACCTCAAAAGATTTGAAAATTTTTAAAAATATATTTTTTAAAGGAATGTCCGGCACTTGGGAAGGAACGTCCATAGCACTTGGGAAGGAACGGCTGGGAAGGAACGTCCACGCAACTTGGAAAAAAATGTACATGGCACTTTGAAAGGAACGGCCACGAAGAAACATCCACGGTAATTGGAAGGAACGGTCGGGGAAGGAACGGCCACGACACTTGGAAGGAACGGCCGCGGCATTTGGGAATGAACAGTCGGGAAAGTACTTGGGAAGGAATGCCCTTGGCACTTGGGAAGGAACGACCGGGCGGCAAAAACGTCCACGGCACTAGGAAGGAACAGTCGGGAAGGAACATCCACTTTACTTGGAACGTCCAGGACACTTGGGAAGGAACGGCCGACACTTGGGAAGGAACAGCCGGCCGCGACGCTTAGGAAGGAACGGCCAGGAAAGAACGTCCACGGCACTTTTGAAATTTGAATTTCAAATTAGAGGGAAGTGAGTGAGAGACAACTAAGACCTTTTTAATGCTAGGTGGGTAGGATGGGGCTAAAGTTAGAGGCTACCTCTAAATTAGTGAATTTCGATTAGTTTAGAGATTCTCTAACTTAACTAAAGATTGATTCTCTTAATCTCACTGTTAATCAATCCTTAACCCTCTTCTTTGCTCTCAAATTACTCTTAATTGGTGAGGAGTTTAAGCATGAGGATTTGATAGGTGGATTAGTAATGTTTATGCTAATCCAAAGATATGATTATCTCGAAATAATTTCACTAATTAATCCACTCACGAGAAAATTAGACCAAAAAAATTAAATTAGTGCTAATTAAGATCTAATTGGAGTGAACTGACCCCTAATTGGAGTGAACTAAGAATAGATTTGAGTCAAGACAAGTATTTAGAACACTAATGCCACTCCAATTAGTCTAATTATAAGAAATTAGGCTCAATTTTTTTTTAATTTTTTATTTGATTGATGTTTTATTAGTAATGCTAACCTACCTATGCAACGGAATTAAGCAAAAAAAGAAGAAGCTATAAATTAACAAAAAAAAGTCTTGCTTTAAGCAAAAACTCTCTTGATTAGGCGCTCTGATCATCCAAATCATAAGTTTTTTTACTCAAACAAGTTTTAATCCTACTCTAAACACAAAGCTATATATGAATCTTAACAAAAACATTAAGAAAACCAAACAAAACATGAAAATATAATAAAAAATCAAAGAACCGCATGCTAAAGAGCCTAGCTGGCATCGGGCTATGGGAACTCCCATCGGGTTCGAATCAAAGATGGCGTAGACAAGTAGCGGATTGCACTCTCCTACAACGGCGCCAAAATGTTAGGAAAAGCCTACTCTAACCATGTCGTAAGAAGTTGCCTATCCGCCAAGCTCGAGCATGCCTCAAGAGCTCGAGCCTATCCACCGTAGCCACTCGTCACCGCCGTCCTCCCACACTCGTTACACCGAGGCGATTGCTCTAATCCAACGGATGATGCAAGCTCTCTCATGTGGGATCTCCACAAAAGAGAATCACATTGAGTAGCCTAAATCACGAGAGAGAGAGAGAGAGAGAGAGAGAGAGAGAGAGAGAGAGAAGTAAGAGGAAATAAGTGATTAGCACTAATCACTCCCAAATCGTAACCCCAAACACACACCAAATGCTAGATTAAAGTTGCGAGAGAGGGAGAAAGAGAACACTCTACTTCTATTGCACAAATGGAAGAACGAGTTACAAAAAGAGAAATTGACTTTTATAGTTTCAAGCTTTTCTCCACTAGGCCGCTCGAGAGTAAGTGACCCGGAGCGCCCAAAACATAGTTACAAAGCTTTTCTCTATAGTTTGGCCAACTAACCAAGATTCTCTTGTCTGTTCTTTGAAGCTCAATACTTGGGAGAGGATTGCGTTGGTTAGCCTAATCACGAGAGAGAGAGAGAGAGAGAGAGAGAGAGAGAGAGAGAAGCAAGAGAGAACAAGTGATTAATACTAATCACTCCCAAACCCTAATCCTACACACACCACATATGCTAGATTAAAGTTGCAAGAGAGAGAGAGAAAGACAACACTCCACTTCTGTTGCACAAATGAGAGAATGAGTTACAAACAAGAGAACTTAGCTTTTATAGTTCCAAGCCTTTTCTCACTAGGCCGCTCGTAAGTGACCCAGGGTGCCCAAAACATAGTTACAAGGCATTTTTCTATGGCTTGGCCAACTGACCAAGATTCTCTTGTCTGTCCTTTGAAGCTCAATACTTTAGAGCGTCTTTAAGACGTTTCCCTCATCAAATGACAGGATTTACAATATAGCAAGAACGCCCATTACATAAGTGTGTGGACATAGTTGTCATAGAAATGTGTTAACCAATATGTGGTTGACAGGGACATCTACCGTGTGTCACTCTATCCACCCAAATGTAAAATATAGACCGAGGTTTCCTTGTTGATGAACTCAAGCTGTTTTTCTTGCTACAATCTAGTATAAAGCTCATGCAATCTAAAGTTGACACCAGTGTCCACATGCAAAAATAGACAAAGTTCATGGTAATTCAAAGGTTGGCAAAGAGAAAGTTAGGCAACTAGGTGAGTAAATTCACAAGTAGAGAGGGGTGCCTTGGGAGCCTAGTCGGTCTAACCAAGGCAACATTGCTACTCCCATTTGAGAGAAAGACGACATCCCTAGGCTTCAACCATCATATAGCAATGCTAGAGAGAGAGAGAGAGAGAGAGAGAGAGAGATTATATTATCATCTTTGAGGTGCTAGCATTGAACCATGCAATAATCTTGTCATGTGAGTACTCCCCGCAATATTGTAACACTTCCTTGATAAAAGCGACACTGGAAATATTCTTCCCCCTTTGCAAAAAGAATACATGGATGTGCAAGAATCCCTCAAGGACGTCAGGGGATTCCAATCGTGTGCAAACAGTAGCAAAAGTTGGGCAATCTAAAAAAGCGTGCTGTATATTCTTCGGAATACCTTCTCAAACTACCATGTCATCGCCCCACTTCACTTCTCAAATCATGAGAGCTTAGTCCACTTGATAGCACATGGAGTGTTTGGTAATCAGTGCTTTATGGCACATAAGGATGGCCTGTTAAGCAACGGAGATCAGTCACATGTGCCCCCTTCAGTATCCTAGATGCTATTCCTCATTGCATTTGGGGACGCATAGAAATCCAGATAACATGGCAGAAGACTGCACTACTAAATCACCTGGGCTGATGTCCATATGGCTCAGTGATTCAAGACCGCAAAGATTTTAAGAGGACGGGACCCTCTATGCTACCCAAGGGTTTGTTCATTCCATGATTCTGATGCAAAGTTCCCCACACCATTTAGATGGAGTCCGTTAGTATCAAACTCCGCATGTGAGATTATCAGCTTGGCAGATCTAGAGTGGATAGATGCTCAGAGGCCACTATCAATTATTTGGTCTCATATAAAAAAAAAACCTTAGCAATCGTGATTTATAGATAAGAGGGCAATCCCCTGGTTATCACATTTGCTACTATGGGATCGAATTATGATACATCTTCCAATAGGTTACACATCAAGAAGGAAGGAACTCCCCCTTTGCTTACTCTGCATTAAACAAAGTGGGGAAGAGGTGTTGAAGATTGAAAGTGCTGGTGAGCAAGCGACTTGACACGGCACCTGGCAACAACCCAACCATGGCTTTGGCAATACTTGGCCAAGCTCACCCAAATATTATCGCTATTAGACAGGCTGCAAAATGGGCGTCGTCGACCATGGATGGCCTCCAAATTTCCAAACAAAAACAGCTCCCGCCTAGCACGTGACAACAAGACACAGGCCCGTCGTCGGTCTGCCGCAAATCCTGACACCCGGGCACCCACCACAAGTGAAATGAGCACCACCTCTGCCTCCTGGCCTTGAAAGGAGTCTGCATTGTACACAATTATTTCTTCACCCATTCCCTCCTCACCCAACATCCCACTTATCAGGCTTCTTTGTGCCTCATACAAAGTCAACACCACCACCTTGCCCCTCTGAGAAACCCCCCCGTGCGTACTTTTCCAAACCCTACACCATTCAACAACTGCCTCAGCCTCCTCTTGGTTGCTTAGGGATGTCCCAGATGTTGCATCCACTGTACCCCTCACATCCACCCAGAGTAATGCCCTCTCCGAATCCTGCCACATCTTGCTCCCATCTGTATGTAGCCTGCCCCCATAAAATTCAGCAGATACAAACTGAGCAACACGGTATGGCATCCTGTACTGCTCCCGCAGCAGCTTCACACTGCAGCTCTGTGCTAGCAAATCAAACACGCTACGTATGGGCCTGAGTCCATAAGGAGGCAGTTGACATGGATCTCCCACCACGCTAAGCATCTGAAGATGAGGTAAAACCCCCAAAGCTGGTATCAGACTTCCCTCTGCAGCCTGTGAGCATTCATCTATAATCATAGATGAGACTCTATTGCCCATCAAACTTGCATGGAAAGAGTCATTTCCAATCAAAGCAAGTGTGCACAGCAATATTCTTGGAGATTCGTTTCCATTTCGAGCAACCCAGCTTTGGAGAGCTGCAGTGGTTTGTGAGCCTGAAATTACCAAAGCCTCTTTTACATCTTGAGTATATTCATCTTCATGCCAACCCACATAGTAGTCCTCACTGACTAGCAACAAGAGCCCTGGAATCCTCTCTTTCGCCATTGTCTCTGCCATGTGACGCACAGCTACGTTCTGATGAGCAGCGCAAACTAGTACCTCTCCTGGGCCTGCCAGCCGTAACCAGGCTCTTGCAACCGCTGATATCACAGTCGTCTTTCCTGTTCCTGGGGGTCCCACTACAGCAGACAGAGGAGACGAGAGCATATGCTGCCATGCATCTGATTGGCCTGGATTGAGCCCCACCTTGCAGTTTTGCACAACTGTTTCCTCTAGACTAAAGCTTCTGCTTGGAGGAGTCATACTTTGATTGTGTAGACATCCTAGTGCCACCAAAATGTGCCTTGGGCATGCTGCAGGGATACACAGAAGCACATACAGAGACTCTTCAAGTTTTTGCTTCTGCACATCACAGTTGTTACTGTTGTCCACAAGGACCTTGCTGATCATGGTAATCTCTTCCTGTACCTCCTCAACTCCTTTGACAAAGGATGGAGGCTCAGCATTATCCAAAACCACCCTACTACCTTCACGATAGAGTGTCACATATTTCTGGGGCTTTCTACCATCCTTGAAACGTAGCTCTACTACAGAATTCTGTCCCATCACTCGAGACCTGAAGTTCTTCTGTTTAAGGCTAAGGTAGCCTCGGTGCAGCTCCACACTTGCCCCCTTAACCTGAGCATCAATCTCAGCAGTCAAGCAGCAATTCAAGAAGTTTGCAATATCATCATTACAAGCAGAAGAAAGATCAAGTCCATTCCTATACCTCAATGGATGTGTCTTCATCCTTTCGGGATTGCAGTTCGAAGCAAAAAACAGATCTTCCAAAGTAATCTAGCAATGTCCATGGCAAGTCGGCTAATGAGAAAGACGGTGGTTGTATATGCCAAAATTCACTCTGGCCCACCCAGACTAAGCGTGTTGTCCAAGCATCTAAAACTGCATACTTCACCTGCTAGAAAACGTGCCCATGAGCCTATACACAATTAAGTATAAATAGTGTAATTCAAACACATCTTAAAATTCAAAATAAAAGCCTCATTTATATCAAACAGCGTCACAAACTTGAATAAAGAAACCACACAAAAAGGAATAAATCCTCAGCACACACTCAATGGACCTCAGCTCTACACTCGGCATTCAGGGCTCATGTCAACACAATTGATGGAATGTGGGCCCCAGGCCCCCATGATGCTCATTCTTATGTAGATCATGGTCAGGACTGTTAGAGCCAATGCCCCGCTGAACCACCTGAGGTTAGTTTTCCAACTGAGCAACACAGGAAGCCAGCATCTAGCTCACCGTCCAAGTTCCAACCATAAAGCCCCTCAGGCCTTCCCAGAACAACAGACTAAAGGCGTTTAGAGTCATAGCTCACATGCAGTAAGCCCTGGGATCCCATGTCACCAACACACAACCCAAGAGTATTATCGCATGGAGTAGTCCCTACTAAGCCCACGAGTCCAAGATGAAATGTTTGATTTCCATAACTAACCCTTCAACTGACTTATATAGTCATCCAATAACTGGGTGCTATATTTAGCCTAATGCCTCTATCAACCACTAGACCTCCATTTGCATTTTCTCAGTGCTAGCTCCCTACAAAGTGGTTCTCTACAGAGTGTGGGCTGGCCAAGGAGATCTTCAGAAGACAATATATAACTTAATGAGCTCGTGCTCCCCCCGCTGCCACCTTTGAGACTAGAACGATCTCGTCGTCTTCGAGCCCCCAACTATAGCTTTTGATTAATGAAAACATCCTAGACTTCCAGTGTACGATGATGGGGAGGCTCAATCCCAAGGCCTGAGCACCACTTTTGAGGACAGATTTGCACCCAATTTGATGAGAGCTTGGGGGCACCTCAAGCCAGCCCTTCAGCAGCTCCCCCGGCCTCGGACGAGGAGAGACTTTGCCAACACTTGATTTGGAACCGCCTCTTCAGGATGCCCAATGGTGGCCACCCCTTGGGCGCGCACTCTCACGTAGCCTGGGCCCTCCTCAATTTGGGCCCTGCCCAATCTCTAGGTGAGTGACCGTTGAGGGTATGTATGATATCTATCCATATGGCACAGATGGACTCTGTTGGGGGGCGAGGGGGGGAGAGGGGGGGTGCCGGGGGGGGGGGGGGGGGGGGGGGGGAGAGGGGGGAAGGTGTGATGGTGCCCTCCATGAAAGCTGCATCGTACCCAGCCAGCCATGGAGGGGACTATCCTTCCCTAAGCTTTGTTCTCTTTTAGAGGATATGTGCTTGTATTTCAGCCTACTGGCTGGTTTTTCATATAACTAATAGAAAGATAACTTTTCCCGGGAAAAAAAAAGACATAGCAAATCCTTCTGATCTACGAAGAGAATCCGTTGGACGTACTAGGAAGCTAACCCACATTAGGCTTGTGAGCATGGGAGCATGGGAACAAGCTCTAGTGGAGCATGGATTAGGACTAACCTTAAGGGTTAAGGTTAGGGTTAGGCATCCAAGGGTCACACATGGGAAATGGAGAGTCAAGAGTCACTTGACGGCCCTCCTATATAATAGGGACATGGGGCACACTCAAGGGAGGCTTGAGGGCTTGAGGCTTGGTTATGTTATGCTCTCTTGTGTAAAGGATCATAACTACTCACCTACCATTTCACACTATAGCTACATGCTATTGGATTGGAGTTATACCTCTTGATGGTATGGGACATCAAGGTAGAGGTATGATGTATTTTATTTATAATTCATGTGTGCATCCCTTGGGCTCGGGGGTGGTCGGGTGGATGAGTTTATGCCTGATTTATGCATGTTTATGCATAACAATTATCTAGAGAGATCTTAGGGTTTTAACAGTGAAATCAGAGCAATCTCTAGTTAATTGTTGTTGATTTTTCTTTTTTACTATATTTTTGGCATTCTTTTGAAGTAAATTTTAATATTTACTAATAAAAATGTTATTTTGTTGATTTGTGTGGATGATTTGCACATGGATCGTCGATATGGCGATTGGAACGCGTGTACTACTATTCAATGGACGAATCGACGTTGCGGGAGAATTCCGTGAGTTTGATGCTATTTTTTCCTATTTTTTGTGGTTTAAAATAAGCATTAATGAAAATTTTTACGAAAATAGCACATATTTTATTGTGGATATTTTTTGTAGAATGGATTCCCTAAATTTTTAGAATTTTTAAGAATTTTTTCCGAATCTTTTAGAAATTTTTAGAGCATTTTTATGGTTATCTGCAGATATGCGATCAAATTTCTGTCGATTTTTTGCTGAAATTCAGTAGGGGACAGCATGTTGATGCATGGAATGCTCTTCCGTGTGCGTGGGATCCTCTTCGTCTCTCAAATCAGAATTTTCCTCTCTCCCGTGAGCACTTCTCTTATATTAGGCAAAAATTGATTAAATTTAAATCTTAATTATGATTAAGATAATCTTAATTATGACTTAACCTTCTCTTAATAGAGAGAAGAGAAGATGAGATGGAGAAAAAGATTATAAGAGTTGGAGATGGAGAGAAGGAGAGAAGAGAGAGAGAGGCTATGGAGAAAAAGATTATAAGAGTTGGAGATGGAGAGAAGGAGAGAAGAGAGAGAGAAGCCTCTCTCTCTCAATTCTACACTCAAGTGCGGGGGCGGGAGGCTGCGCTGTAGCCCGCCAGAGGAAACACGATTCCCTCCCAAAAAAAAATTCATAGCCTTTTAATTAAGCTTATTAAAGTTGGTTTTTTTTTTAATGAGTTTTTTGTTATTTACAAAATTGCTTTTGAATTTTTTCAAAAAAAGCTTCGAAAAAAGCCTTAAAAATAGAGAAAATTTGACATTTAAGAAAAAAAAATCTCCGAAAATTTCTGAAATTTTTCTCTTAAAACCTTTTGGCTTTTCATCTTCCAGGAAACCTTTTGGCTTTCCGCATTCTCGGGAAACCTTTTGGCTTTCCGAATTCCGGAAAAACTTTTGACCTTCCGTATTCCGGAAACTTTTGACCTTTCACATTTTGATTTTTTCTTTTTTGTCTTTTCATTTTCCCGAAACTTTTGACTTTCTGTATTCCGGAAAAACCGTTAGAATTCTGAAATTTTTTAACCGTTTATATTCTAAATGCATTCGGGGTAAATTAAAAATTTCAAAAAAATAGTGAAAAATTAGACAAAGATTATTTTAAATTTTTGAAAAATATGGAATTGGTGTTTGGCATATGGTGTGTCCATTCGAGCATCCATGACCATTCAAATTCCTTTAAAAATATATTTTTTGACCCAGAAAATTAAAAAATCCGTTAAAATTATAAATTTTAATTGAATTTGAGAATTGTCGGGCGGAATTGAAAATTTCGTGAACGATGAAATTCTCAGGAGAAATTAGTAATATTCTAGAAATTATTTTTAGAAATCCTAAAAATTGATATTTTTAAAATATCAATGGTATTTTGACAAAATTAATTGCTAAAAATTTTCTTTAAAAAATATAGGTTTGGAATGCCATAAGATAGGTTTAGTGAAATTCAAAAGTATCGTATTTTGAGGCCTTATTAAATTAGAAAGAATTAAGAAAAAATCATGATAATTCTTTTTCTCGAGAATTTAATATTTTCGAGGATTATTTAGTATTTCAGTACATGTTCACGTACTGACATTAGATAAATGCGAGTTATTCGCATATTATTAATATGATTGTATCTCGTATTAGTAGTTATTTTTGTTTGGATTAATTCTAAACGATGTTTCATGATTTTTTACCATTGTTTAGCCATTCTTTTCGGACATATTCCATACTTTTGATGGCTAGAATCTGCGTTCAAAGTGTGTCTCACCTTTGACACTTTTTCATGATAATTTATTTTGCACTTATTTAAGTGTGGTCTGTGCTTCATTTCTTAAGCCTAAGACAAATTCTATCATGGATTAGTTGATCTGTTTATTTTGGTGAATTTGATTGGATGTTTTTCAAGTTTTATTTGGACTCATCAGGTTCTACCTAGATCACTTGTGTCTAGGGGTTTTTTATTGAGCTACACACATGTGTTTCACTTGCTTGCTTTGGAGTTTTGTTTGAACGACACTACATTCATTTACTCTGGATTGATGAGTTGGCCACCAATTTTAATGCTTCTTTTGGCATGACTAATGACCATTAGATGGCATGCATTGATTTTTATAATCAACTATGGTTTTTATGGATTCGAGAAGCTTTTATGCTTTTATCCATGGTTTTATAAGGATCTTTTGATCTTTTGGATAATATCATGTGCTTTGAAGGTAGCATTTGCCTTTATTTTTTGCACATAATTTTGGACTATGTTTCTTGTACTGTACATATTCCAACTTGGATACCGAGTTGCTTATATATCTAGGTGAGTTATTTTTCTATCCTAACTTTATTTTGTTTATTGGATAATTATCATTAGAAAGACGCCAATAATTCAATTTCTTTTCTAAATGATGTACTCGGAAGGAGTTATTTCTTGATGTAGTCTCAGGTATATAGAGACAGATTTTAGTATGTGAAAGTCTGGGATAAGGCTATCTTATTCCTTTTATACAAGATTTTATTCATATTTTCCTAGACGACATACTAGGGAGTTTCAAATTGTTAAGGTATGTATGGGTGGTATCATGGTGATATGGGACGCTAGTGATCCCTCACATATATTATCTTATGGGATAATTTGGGCTCAAGATTGTTGCTTTGCTTACATCACTTAGCATGTTGACCTCAACATTCAAAGATAATCTCATTTTCTAAATTCACTGGAAGTTATAGTGTGGGCATTCTCTAGATAAACTTCTTTTATGTATAGCCTGCATCTATTGATGAGTGTAATCTCGACGGCATTTTCATTTATTGAAATCTCTTTCTTCAGAGTTCAACAAGTTTATCTTGTTGTGTTCGGATTGAGAAAATTTGGATTTTTTCTTCGTTGACATTTCTTTCTCTAGTTCCGTACTTTAGGTGATTTATACAGTCAACCTGATGGTTTACAGATGGACACATGTGACTCATCGAGACGCTGATGACTCTATGTTGATATGGATAACTCGGAATGTCGATTATTCCATGCGCAGATGTGGGTATGTCGGGGCGCTGATGAATCCCTGGTTTTTGCTGTTATAATGCCATGTTTTCCTACTTTATTACGAATGGTTTATAACGAGGAAATTACTCTGAGTATGAATTCCTCTGATCATCCGCAGTCTAATAGACAAACAAAGCGTATGAATCAGATTGTAGAGGATATGCTTCGTGCATATGTCTCTGAAAAAACATCAAATTGGGAAAAATATCTTCCAATGATGGAATTTGCCTATAACAATTTTAAATATACGGCTATTGGTTTTAGTCCGTTCATGCTTATGTATAGGTATCAACCCAAGGCACCTATTGATGTCGGTCTTAAGGACATCGAGCTTGATGCATCGAGGGATTTCTTGCATGATATGCAGGAAATGCTGACCGAAGCTCGGGACTCTATCAAGAGTGCTCACAATAGGGCACGGTTCAATGCTGATAGAGGACGCTCAATTTGGTCTTTTGAACCAGGAGCGTTGGTTTATTTAAAAGTTCCTAAAGATTTTCAGACTTTGTCAAAAGGAAAATGCTCAATTTCAAGTTATACATCGGATTGATACGGTTGCGTATGAACTTCAACTACCTCCACATGTTAGAGTTCGTCCAGTCTTTTATATCAATAGATTGAAAGGAAAACTGGGAGGTGAGGATAACACAGTTACTCCTCAAGAACTCATTGAAGTCGAAGAATTATCCTATGTTCCACATGAACCTGATAAGGTACTTGAATTCAGGGAAACGAAACTTTGTAGAGTTGACTAATCCCTAAGGTTAAAATTAGGTGGAAAGATAGGAAAATAGAGAATTCGACTTGGGAGTCGGTTGATATTGTTCAGTGCAGTTCTCCTTCTTTTCATTGCAAGAGTGAAATGTTTTGAGAGAGGAGAAGTATATTATATGCACATTATGCGTGCATATACTAGCAGGCTAACCCACATTAGGCTTGTGAGCATGGGAGCATGGGTTAGGACTAGCCTGAAGGGTTAAGGTTAGGGTTAGGCATCCAAGGGTCACACATGGGAAATGGAGAGTCGAGAGTCACTTGAGGACCCTCCTATATAATAGGGGCATGGGGCACACTCAAGGGAGGCTTGGGAACTTGAGGCTTGGTTATGTTATGCTCTCTTGTGTAGAGGATCATAACTACTCACCTACCATTTCACACTATAGCTACATGCTATTGGATTGGAGTTATACCTCTTGATGGTATGGGACATCAAGGTAGAGGTATGATGTATTTCATTTATAATTCATGTGTACATCCCTTGGGCTCGGGGGTGGTCGGGTGGATGAGTTTATGCCTGATTTATGTATGTTTATGCATAACAATTATCTAGAGAGATCTTAGGGTTTCAACAAAAATGACGAAGAAGAGAAAAAGAAAAAAGAACTGTCAAGCTGTTACAACAATTCAGAGACCTAGCGAGCAGGACTCCACTTTTGAGTGAATAGGAGAGCTGTTATAGCAGCCCAAGGACCTAGCGGACAAGTCTCTACTTTTGTGCAACCAAAGTCAAGACCTCAAGGAAAGAGACCTCGACTAAATTCTACTACGGCCCTCAAGCTCGTAAAGGGGTGTGTGTTTTAAATGTCATAAACTTGGTCACTATGCTTTTTAGTGTCCATTCAACAAGAAGCTGGAGGTGCTGGCAAAGTTGTGCAGCCAAAGGCACATGCACACTCGGTACAGTCTAGTGCAGTTCCAGGTAATCCACTCATTGATAGTACTGATGTCTATTCTTTCAATAGTAATTGTGAGAATCATCATCTGAACACGAGGGCCTTTGGTCCACATGATTTAGTCCGGATGGGTGATGTGAGGCCTAGCCTTAACTTTGTGGAGCGAGATACTTCAAGAATATTGGTCTGAGACAGTTTACCATCAAATTAGGATAGTTAAGGATGGTGTCTTTAAGATTGGTTTTACAACCAGGTGTAGGTATTGTAAGTTCTTGGTTTTGCCATTTGGACTCACGAGTGCACCAACTATTTTCAAGCACATGA
This sequence comes from Cibotium barometz, assembly GCF_041138505.1. Lineage (NCBI taxonomy): Eukaryota > Viridiplantae > Streptophyta > Polypodiopsida > Cyatheales > Cibotiaceae > Cibotium > Cibotium barometz. The sequence continues at coordinate 11,977,550 of NC_141083.1, forward strand.
TGAACAATATTTTCGTCCATATCTAGGAAAGTTTGTGATAGTGTTTTTTGATGACATCCCCATGTATAGAGGGCCCTTGAGAAACTTGCTCAGCATCTAAAAATTATGTTAGATATTCTCAGAAAAGAAGTCTTGTTTATGCGGTTTCTTCAAACAAGAGCTAACGTACCTAGGACTCGTTATTACCATTAATGGTGTCCATATTGATTATGAGAAAAGTATCAAAAGTAAAATCGTTTTTAGAATTTGTAGACTTCTTCTAGACATTCATCTCGAATTATGCAAAGATTGCACTGCCTCTTTTGAAACTTTCTAAAGAGGTGGAAAAAGGCTAATACAATAAGTACAAGCCTGTGGAATGGATTGAGGAGCTAGACAAATGTTTCAATGAGTTGAAACATGACGCTACCATAGCTCCTATGCTCCAAAATGTGGATCCAAGTAAACCTTTTGTGGTTGAAACTGATGCCAGTTATTATGCTATTGGAGCAACATCATTCCACGATGGTAGGCTAGTCACTTTTGAGACTTAAAAGCTAATTGACCCATAGATTAAGTCGCCAATGCATGAAAAAGAACTTTATGCTATGATTCATGCTTTGAAAAGTGGAGACATTATTTGTATGGCTCTACTTTTGTTGTCTATGTGGATAACTCATCTCTGAAACTTTTACAACTCTCCAGAGGTGAGAGGAAGAAAGGCTTGTTGTTCGAGGCTTATGCAAGACTTTGATTTCGAGATCTGTTATTGAAAAGGATCTAACAAGAAGGTGGTAGAATCAGCCATGTGAATCAGCTATCGTTTATTGAAATACAGTCTGCTTTGCTTAATTGTCTTAAGGGCTTGTATCCAAGAGAGATTCTTGAGTAGGGTTTGGGATATCGTCTAGGCTCGAACAACTATTAGTTTACTTGCTCTTCCGCGAGCGAAAGGTCTGTGTACCCGATATAGATAGTGCAAGAAGTCGCATCATGTTTGAGATCATGACACGCCTTCTGTTGGACGTACTTGCAATCCCCACACTTACGAGATTGAGTTGGCAGACAGATCGGGTTTTAATTGCAATACTATGGCTCCTCAACTTTCCTTCCACATTCACCAATATCGCAATAAGATGGATTTTGAGGTTATGCCTTTATCCCAATACGGTATGATCTTCGGTCAGCAATGGTTACATTAGTATGATCCTCTCATCAGTTTCCACAACCACACTTTACAGTTTGTCAAAGATGGTATGGACATCGATCTCCAAGGTGTTCGCGATCAACCCTCCACACCAACCTTGTCCACAGTACAAGCAAAGCGGTGGGTTTATAAGGCCGGTTCTTCTTCAACACTCTTAATGGTTTTCTTTGCAAAGGAGACGATGCCTGACCAGAATTCCAAAGTGGCATATTTGGCTCAACCCTTCTTTGCCCCACATTTGGATTTGTTTCTTGTGGAACTACCTTCAGTTTTGCCTCCTCGCATCCAATTGATCATCCAATTGATTTACTTCCTGGCAGTTCACCAACTCGTGCTCCATATCGAGTCTCTTTTGCTGAATCCCAAGAAATTCAAACGCCAGTCAACAGAACTCTTGGATAAAGGTCATATTCGTCCTAGTAATAGTCCTTTTGGTGCACCAATTTTGCTCGTGAAAAAGAAAGACAAGTCAATGCGTCTTTGCATTGATTATCGTGCTCTCAACAAACTGACCATCAAGAATAGATACCTCGGATTGATGAATTATTTCATCAATTGCTTCATGCCAAAGTATTTTCCAAGATTGATCTCAAGTCCGGATACCATCAGATCCGTGGACCGTATTCATGAAGGTGATGAGCACAAGACTTCCTTTCTTCGCACTAAGTATGGACATTATGAGTATTTGGTCATGCCTTTCGGGTTAACCAATGCCCCGGCAACTTTTATGAGTCTCATGAATGACCTCTCTCGACCATTTCTAGACAAAATCATGATTATTTATCTGGACGATATTCTAGTATTTAGTGCTTCAATCGATGAGCACAAAAAGCATCTACATCAAGATTTTCAAGTTTTGCGAGATAATGCACTTTTTGTCAATCCAGAGAAAAGTGAATTTTTCAAGACATCACTGAAGTACCTTAGACACATCATTTCAACTGATGGCATTTCCGTTGATCCTAAGACGATACAAGTTATTCAAGATTGGTCGACACCGCAAAATATTCATGATGTCACATCATTCTTGGGTCTTGCCAATTTTTATCATACAAAGGTCTTTAAGTTTTCGGAAATTGCAGCACCTTTGACAGAGGTTTTAAAGTCAGCCCCTGCTTTTCGACGGACAGATGATGCTTCTCACACCTTTGATAAGCTAAAGGTTGCTTTGACAACAACCCCAGTAATGGCAATTGCAGACCCCAATCTTCCTTTCGAAGTCATGACAGATGCTTCAGATATTGCAACTAACACAGTTCTCATGCAACAAGGCCGTGCCATTGCCTTTGACAGTCATAAACATTCAGCAATTCAAACACGTTATCCACTATACAATAAAGAATTCTTGACAATTGTTCATGCTTATCGAGCTTGGAAACACTATCTTCTAGGCGCACATTCTGTTGTTAAGACAAATCATCATTCCTTGAAGTATATCTTCACTCAACCAGTTATGAATGCACGACAAGGCAGATAGGTGGAGTATTTGGCAAACTTCCACATGGCTATTGAATATGCTTCTGGTCTTTCTAATGTGGTTGCCGATACTCTTAGCAGCATGCCTCAAGCCTTAGCAATGGCGATTTCTACAGTTCAAATCAACATTCCAAAAACTTTTGTGGACCATTATGCAGACGATCGAGATTTTGCAAATGTTTTTCAAGTGATTACGACATTGCAATCTACTCTTTCAGCATATCATCCACAAACTGAAAGAGTTAGTCAAATTCTTGAAGACATGCTCAGATATTATATTCAGTCTCGCCTAGCATCTTGAGAAGATTATCAACATTGATAGAATTTGCTTACAATAATTCCCATCACACAACAATAGGCATGAGTACTTTTCATAGTTGTCAGGCACGATACTATACGGTTCGTACGATGCGATACCGTACGGAAAAATACGGTACGATATTAAAAAAATTCTTATTGTACGATAAAATACGGTGTTCTAAAAAAATATTTATAAACTTAGGTATTTCCAAGTTCAGATATGGAGTATTTTAGAAAGGAGAGAAGCATCATAGTACAGAGGAAGCTCAAACAGCCATAGATAAGCAAAAAAAAGGACCTTTACCTCCCAAAAATAATAATTTTTTTTGAAAACTTTTTGATTTTTGAAAAAAAAATCGAACATTTTTCTAAAAAATTTTCTGATAAAAAATCGTACAAATCCATACAAGTGCGTACGGTATCGTACTGTACGGTATTCCGTACGATTAGTCGTCATGTGCCGTACGGAAACAACCCTAGACGTTTTCAAGCCGCTTATGATCATACACCAGTTGTGCCATCGAACTTTGTTTCTCAACACAAGGTAGCGTTAGCAGATCAATTAGTTCAAGAAATGCAAGATGTTCTTCTTCAAGTTCGAGATCAGATGATTTGAGTTCAAGAACAATACCAACAAGCAGCTGATCGACGTCGCCGACATGATGAATTCAAAGAAGGTGATAATCGATATAAATCAGTGAAATCAGTTTTTCCAAAGTTACGACCACATTACTATGGTCCTTTTCGAATTATTAAGAAGAATTCTCCTTTGAGTTATAAGTTACCACCTTCGTGGGAAAAGATTCATCCGACTTTTCACATATCATGGATCAATTAGTTTGTACAAGGAGATTCTCCCATTCCAAACATTTATGATTATGTTCCAGAGATTGAAGATGAGTGTCACCAATTGGCCAACCATTTGGTCCATCTCCAGTTTTGTGTCTCGTTCACTCGAGGCCAAGCCGGTGTCTCATGTGAAGAGGCCAGTAATTTTGCTTAACATGGACGGGAGCCAGACTGGTGTCACCCGTGTGTTAGCAGGATGGTGTCGTATGGACGGTAGCCAAACTCATGCCACCCGTGTATGACCTGGACTGTGTTCTATCCATGGGATTGTCACGCCATGGAAGAGCCAGTATTTGTGCCGTGTCTTGCTTATGGGACTGTCACTCCATAGGGAGGCTCGTGCCTGGAACTGTGTTTTACCTATGGGACTGTCACTCCATAGGAAGACCAGGATTTATGTTTTATGTCGTGCCATTTTTGTGCCGACAGATATTTTGTACTTGTTCCATGAACGGGAGATATGTCCATGATACTATTTGCACATACACTCATGTTCTGCATGTTTGAAACTGTTTTCGCATGACTTGTATTCTTGTGTTTGCCTGCTTGACGTGCCACTTACTGAGCGGGGACACCTCCCAGTGAGTCGTGAAGTTTGCTCTGTCTTCTAACGAGTTTTGTTGCATGTGAACAGGTGGTAAGTGTATTGCACTTGTTGGTTTAATAGTTTTATTTCTAACCTTTAATGTTATAAGGTTGTAAGTTCACATTCATTTAAAAGTGGGCACCCACTTGTGGGCCAAGGTGGGGAGGGAAACCCCACACTTAACCCCTTAAGTGTGTGGGGGTGGGTGCATGGCCACCTACCCACACCACACCATGAAGCTCCATGCAAACGTGGGGAGCCGGCCAGCTGTGATCGTTTAACTCCCCTCCAACATCTACAAAAAAAGCGACCACCCTTCTGCTCACACACACATGATCATGCGCCTCCATCTCTTTAGGCTGCGCCATCTCCACCACCTCAGCAGACAGCGACTCCCTCTGTCCAGCAGGCTGCCCTCTACACTGCAAGTGGCGGAGGCTGCAGCCAGGTGTTCCCTTTCCTCTCCAGCAGGCGGCTGCCTCCTCTGCATAGCGGCTGCTCCTCCTCCCATATAGGGAGCTGTACCTTCTACAGGTGGCTGCGCTTGTTCTCTAGCAGGTTGCTCTCTACATTGCAGGCGGCGCAGGCTGCAGCCAGGCGATTTCAGTAGGCGGCTGCTGCTCCACGCCTCTTTAGGCTACGCCACCTCCTCTTCAGCTGGCGGCTGTGCTCCTACAGCCAGGCGTTACCTCTCCAAAGGCGGCTGCTCTCCTCATCCTCTTGCAGGCAACTACGCCACCTCCTCCTCCACAACAGCGGACTGTGCTCCTTTGCAGGCGGTTGCGTCTCCCTTCCATAGGTGGTATCTCCCTTCTTCAGGTGGCTACACCTTCTCCACAGGCAGCTACTCCTCATCCTCCTCGACAGGCTGCTGTGTCTTGGTGTCCACCACTAGTAGCTGCACACAGACACCTCGGGTATTGGTCTTCCATCTGCGAGCTACAAGTAAGTGAATTCACATTTAAGTAAAGAACTTTGTTGTAAATCTGATAAAGGATTCTCTCTACCGCTAACACCCATTCGGTGCCGGGTAGTCCAAGCTTTTGGAGAACCACGGTCCAAAGGTGCCGAGATCAGGAGAGCCAGGCGTTAGTACGGGAGCGCCTGTTTGTGCGTGGTCCTGGAACACCAGTGGGGCGCTCTCCGCGGAGTCCAGTGAAGGTGTCAAATCCCCACGGATCCCCTCGTGATCGATCTTGGTTCGAACTCGAATCCTGCAAACAAACGAACAACAAACAACATAGGGGGTGCAGGCCTGACTCACCTCCCAACCATGACAGCCGTGGGCGAGCCCACAGTCTTGGCTGTCCCCTCCGAGCCACGAGCTGAGCTAACTAGGATGACGTACCAACCAATCTCCTCCTCGTGACGTCCCATACCGCCACGAAGCTGCCCTCGCGGGCCTCGAGATTGTTGCCGGCCTCGGCTACATAAAGCAGGTGCACGTCTGCACTAGATCCAGGCTCCAAGACCATAGAGCTCTCACAAACTCGCGAGACTCTCTATAATACAATAACTAACCTTGGCCACCCTTTTATAGGCTCTTGGCCGGTCATCGGGCATCCACACTTGGCCGCCCGCCCGTCCATACTTGGGTGCCCGCCCGTTAGTATATCCCTAACTCAGCTCGTCAATCAGCCTGCCTAGTTCCAAGCTTCCCCAAGCCTCGAAACTAGTCTTGCATGCGTATAGCACACGGTAGATACACACTGTGCACATGACATACTCCCCTTCCTCTAAGAGCTCACTCCTGAGCTCACTAAAAAGCCAGGGTAATCTCTTTGAAGAGAAGTCAATGTCTCCCATGTAGCATCCTCCTCAACACGATCCTTCCACTTGATCTTGTATTCCGTGATAAGCGTATGACGCAATCTTCGTTCACGAAAGCCAAGAATCTTTTCAGGTTCGTGCGGAACAAATGTCATGTCCTGGACATCTATAATTTCTTGAGGAGTAACTAACTGATCTGCTCCACCCAGTACTTCCTTAAGTCTACTGACATGAAATACAGGATGAACTTTCACATGAGAAGGCAAATCCAATTCATATGCAACTGAACCAATCCGTCGTGTAACACGAAATGGTCCACAGTATCTAGGGGATAATTTCGGAGATCTACCTGTCCGTAAAGTCTTGGAATCTTTCGGAACTCGCAAATACACCATCGTTCCTTCAGAGAACTCTCTAGGTAAACTATGTCTATTAGAATAAAACCTGTCTCGGTCTTGAGCACTTCTAATAGATTCCTTTGCAACTTGTAACATTTCCTGCATATCTTGCAAAAAATTACGTGCTGCATCATGCTGAAGTCCTGAGAATCCTATTGTAATAGGTGATCTTGGTTGAAAACCATACATAAGCATGAAAGGACTAAACCCTGTACTCGTATGCTTAGTACTGTTATATGCAAATTCTAACATAGGAAGATAATCCTCCCATGAACTTTGTCTTTTGGATACATATGCTCGTAGCATATCCTCCAAAATCTGATTCACTCTTTCAGTCTGGCCATCAGATTGAGGATGATCAGAGGAACTCAAATTCAAAGTTCTTTCCAACTTCTCAAAAACAAGTTTCCAAAAATCACTCGTAAACTTAGAGTCCCTGTCACTGACTATGTCCTGCGGTAACCCGTACAGTCTAAACAATTGCTCGATAAACTGCCGAGCTAATTGCGTAGTTGTAATATTCTTCCGGGTCGGTAAAAATCTAGCCATTTTTGACAAGCGATCTACCACAACCCAAATAGAATCGTGGCCTTGATGTGTTCTTGGCAATCCGGTAATAAAATCCATGGAAATACTTTCCCACTTATTACCTGGGATTTGCAAAGGATGCAACAACCAGGCTTAGTTCCGTACGTCGTACGGACAGATTCGTACCGTACGAATCGTACCGTACGGTACCGTACGATTAGGTACGAAAATCGGCTGTTTCTGCCCGTTGGAAGTAGCCGTTTCTGTCCGTTGGAAGTAGCCGTTTTCTGCCCGTTTTTTGCCCGTTTTTCTAGCCGTTTTCTGCCCGTTTTTTTTGGTTGTTTGCCTTCATCTCTCTTGAGTCCTTCTATAAAAGCCTCAAGGACCAAGCCTCTCCTCCATCTACTCCAAGCAAGCTTCAAGCACCAAGCCCTACTCCAAGCCTCTCCTCCACCCTCCTCCACCCTCCTCCAAGCTCCTTCCAACCCACTTGAGCCTCTACTCCAAGTTCTCTTCCTCCAAGCTCTTCCCATACTTCATCTTCTCTACGCTCTCTCCTCTACTCCACTTCAGCCCTTCTCTTATCCATCATGCCTCGGGAGAAGCATGAGGCTTTTGATTTGCATTGCCTCAATGTGGAGAAAAACACCAAGAAGTCCAACTCCCATCATTGGACATGCCGATATTGCGGCAAGTCATACACTAGTGGAACAACAAGGCTTCTCCAACACCTTTCGAAGATTGGGGGACAAGTTGCCCCATGCAAGGAGATTCCGCAAAGCATTGCCGATGACATTTCGTGGAAGATGAGCCGCGGCTCAAATTCAAGTAGAGGAGCATCATCAACACGCGCACCGGCACCACCACCGGCACATGATGAAGCGGCCACCGGCTCTTTCATTGGTGTATCCTCCACTGCCACTTCCACGGATGCACGGTCCGCCTCCGCACCGGGCAAAAGGCAAAGGGTGGTGGAGCGTGAAGGGGTGCAACCCTCTCTCCACCAAGTCACGGGTAGTGTGAGAGGTTCGGTTGCATTCCTTAAGGAGCGGCAACGCCTTGCGGAGATAGAGATTGCTCGCACCATTATTGAATGCAATCTTGCCTTCAATGTACTCCAAAAGGAGCAATGGAAGAAGATGGTGACGGCGATTGCAAATGTGGGCCCATGTGAGGGGTGGACGGGGGTCTCTTACACGGCTATGCGCACAAGGAAGATTGATGAAGAGAAGGAGAGAATTGATCGAGCCCTTGACCCGATTCGAGCCGCATGGACGAAGTATGGATGTTCTATTCTCACAGATGGATGGAGTGATCAAAGGAAGCGTGGCATTATCAACATCCTTGTGTCTTGCCCGCTTGGCACATACTTCTTGCGTGCGGTTGACACCGGGAGAAGGGGGAGAAAGACAACCGGGAGTTTCATCTACCGCCATATTAGGCAAGCGATCATAGAGGTAAGCATTATTTTACTTAAGTGTGGCTGATTTTGTCATTTGTGCAAAGCCCTCAACTCATATGATTTATCTACCATGTAGGTTGGGGCTCAAAACGTGGTGCAAGTCATCACCGACAATGCATCAAATTGTCGACGCATGGGCCGCTTGCTTGAGGAGGAATTCCCCACCATTGTGTGGACTCCATGTGCGAGTCATTGCATTGACTTACTCATGGAGGATGTGGCGAAGCTCAGCTGGGTGAAGAGGATTGTGCAACAAGCTACATCTATTGTCAACTTCTTCATGCTAAAGGTGAAGGTGCTTGCTATGTTTCGTGAGCATAGCAAGCTTGACTTGAAGAAGCCATCGGCCACCCGCTTTGCCTACATGTGGCTGGTTTTGGAGCGTCTATACGATGTGAGGCCCGCCCTTCGCCAAACAGTTGTTTCCACCATGTGGAACGATTGGGATGAGCACGTCACTGAAGAGGCCAAAGCCATGCAACGCGTTTGCCTAGAGGAGAGATTTTGGGCTAGAGTCCGAGCAATTGTCATTGCTATGACTCCATTCTATAGGCTCTTGCGGATGACAGATTGCGAGGGGTCCACCATGGGCCTTCTTGTCCACTTCTTTAGAGCTGCCCTTGTGGAGTTGGAGGCTTGCACAGACATTACATCTGAGGAGCGAGCACAAATCATGGAGATTGCACAGAAGAGATGGAGGTGGATGCACAAACCAATCCACGGGTTTGCAGCATTGGTACATCCAGCCTACAAGTCTCCAGTAGTTTGCACCGATAGGGAGCTTCGACAAGATCGGGATGCATATATGCTTCGAGCTGTGCCAGTTGATGAGCACAATGCCTTTCTAGAGGAGTTGGGCTGCTATGTTGATCAGAGAGGTCAAACCTCCTTTTCGTCTCCCACTTGCTGGAGGAGGGAGTCACTTGTGAAGCCCCTTTTTTGGTGGGACAATTTTGGGTATGGACTAGAGCATCTCCAACCCATAGCCTTAAGGGTCCTAGCCCAGGATTGTTCTTCGGGTGCATGTGAGAGGAACTGGAGTTCCTATTCTCTCATACACACGAGGATACGCAATCGACTGAGCACACGACAGTTGGAGCGGTTGGTCTACTGCCGCACTAACTTGCGCATGATGCAGGGCATTCTTAGTATGGGTAGTCCCAAGCAAGTAAGTGACAAGTCTAGACTCTAACTTGTCATGACTCATAACTTTTAAGTTTTGTGTACACTGTACAGACTCTAACTTTTGTGCCTTAATGTGTAGGTCAATGTTGACACTTTCACCTTGACGAGTGAAAACTTTGCAAGTGTCAATCAACAACCTGATGAGGAGGAGGAGGCAATCTTCATGGAGCTCTATAGTGAGCTTGTGGCAGCAGATACTCGCAGCACCAGGAGTCAGCATGGACGGGGCCGAGCAGTTCGAGTTCATAGGCCTCCGCCTTCGACATCGGCAAAGGGTGGCCTCCTCACATATGTGAGGCAGGGATCCTCAAGCTCCAATCCCCGCCTTCATGATGATATTCCATTGCCCCCTCATGATGATACCCCACTGCCTAGAGAGCCCTTGTTTGATGATGATGGCAACCTACTTAGCGAGAATGATCCCCAGAGTGTCTCGTCCACCTTCGAAGAGTCCTCTTCAGAGAACTCTCTTGATGGACACTCTAGTAGTGATCATGCAGATGTTGGTGATGATGTAGACTTTTGATATGTTATAGCTCTCTAGGCATTGGGCATCTATCTCCTTCTAGCCCATCGATGATGTATTGTAGTATGTAGTATCATGTATGTACGCATGTTGGCGGTCGCCCATGCCATGAGTTTTTGGCCTATCCTTTTGTAGCAATTTTGTACTCTAATGGCATGATGACATTATGTTCATGGTTCTACTATTTTGTAACTTCTTGTCTACAATTTTTAAGTTTAGGAAGTATTTTTTAAAAAAAAACGTACTAATATCGTACCGTACCTCAAAAAATTTTAAGGTACCAATTAGTACCGTATTTTATCGTACCGTACCGTATCGTACCTTTCGTACTAACTAACCATGGCAACAACCCAGCCTGTCTAAAGCGTTCAGCTTTATTTGCCTGACAAATCTGACACTTGAGAACATAATCTTCTACATATCCTTTCATCTTCGGCCAATAAAAAGTGTGTTTCACTAAAGATAGCGTCCTGTGTACCCCAGGGTGTCCAGCAGAAGGTGCATCGTGACACTCCCTCAGAATCTTGGACCTAATATCCGGGATCTGTGGTACACAAATTTTGTCATTACGGAATAACAAACCATTCCGAATCATCCACTGACCTCCTGCAGCCTGAATGGTAGACTGCGCAGTCACCGAGTCTTGGTCAATCAATGAGCTCCCGTCCTGGATCTTCTGCCAAAATGGACCAAAATAACTATCAGTCCTGCAAAGCCCTCTCAATGACTGAAATAAGTTAGTAGAAATCTCGGTGAACGATAAAGAATTCACCTCTCTAATTCGACTAAGCGCATCTGCAATACTATTCATGGACCCTTTCCGATAACGGATCTCAAAATCAAAATCTTGCATTAACTCTGCCCAACGAGCTTTCCTTCCTCTCAAATCATCCGCATCACACACATACTTGATTGACTGATGATCAGTCAATACCACAAACTTGGAGCCATATAAATAATGTCTCCAAACCTTGAGAGCATGAATCACAGCATAAAGCTCCTTCTCACGGGTTGGCCAACGGGATTGAGTGTCGTCTAGCTTTTTACTTTCAAAAGCAACCGGTCTACCATCTTGAAATAAAGCAGCCCCGATAGCATAGTCACTGGCATCAGTTTCAAGAACATAAGGCCGACTAGGATCAGGTAATGCTAAGATAGGTGCTTCCTTGACTTTATCTTTCAAAAGTCTGAAGGCCATATCCAAATCGTTATTCCAAGTGATAGGCTAATTGGACTTACGTCCACGACCTTTCAATAAGTCGGTCATCGGTAGTGTGAGCTGAGAGTACTCCCGTACAGATTTCCTAAGAAAAACAACAAAACCGAGAAAAGAACGAAGTTGTTTCACTGTTCGTGGTATAGGCCAGTCCAAAACCTTCTGAACTCGGTCATAGTCAATGCTCAATCCATCTCTAGTGATCTTGTGTCCCAAGTAAATGATGTCGGTCATAAAGAACTCACATTTACTCAATTTAGCATATAGTCGATTCTGTCTTAAAATAGATAAGACAATCATGAGGTGTCTGACATGATCCTCAAGAGTACGGCTATAAATCAAAATGTCATCCAGGAACACCACCACAAATTTCCCCAAATGTTCACGAAAAAGATCGTTCATCATTTGCTGGAAAGTGGTTGGAGCATTGGTTAACCCAAAAGGTAATACGAGAAACTCGTAATGGCCATACCTAGTCCGAAAGGCAGTTCTTTCGACATGCCTTTCATGAATACGTATCTGGTGATAGCCAGTACGCAAATCTATCTTCGTGAAATATTTCGCTCCTGCTAACCGGTCAATTAGGTCATCTGATCTAGGGAGAGGATAACGGTTCTTAATAGTTAGCTTGTTCAATCTTTTGTAATCTATACACATTCTCCAAGTATTGTCCTTCTTTCTCCTAAGCAACACAGGTGCACCCCAAGGTGATTTACTTGGACGGATCTGGCCCATCCTCAAATAATCTTCGAGTTGTTTAGCCAACTCATCTTCCCAGCTTGGCTCATCCTATAAGGTGGAATCCTCACAGGATGAGCACCAGGGATCAAGTCAATACGATGATCTACTGCCTGTTCAGGTGGTAAACCCGATGGCAATTCCTTAGGAAATACATCTTGAAACGAATCAAGTATCTTCTGTAATTCTTTGCTTTCAAACACACTTAATTCATTCACATCCAACGAAGGGAAGAGAAAAGAAGAAAGTGGAATCAAGACACAATGGAAAGCGGTATACAAAGAAGAATCCATTATATTTCCAAAATCAATAGTATTTACAAGAGGTCCCTGAGAGGGATGGATACAATCACCTAAAATACTATACTTGGTGTCCCTATGCTGAAAAGAAAAAATATGACTAGACCAATCGATCTGGACATCAAGAGTCTTAAACCACTCAATCCCTAATAACAAGTCTACATTTTCCAGATGCATAACATAGCATTCCAGAGTATCTTTGTAGTCCTGAATCTGGATTGGAAGCATCTCCACCTTGCGATCCCAAACTTGTCTTCCCGCAGGTAGACGTACCTCATAGGTATGGTCGTGAGTGTCGTGTCAAGACTCAATTTCTGCACAAGTTTGTAATTAACAAAGTTATGCGAACTGCCAGGGTCTAACAGAATGTGAATTTTATGGCCATTCACTTCTCCATAAACTCGGAGAAGATCATGCATGCCAAATACCTTAGAATTGAACAGACAATCAGAACAAGTACTAGGGCAAGAAAGTACAGTAATTGACGTACCTGTCAAAGACAACTGGTTAGCTGCCTTTGGCTTGGGTCCTGCGTTTGACTTGGTACCCTTTTTCTTCGGGCACTCGTTACGCATGTGTCCTTTTTCTTCGCAGATGAAACAACGTCCGTCCTTCTTGAGGTTCAAAGCCCTAAGGAGTCGTTTCTTCTTCGCGGGTGTCGAACTTGTATTCTTCGAAGGTTGGTCCGAAGACTTGCCTTCAGTCGTGTTAGCCATAGGTGCGGAGAACTTTCTTTTCTACTTGTTCCCCTGCTCAGTAACGGGTTTCGACTTGGAAGAGACCATCGTATCATCATAGATACGAGCTGAATGAATGGCCTCGTCCAAAGTTTTGCATTTGTTATTTTTAACATGTAATCGGTACGAGTCTGGTAAACCAGCTACGAAAAACCCCAAAAGAGTAGTGGGATCCATCTTTGTAGCTTTCATCTGCAAGTCACGGAACTTCTGGAGGTAGACCTCATAAGTGAGGTGCTGCGAGGTCATGGTCAAAGCTGAAAACCGGGCAACAATATCGTAATCATCCTCTTTCTTGAGGAATTCTTTCTTGAAAATATCTTCAAATTGTGCCCAAGTCGTTGGCTTTGGGTTCAGTTCCTTCCACCAAAGCAAAGCTTTGCCGGACAGGAAACCTGCTGCTAACTGTATCTTCTTTCCATCATCATATGGATGAAACTGAAAGTGAACTTGTCACTTGTGTAGCCACGTGTCCACGATCTCCTTGGTTCGCTGCTTTTGCTCGCCCCCGAACGGTTCCGGAGTAATATTGGGGCCTAAAGCTGAAGCCAAGGTATCCATACCCGAGAAAGTAGAGAGGATAGTGGTCAAGAGAGCGATGGAGTTCTGCAAAGCCTGCATCTGGGCTGCGATTTGTGCCTGACGTTCCGACGAAGAAGCTTCGAGAGCTACTTTGAACTCTTGGAAATCTGATTTTGACACAAACTCGTCAAAAAGATCGGCATCAGTGCCTTCCGTAGCCGGCAAGCCTTCGCGTTCCACGAGGGACTCCAACTCTGATTCTTGGGTCGACATCGTGAAGAGGGTACGCGGAGAGAAAATTCGATCTTTGCACAATGAAAGTGCAAGCGAACTCGAGAGCTTGAGAGCTTGAAAACTTGAGAACTCGAGAGATGTGTGGCAAGAAGCCCACTTGAGGGGGTTAATAAAGGTTTCCCAAAAGCCAAAAATTTGCAAAAGCTAGGCTTAGCTTTTGCTTTAGCTTTTGTGTTTTTTTTTTGTGGAATATATATATATATATATATATATATTCTTTTTTTTAAAAAAAATAAACACCTTTAAACTTTGGAGGAGGGTCTTTTAAAACTTATAAAATTTTAAACTCTAAAAAAAAACGAAAGCTAAAAACGTAAGCTTTCCTTTGTTTTTTTTTTTTTCCTTCTCCTCCTGGATTAACCCGCTCGTGAAGCTGCCGTCGCCAGCTGCTGACATCGACCATGCTGCCATCATCGACTGCCGCCGCCGGGTGCTTCACGGCAGGTTTACGCTTGCGCCAACCCACACGTGTACCCGCCTGCGTATCCTGGTGCGTTCCGGCCAGAGCTTGTGCGCACACGTAGGCTGAGCCTACGCCTGGCCACAGGGCCACGTGGCCTGGGCGCTGGCTTGGGCTGGCTACGCAGGCCTGGCCGCATGCCTAGCAGGCCTGGCCGCATGCCTAGCAGTGAGTAGCCCCCACGCCTACGACACACACGCAACACACCTGGCCAGTACAGCAGTTCTCAGCCAGCAGACACAGCAACTCGACACTCTCTCTCTCGCTCTTTCTCTCATGCGCCAAAAAGCAACGAAAATTAACATGCTTTTCTCTCTCTTTTTTTTTCAGTTTTCTCTCCCTGCAGTTCATGCGTATGCACAACAATTCACCTCTTCTTTGCAAAAGCAATCAACCCTATTCAACCTACCATCTCCCATCAACATGGGGTTCTTTGATGAAGAAAAAACACATACAAATTCTGAAAACTGCAGTATGCACAGAAAAAACAGCAAGCTTTTTAACACATACCGTTCTTCGACCTCTTCTTCTCTACCTACCGACTTGCTCGTTCACGAGGTATGCTCTGATACCACTGTCAAATCCCCACGGATCCCCTCGTGATCGATCTTGGTTCGAACTCAAATCCTGCAAACAAACGAACAACAAACAACATAGGGGGTGCAGGCCTGACTC
Organism: Cibotium barometz; assembly: GCF_041138505.1. Lineage (NCBI taxonomy): Eukaryota > Viridiplantae > Streptophyta > Polypodiopsida > Cyatheales > Cibotiaceae > Cibotium > Cibotium barometz. The sequence continues at coordinate 11,992,757 of NC_141083.1, forward strand.
ACCTCCCAACCATGACAGCCGTGGGTGAGCCCACAGTCTTGGCTGTCCCCTCCGAGCCACGAGCTGAGCTAACTAGGATGACGTACCGGCCAATCTCCTCCTCGTGACGTCCCATACTGCCACGAAGCTGCCCTCGCAGGCCTCGAGATTGCTGCCGGCCTCGGCTGCATAAAGCAGGTGCACGTCTGCACTAGATCCAGGCTCCAAGACCATAGAGCTCTCACAAACTCGCGAGACTCTCTATAATACAATAACTAACCTTGGCCACCCTTTTATAGGCTCTTGGCCGGTCATCGGGCGTCCACACTTGGCCGCCCGCCCGTCCATACTTGGGTGCCCGCCCGTTAGTATATCCCTAACTCAGCTCGTCAATCAGCCTGCCTAGTTCCAAGCTTCCCCAAGCCTCGAAACTAGTCTTGCATGCGTATAGCACACGGTAGATACACACTGTGCACATGACAGAAGGCACAAGACCGTAGAGACTGGACCACTCAAGTGGTCGCTCTCCTTCGAACATCTGCTTCGAGCTTCTTGTTTGGTACTGTATTCATCTCAGTTGTGCATGGACATCATCTGGTTCATTGAACCCATGGAGCATTGTATTTGTTAAATACTCCCAATAATATATCATATATTGAGGGGGGGGGGGGGGGTCGGCCCATTCCGGCCCTAGTGCTGGTGTCCATCTACAAACATTTCATTTCATTTTAATTTCAGTTGTTATTAAGTTGTCCATTTCAAATTGTGATATTAAGTTGTGCTATTACGCGTGTGGGTGTCCAACGGAGTCTATTCCCACTTGACGGGATTGGTTTCATTGGTATCAGAGCGCGGTTATTTCCCTCTTCTTAGTGGGGAAATGAACCTGTGTATTGGACACCCCGCTTCTAGCACACTTAACACAATGGACAGCCAAGGCCACCCTTTGGAAGTGCCTAATTCAAGGGGCCCATCAAGTGCCTCGCGTGGTTCTGATGCTCTACAAGGAAGGCACAAGCCCCTTGAAAGGGTAAATGATAGTGATTCAAAGGGACAATTGTCTCGAGGAAAGACAGTCGTGCAAGATGAAGAGCCTGATGCAATGAGGGCTGAAATGGAGCATATGAGAAAGCTTTTGCAAGCACAAGAGCAAGAGCTGAAATTTTTGCATGAAGATCCCCATGTGCAAAGTGCCATTGAAGCAAGGAAAGCCGATGCAATGGTAGATGTGACTTTTGAGTCCATGGCACGGGAAGTGGGCAAGAAGCCAAGGGAGTTGGCACTTTCTTACCTCCTCCGCAAAGGTGACATCAAAGAGGGGGAAGATGGAGAGCTGAAATTTAGAAATCCACCTCGCTTGAAGCATGGAGATCCCGCATCTCAAAGGTTGAGGTCATTTATGCAAAAGGAAGAGGTGACAATCACCTCTCGTCATGCATCTTCTCCACAAGGCACAAAGCCTGACAGATATATGTATGCTAGTGCTCATAGAGGGTATGATGGTCACATGCATTCAAGACATGTATCCCATGGTAGGGGCGACGGGTCTGCCACTAGAAGAGCTTTGCTTTCTGAGTTGTCTCATAGAGAGACATTGCCTTATGCAGGAAAGTCACATGCATCCTATTCTCAAGTTCGTGGAGCACATGCCACCGTGCTTCATGAAACTTCCATGATGGCCCATGAAGCCCATGCAGATAGGGCTGTCCCGTTGGATAAGGGGAAAAGAAAAAGAGAAGACCATGAGCCTCATGCCAGAAAGCTCAAGGAATTTAAAGCAGGTGACAAGTCTGTTAAGTTTGATGTTTTTCATGTAGAACATGATGCTTCCAAAGTGTTAGCATTTGTGGCACAGTTTGACATTGCTTTTAGCGATGAGGACTTCACTGAGAAGTCTAAAGTACGCCATGCTAGCATGTTTTTGAAGGGGACCGCTGCTCATTGGTGGATCACTGAAAAGATCACCAAGGACCCCATTTGCACCTGGAAGGAGTTTAAGGACAGATTCTATGCTCAGTTTTTGACACCAAATGCGGAGCAAACTCTCACCCAAAAGTGGGATAGACTTAAGCAAAGAGATAATGAAAGTGTGCAACAGTATGTCAACAAGTTTTGGAAAGTGTTGCTGGAGGTAACTCCTTTTATGCAAATCACTGAGGATGAAAGAAAGAGGAAGTTTTGCTCCGGATTGCAACCAGCTTATCGTTCGGAGATTGAATTGCACCCGAAACATACTTTGCAACAGCTCACAACCTCTGCTCTTGCTACGGAGCAATTGGTGCTCAAAATTAAGCAGGATCAAGGCGGTTCAAAGGGGAAAGACAAGGCGGTCCCAAATCTGAAAATAGGTGGACAGCCACCTAAAAAGAACTTCCGGGAGACCCACAAGGGAGGTAAAGCTGAAAATACCTCATCTAAAGATCAGGGCCCAAAGAAGAACAAATTTGGCTTGACCCCGGAGCAAAGAGAGCAATATGCCAAGGAGGAAAAATGTTTTTCTTGTGGCAGCAAAGAGCACATGTTTCAACAATGCCTTGACCGCAAACCAAAGCACGAGGACAAGCAGACCAAGGCTAATGTACATGCAGTTCCCGATGTGCAGGGAAACACAAATCATGATGCATCATGCAAAAGAGCGGATGGTATGCAAGGCTTGGGATCAAATCAAGAATCAGCCCGCCTTATTCATGTTTGATGACTGTGCAACCGATAACTTCATCTCTATACAAACGGCAGCTGCCTTGGGTATTGAGGTTGAGAACATGGGACCTCAAATTGAAGCCGAAGCTGCCTTTGTTGGTAAAGAGGTGCAAGTTACCCCACTGATAGGGAAGTTGCGCATACATATCCAGGGCTACCTTGATAATGAACATTTCTTAGTTGCACCACTAAATGGATGCGATGTATTGTTGGACAAGCCATGGCATCATAGGCTTGAGCCCCACAAAGAGTACAAGACCAACATGATTTCTTTTATGCATAAAGGCCGCATGCATTTCATTGATGCTGGCAAAGAAGGGGATTCCATCCCACTTGTATCTCACATCCAAATTAATAAAGCAATGAAAAAGAGTCTTTCTGCGTACTTGGTTTTTGTTCGTGATAGCATTGTACCAAGTCATCAAGATGTGGATGCTATGACTTATGATAGGCTGAATTTTCTTCATGCATTCAACGACTGTTTTGCTGATGCATTGCCAGGTGAATTACCTCCCCAAAGGCCCGAAGATCATCGCATAGATCTTGTGCCAGGTAGTTCTCCACCTAACAAACCCGCATACCGAGTAAGTGCCGCACAACAAGAAGAGATCATGAAGCAGGTAAATGAGCTTTTAGAGAAAGGTTTGGTTCAGCCTAGTTCCTCACCTTATTGCTCTCCTGTGCTTCTTGTCCAAAAGAAAGACGGATCATTCCGCATGTGTGTGGACTATAGAGCTTTAAACAAGCTTACCATCAAGAACAGATTCCCAATTCCGCGTATTGATGACATTTTGGATAAGCTTGATGGTTCGGCTTGTTTCAGCCGACTTGATTTGAAGAGTGGTTATCACCAAATACGAGTGGTGCCACAAGATGTCCATAAAACTGCATTCAGGACAGCCTTTGGATTATATGAATTTTTGGTGATGCCTTTTGGTCTCACCAATGCTCCTGCCACATTTAATCGTATGATGGATAGGATATTCCGACCCCATCACAAATTCACAGGAGTATTCTTTGATGATATCTTGGTTTTCTCCAAGAATAAGCAGGAACATAGAACTCATTTGGTCACAATGTTCGAAGAGTTGCGGAAGCATAAACTTTTCATTAACGCCAAGAAAAGTGAGTTCTTCCTTTCAGAGATACATTATTTGGGTCATATTGTATCCAAGGATGGAGTAGCAATGGATCCTGCAAAGATAGAGACCATTCGGAATTGGCCAGAATTGCAAAACGTACATCAAGTACGTAGTTTTCTGGGATTATGTTCATATTATAGGCGTTTCATAAGGCATTTTGCTATGATAGCCACCCCTCTACATGATCTCACCAAGAAGAAAACCACTTTCAAATGGACTTCAAAAGAACAGGATAATTTCTTGCAGCTCAAGAATGCTATCATATGTGGACCCGTATTGATTGTTCCTGACTTGCAAAAATCATTCGTGGTAGAATGTGATGCCTGTGGCGATTGTATAGGGGCTGTCCTAAATCAAGAAGGGCATGCAGCTGCATACGAGAGCCGTCGTTTGCATGATGCTGAGCTTCATATGGATATCTATGAGAAAGAGCTCTTGGCTATAATTCATGCCTTAAAGATATGGAAACATTATCTTCTTGGGACTGAATTTGTAGTCAAGACAGATCATCAAAGCTTGAGATACTTTTTATCTCAAACAAAGCTTTCGGAGAAGCAGATGAGAATGGCAAACTTTCTTTCCATGTTTCATTTTCAGATTGTGCATACTCTGGGAAAGAAAAATGTGGTGGCAAATGCATTATCCAGGAGGCCTTATGTGGCTGCAATCTCAGTGGCCTCTCATGGGGACTTATCTGCTATGCGAGATTTGTATCATTTGGATGCTGATTTTTGCCATATATGGACTGATTTGATGGCTGGTCACTCACACGCCTCTTATGTTATCAACGAGGGTTATCTTATGAAGGATAATTGCCTATGTGTGGTGAAGGATTTGCGTCCAAAGGTTATGGAGGAATGTCACGCTCCACCTTATGCTGGTCATAGAAGTATCATGCCCACTACATGCATGATTGAGAGAGATTTCTTTTGGCCAAGCATGCGTAAAGACATTGAGGCTTATGTACATGCATGTATTACTTGCCAAAAGGTGAAATTTGACAGGCAAAAACCTCCAGGTTTGCTTCAGCCATTGCCTATTCCCTCGCAACCTTGGGAAAGTATTACTATGGATTTTATTATGGACTTTCCTAGATCCCAACATGGAAATGATGCTATTTGGACCATTGTGGACAGGTTTAGCAAGCAAGCTCATTTCTTGCCTGTCAAGAAAACCATTAAAGTTGATCATATGGTAAAGCTTTTTCTTGCTAATATTTTCAAGCATCATGGTATGCCTAAATCCATTGTTGGGGATAGAGATCCCAGGACTACGAGCCTCTTTTGAAGGGCTTTATTTGATAACATGGGTACTAAACTTGAGTTTTCATCAACTTATCATCCCCAAACGGATGGCCAAAGTGAAACTGCAAATTCAGCCGTGTTGGATTTGTTGAAGTGTTATGTGGCAGATCAAAAGACTGCATGGGAGAAGTATCTTCCATTTGTTGAGTTTGCCTACAACAATACAATCCATGCCTCCACGGGAAAGGCCCCATTTGAGATTATTTATGGCAAAGTGGTTTTGCCACCCATCCTTCGTACAAAGGATGAGATTTTTGCAGCTGATGAATATGTTCGTGACTTGGATGTAGCCTTTGCTCAGGTGCGGACAGCCATTGCAAGATCACAAGATAAGCATAAAATGGCTGCTGAAAAGCATAGAAGGGACATGCAAGTCAAAGAAGGTGATTGGGTTTTGCTGAAATTTGAGAAGGCCAGGCTTCGGAAGAGGCCAGGACGAGAAGGATCATATCCTAAGCTTTCTCCTTGCTATTATGGACCCTTCAAGGTCATTCAAAAGATCAATGAAGTGTCACTGGAAGATTCACAACGCATTTCATGTGAGTCTTTTTCGGAAATATGTGGGGCCAGATCCTGACGGGCCTGTCACAAAAGATCCGCCAGAGATTGATGAGCTTGAGGAGATCCTCCAGCCAGAACAGATTGTCTTTCACAAGGAGAGAAAGCTACATGCAGGAAAGCTTTCCAGGAGATACGTTGTGAAGTTCAAAAATTACTTGCCTATTGATGCAAAGTGGGTAAATGAGGATTATTTTATTGACTACCCACAGTTGTTGCAGGCATATCTTGAGGCTTTTCAGTTGAAGACAACTCTTTAGAAGCCCAGGGGGATGTCACCAATTGGCTGACCATTTGGTCCATCTCCAGTTTTGTGTCTCGTTCACTTGAGGCCAGGCCGGTGTCTCATGTGAAGAGGCCAGTAATTTTGCTTAACATGGATGGGAGCCAGACCGGTGCCACCCGTGTGTTAGCAGGATGGTGTCGTATGGACGGGAGCCAAACTGGTGCCACTCGTGTATGACCTGGACTGTGTTCTATCCATGGGATTGTCATGCCATGGAAGAGCCAGTATTTGTGCCGTGTCTTGCTTATGGGACTGTAACTCCATAGGGAGGCTTGTGCCTGGAACTGTGTTTTACCTATGGGACTGTCACTCCATAGGAAGACCAGGATTTATGTTTTATGTCCTGCCATTTTTGTGCCCGATGTTTTGTACTTGTTCCATGAACGGGAGATATGTCCATGATACTATTTGCACATGCACTCATGTTTTGCATGTTTGAAACTGTTTTTGCATGACTTGTATTCTTGTGTTTGCCTGCTTGACGTTGTTGCATGTGAACAGGTGGTAAGTGTATTGCACTTGTTGGTTTAATAGTTTTATTTCTAACCTTTAATGTTATAAGGTTGCAAGTTCACATTCATTTAAAAGTGGGCACCCATTATGGGCACCCACTTGTGGACCAAGGTGGGGAGGGAAACCCCACACTTAACCCCTTAAGTGTGTGGGGGTGGGTGCATGGCCACCTACCCACACCACACCATGAAGCTCCATGCAAACGTGGGGAGCCGGCCAGCTGTGATCGTTTAACTCCCCTCCAACATCTACAAAAACAGCAACCACCCTTCTGCTCACACACACATGATCGTGCGCCTCCATCTCTTCAGGCTGCGCCATCTCCACCACCTTAGCAGACGGCGGCTCCCTCTGTCCAGCAAGCTGCGCTTGTTCACCAGCAGCAGCAGGTTTCCCTCTACACTGCAGGTGGCGCAGGCTACAGCCAGGTGTTCCCTTTCCTCTCCAGCAGGCGGCTGCCTCCTCTGCATAGCGGCTGCTCCTCCTCCCATACATGCGGCTGTACCTTCTGCAGGTGGCGCAGGCTACAGCCAGGTGTTCCCTTTCCTCTCCACCAGGCGGCTGCCTCCTCTGCATAGCGGCTGCTCCTCCTCCCATACATGCGGCTATACCTTCTGCAGGTGGTTGCGCTTGTTCTCCAGCGGGCTGCTCTCTACACTGCAGGCGGCGTAGGCTGCAGCCAGGCGATTTCAGCAGGCGGCTGCTCCTCCACGCCTCTTTAGGCTGCGCCACCTTCTCCTCTTCAGCTGGCGGCTGTGCTCCTATAGCCAGGCTTTACCTCTCCAAAGGCAGCTGCTCTCCTATGATCCTTTTGCAGGCAGCTACGCCTCCTCCTCCTCCACAGCAGGCGGCTCTGCTCCTTTGCAGGCGGTTGCGTCTCCCTTCTTCGGGTGGCTACACCTTCTCCACAGGCAGCTACTCCTCATCCTCCTCGACAGGCTGCTGTGTCTTGGTGTCCACCACTAGTAGCTGCACACAGACACCTCGGGTATTGGTCTTCCATCTGCGAGCTACAATTAAGTGAATTCACATTTAAAAAAAGAACTTTGTTGTAAATCTGATAAAGGATTCTCTCTACCGCTAACACCCGTTCGGTGCCGGGTAGTCCAAGCTTTTGGAGAACCATGGTCCAAAGGTGCCGAGATCGGGAGAGCCAAGCGTTAGTACGGGAGCGCTTGTTTGTGCGTGGTCCTGGAACACCAGTGGGGCGCTCTCCGCGGAGTCCAGTGAAGGCATAGGACCGTAGAGACTGGACCACTCAAGTGGTCGCTCTCCTTCGAACATCTACTTGGAGCTTCTTGTTTGGTACTGTATTCATCTCAGTTGTGCATGGACATCATCTGGTTCATTGAACCCATGGAGCATTGTATTTGTTAAATACTCCCAATAATATATCATATATTGAGGGGGGGTTGGCCCGTTCCGCCCCGGTGCTGGTGTCCATCTATCAACATTTCATTTCATTTCAATTTTCAGTAGTTATTAAGTTGTCCATTTCAAATTGTGATATTAAGTTGTGATATTACGCGTGTGGGTGTCCAACGGAGTCTATTCCCACTTGACGGGATTGGTTTCAATGAGCATATGATCTTAATTCCAGAAAAGATTCTGGAAGTACGATAGAAAGAAACTCGACAAAGATTATTACAGAATTCTTGGTACAATGGAAAGATTTGGACGATTCAAATTCAACTCGGCAAAAAATTACTTCAAGAGTTCTTTCGTCAACAACAGTCACTTATATAACCATGGATCTTATTTTAAGTGAGAGAGAATGTCACGATTGTGACTTAATCTCTCTTAATTATCCTAATTACGCTTACTCATTGAAAGGACACCAATGAAGGGTCACACCCTGTCACATGGGTCATCATCAAAGGACACGTCTCTTCAAAGGGACACATCTATTGATTAAAGGACATGTCTCTATGTCCAAAGGACATAACTATTCATTCAGGAGTCACACCCTTTCGTCAGGGATGTGCCTCTTCATTTGTACCGCTTCATGCCCTATTTAACAAGGCCTTGTGTCTCAATGCAAAGAACACACAACTTTCCGCTCTCTAATTGTCTTTAGTTCTTGTCATGTCTCTTAAAGTATTAATAGACTAGGAGGTTCTCACAGTAAGAAGGGATTACTTCTAGCCAAAGCTAAAAGCTGATGTCAAACAATATGTAAGAAGGAATTACTTCTAGCCAAAGCTAAAAGCTAATGTCAAACAATATGTTTGAAATTGTCAACAATGTCAAGTTAATAAAACTTAGTGCCTGAAAAGAAATGACAAGGTATTTCTATGGCTTTTGTGGTTCGATTACCATGGACTTTGAGAGGAAATAATCCCGTATGGAAATCGTTGAGCGAAGTTGGTATCCACTGGATTTGGTAGCTTAGTGGATCCGTTGGAAATACCTAAAAAGAAATGACAAGGTATTTATATGGATTTTGTGATTCGATTACCACGGACTTTGAGAGGAAATAATGCCATACGAGAATCGTTGAGCAATGTTGGTATCCACATGATTTGGAGCTCAACCTATAGGAAAAATGGGGATTCAAGGAGAGAGAAAGTTCAATCCATGACAATGGTGGAGAGAGAGAGAGAGAGAGAAAGAGAGAGAGAGAGAGAAGCTTTTAACGTCGTAGAAACAATCCCAAGAGACCAAAACGATCTATCCAACGGGAAGTGAGATTCGAACACATGACGTGTTGAATATCAACTCCATGAACTAACCACTTTTGCCACATTTGGGCGGGAGGGGGGGAGGGGAGAGAGAGGGAGAGAGAGAGAGAGAGAGAGAGAGAAATCACGAGAGAGAGGTTGCACAACTCAAATGATATTCTTATCATGATAAGAATCTTTTAAGTACATGCTTTTATAGTCATCAAGGCTCATCTTTTGACCTAGACCTTAATATTCACACCTCTAGAGGGTGTTCACACCACCCAACTCTGAAATCCCAATAAGTGACTCCCTAAGATGGCGAGATTTTTTCTTATGACAGAGAAAATCTCAAATATGCAACTTGGTCATTTGTTTATTGAAAATTTGTTTAGCATTTATGGCTTGCCAATTGATATTGTCAGTGATCATGATCCTAAGTTCACTAGACAATTCTGGTGTGAGGTGTTCAAGAAATTGGATGCAAAGTTGAGTATAATCTCATCTCATCATCTTGAGTCTAATGGACAGAAAGAGCGTGTGAATCAAACCATGGAGAACATGCTATGTGCATGTCTCTGTGAGACAGTCTGATGGGAAGAGTATCTTCCGTTCGTAGAGTTCACTTACAATAGTGCTAAGCATCCTACTCCTTTTAAGCTGATGTATGGCTATTAGCCTAGCCTCCTGGATGATTGGCTTAGAGAGATTCCGAGTTGGTGCTACGGTTGACTTCTTGAAACATCAACGAGAGATGCTACAATTTGCAAGAGTGCGCAAGATATAGAGGCTAGAGCTCAATTTTATGCTGACCAAAAGCGACGAATAAGAATGCCAATGGATCTACTTGAAAGTCCCAAAAGTGCCACCTCCTCCCTCTGATAAGACACAGCCCCAACACCACGGGGGTAGGTGGCAAACGATACGGTGGAGGCAGTGTCGACGCCCAACTAGAGAACCGTTTTGCGTATTTATCTCAAGATCATCCGTCTAGAGTGGAGAACTGACCCAAACCCCCCCCCCCCCCCCCCCCACCCCTCCAAGAGGGTCCTAGCGTCAGGTCCAACCTAGAGACTGGTGCCACGGAAAGGTTCGATGCTAGTCTTCTAATTTTTCGGGAACCCCCCCCCCCGCCCCACGCCCCCCTGCAGGGCTTCCCTACTTTGATCCCCCCATCTGCCCTCAACCTCAACCTCTCCCCCTTCCTCCCTTCCGGAGCCGCCTCCACTCCTCCCCAAAGCTCCCGTGGCCTCTCCTAAGCACCCCCGCCAGTAGCCCCTGACCCTAGAAGGACCCGCCAAGCGGGTTCTGTCCACCGCAGAATGATTCATCATTTCTCATCGATTGCAGTCACTCCTTCCCCGGTGACAGCCCTTCTCCCCAAATCTCCTAGCCCCCACCCCTCCCAACACTCGGAGTCATGGGACAGCTAGTGGAGTACAGTTTCTTCATCTATCTACCAGTAGATGCCAGTGCTTTTGCAAAGACCTTGGCTTCTATCCGAGTCTGTCATTTTTCATCGATCCAGACCGGCCACTCTGAAGAGTGGAGCAGTGATCTTCTCCTTCCCTGAGTGTAGCAGCCGAGAGTGAGTGAAGTCCAGAGTCTTATCTCCTCTACTATCCATGGATAGGTGATACAGCTCTCTCACCACCTGGGAGACCTCACCTCCCAAACATTGTCTCACACTTTCGGCCCTTGGCCTGCATGGAGCTTGGCGGCTCACGCCACGAAAACCAGGATGGCAAGCTCGTGAGATGGAGTTTGGAGGTGATCCTCTTCATCTGCCTTCATGTATCACATTAGAGGTTCCCCACCTCTACTGTGATATTTGCATACAGCCGAGCTAGAGCAGAATGGACCCACATGGAGCATAGGATCAGGGAACACCTCAGATGTCCACACACCAAGACACACTGTGACTACTCGCCATTATGGTGTTGGAATCTACCACCGCCGGAAGAAGTGCTCACTAATTGAGTATACTCCGCCTTGGATCTTAGATGGGCTGAAGGTGGGTGACCAAAAGGTGTGGCTCCTGCCCTTCAAAATCTTCCCGCATTTGCGGGTATGACCAGTTGACAAGTGATGCCCTTGAAGAAAGAGAATGTCGATAGAGCCTCCCACTAAGGCTCTCTGCAACTCCTCATAGAGGACTCCCCGCCGAGAGGGGCATTGCTGGCCGCTAAATCCCTGAGTGTTCCAAGAGACCATCTGTTAGAATATTGTGCATCTCAGTGTATTGGGGCCATGCCTATTTATTAGGTTTTATCCATTTTCTCTCCTTTTAGTAGGTCGTGGAGTACCCGGCCAGCTCCTAGGGATAGTTGGCCACTCCCTTGCCTCACTATATAAGGGGCCTCCTCTATTCACTTCTCTCATCCATTCCTAGCACATTGTACTGCACTCTCTTGCTGGCTATTGCCATTGTGAAAGCTTCATGCTATAATAAAAGGTGATCTTATACTTCAACATGGTATCAGACGTTGAGGTCGCGGCTCTCCACCTCCAGGTGACCTTCTTCCCTTCTTTGCTGGCGTTTTTGGAGCTCGACCTGCACCTGCGTTTTCTACAAGGTGGCTGTGTTTTCTGCTTCCTCAACCCCTCTTCATCTGTGTTTTTTGCTTGTTGGCTGCCTCTGCTGTTGTGCTACATGCTGAGCGTCAAAGGCAAGCTTCAAAGTGCTATTTTTCAGCAGTTTCGCATGGTGAAGGGCTGTTTTTCCGTCTTGGACAGCAGCTGAAGGTGTTTTGTTCGCGTGTGGAGGTGCCCAACAGGTGGCTCTTTCTGGTCCTCTTCTTCCCCGGCTTCCCCTCCCTCCGGTTGGGTGTTTCCAGTGTGTTTTGGTGGACTGTTTTGCTGCTGTCCAGCCTCTTTCTCTCTCAGATTTGAGAGGGGGCTGATTGATCCTCATGCCTCACTTCGTTGGAAAGTGCTCGAGAGGACTCTTGGAGTGCTGAGATTTGTGTACTTTGTTGCTGTGGATATGGCTCCCCTTGTACGAACAAGGAGGACAAGTTGGATGGAACCAACTATGCCCATTGGAAGCTGAATATGCGGATCTCGTTTGTGGGAGATTGTTTAGGACAGTGAGAAGAAGTGTCCTCAAAACTCGAGGCGTTGGGCCCAAGTTCAAGAGGATGAATTCCTTGCGGAATCACAAGGCTGGGAAGGATCGTGATTTGAAGGCGCACTCCGTGCTTGTGTGGACCATTACCATAACAAAGGAGGTCTCACCGGCCATGCAAACTCTTACCAGTGCACATCAAGTAGGTCCAAATTGGAGGATCTCTATGCTCGAGATTCATCGATGCGGGCAGCTACTTTGCAAGGGAAACTCTACGGTCTGTTATTTCCTACTGGTAGTTCTATGGAGTCGTTCCTTATGAAGGCCAAGGTTATCCCTGACCAATTACTGGCAATGGGTGCTGCGTTGTCTTTTGCTTAGTTGGTTGCACTTATCTTCACCAAGCTTCCCCTGGAGTATGATGTGGTTTCTCGGGCTTTGAGGTGCCAGGTCCCAACCACTCAATTGGATTTTGATGAGCTTAGCTCCCTTCTCTTGGAAGAAGAGTCCGTCCTCGTTCCTCGGGGTAAGATCAAGGTGTCTCTTAACAATTCAGATCAAGCACTTACTTCAGTACATAAGAAAGGTTGGAGCTGTTGCTTCTATCTAAGGATTGTTTGTCCAAGAATACCTCAACTTGAGAGGAGTGCCAAAACATCCTTCTTAGGCTGAAGTTAGCACAACAAACAAACCTAAGGTCACTTTATGTGAAGGGTGACAATTGTAAGGGCAAGATGCTCCCTAAAGCCAAGCAGAAGAGAAAAGGAGAACATTCCGCATGAAGAATCATGTCTCAAGAGCCAAAGAGAGAAGAGCTAGGCCCAAGGCTATTCGGACCCCTAATGTACTCTCTCTCTTTTGTTTATTTTCAGATTTTCTCAAGGTTTTACACAGGGAAAGAGCGAGAGAGCAAAGGAGAGAGAGAGCTTGAAGCCATTATAGCATGAAGCTTTTACAATGGCAATAGCCAGCAATAGAGTGCAGTATAATGTGCTAGGAATGGATGATAGAAGTGAGTAGAGGAGGCCCCTTATATAGTGGGGCAAGGAGCTGGCCGACTGCCCTAGGAGCTGGCCACCTACTCCACGACATACTAAAAGGAGAGAAAATGGATAAAACCTAATAAATAGGCATGGTCCCAATACACTGAGATGCACAATATTCTAACACCCCCTTTGTAGCTTATAGTGTGCAAGAGTCAGAAGAAAAGCTGATGAAGATGCAACCTGGAGGCGAGCATTGTTTGCTTGGCTGAGTTGCTGCCAAATCAGCTGCTCCCTTTCTCTCTCATCCTCGACCGACACTCGACCAAAAGAATGGACCCTCCAGTACTACAGATACTGGAATCACCTCGGAGAGAGCACCCTCCAATACTACAGATACTCCAGTTGCTCCCTTTCTCTCTCAGCCTCGACCAAAAGAATGGACCCTCCAATACTACAAATACGGGAATCACCTCGGAGAGCACCCGCAAACCTGTTTTATCTAAACACAATGCCACTACGAACAGCAAAGAACTTTGCTTGGCTCCGAACTCCCACACTAGTGTACAGTGAACTCCAAGAATAGAATGATGAGCTGCCAAATGCACCACGCCCATTCTTCCCCAACAATGGACTGTGAACACAACACGTCCCAAAAAACTCGAACAATGAACTCGGAACAGTTGTTGTCCATAGTCTCTGCTACACCAAAGCTGACCCTGCCCTACCATATTTTTAATGCTTAGAACTCCGACTCACGGTTCCCATGCACCAGAAAATGGAGCTGCTTACAGCCCCTCTCCCACCCACAAGCCTCCTTTGGCTAGAAGCACATAGGGGAAACTTCATGTATACTAGAGATGAACACCATCTTGGTCCTCCCGAGCCAAAAGCGCCTTGGGAGCCCTAGATGAGTCACTAGAGGTATCTGTAGCACTGTCTTGTGTGTTGTCTTTGCCCTTCTTCTAAGATGAAGACTTGCCCTTGGTGTTGGTCCTCTTCTTGGTGCTAAGTGCTTTCCACCATGTGTAAAGATCGTTATCCCTTGTAGGAGAGAGATATAGCCTTTGCTCTGATACCACTGTAATAGGCCTTCCTAAGGGCTGTGGCATAGGTACCTAGCTTATCCTCAAGAAAATAACAAATTCACGCGTACAGCCCCACCTCCTAGATCTGATCCATGGCACGCAAAAAGGTTTTATCTGGGATAGGAGCATCCTTGATAACATCTTCACCTTTTGGGAGGCATCCACCACCGCCGGTCTACAACAACAAGAGTTAGCGATTCTCCTTCTCGATTTCGAGAGCCTATGACATGGTGGATTGGGGCTTTCTCGAGGGGACTGTGTGCAGGGTGGGTTTCCTCCTCACCTGCATCCAAGCTATCTCCGCCCTCTACTCGCCCTATCACAATCAGGTCTTGATCCAAGGCACTCGAGCGACCAATTTCAACTTTCTCGTTCAGTATGACATGGTTGTCCCCTTGTGCCCCTTCCTCTTCTTTTTGTGGTGGAGGCGATGAACAGTTTTTCAGCTTCCCAGGTAACCGGACTATAGGGCCTTAGGCTTCCTATCATAACTCATGAGGAGCTCCTCGATTCCTAGTTTGCAGATGACACAGCAGCCTACCTCTTCATAGATGTGGAGAATCTCCAAAGGTTTGCGGATGCAGTAGAGATCTTTTGCCGTGCCTCAGGAGAACAAATCAACTGGCACAAGTCGTGTGGATTTTGGGTTAGCTAATCCCCTACACCAGCTTGGCATCCAATTGAGTCCTTCCAGTGGATTTCGAGGGATACCCCGGTGCATTATCTTGGCTGCCACGTTGGGATTGATATCACCTCAGAGCAACAGCTTGCCCCCCTCCTCTTGGGCATTCGAAGAAACTTCTATATAGGAGCACGACCACGCTCTCACTTGATGCTCGAGTAGTTGTAGTGAACCAAGTCATTCTCGTTATATCACCCCTTGTTGGGCCTTTTCTAGGGCATGTATTGGCCAGGTACAAGGGTTGATCCACAACTTCCTTTGGGCATGCAGCGAT
Source organism: Cibotium barometz (assembly GCF_041138505.1). Classification (NCBI taxonomy): domain Eukaryota; kingdom Viridiplantae; phylum Streptophyta; class Polypodiopsida; order Cyatheales; family Cibotiaceae; genus Cibotium; species Cibotium barometz. The sequence goes on from NC_141083.1 coordinate 12,007,993, forward strand.
GGCAAGCCCAACACAGGCCAAGGTGGCTTGGAGAGTCATCATTAGCCTCACCATAGAAGCGGCTTGGGCATTATTGATTCTTCTATGCAGAGCAAAGCCCTTCTCAGCAAGCTGATCATCAAAGGCCGCTTCCCAAGTGGTGAGCCTTGGAAGGCCTTTCTTATGGTCCGTATCTCCACCCACACTCCAATTATAAGCAGGGTCCCTGGCCCCCCAACGATGGTAGGCCGGCACAGGCCAAGGTGGCTTGCTGTTTTCAGGGCTCAAAACCACCTGTATGCTGTCCAGACAGTCCCAAAACAGCAAGTAAACCAGCCGTATTTTCAAGCTCTCTGGCAACCCGTAGGTTCCACCAGTACACACATATGACCATCAAGCTTGTCCAGAGTAATACCCTTACTGTTTTCAGGGCTGAAAACCACCTGTATGCTGTCCAGACTGTAAACGGAAGGGGCAACTGAACACGGAAAATCTAATCAATCATGAAATCTGAAAATACACATAAGCATGCCAGATAAAACAAGATGACAAATATGCACAGTACACACTAGGGGCCACAAGATGGGCTGAACCCCACGCACCCCCCCCCCCCCCGGCGCCCTTTATGGTTCGATTACCAAAAAGGAGTCTGCTTCCAATACAACTTTGCGGGTGCCCGGGGTTCACCACTGGCTGCACCTGTTTCTTCCAATACAATATGAAAACAAGAAAACATCACATGAACTGAATTTGCTGACAATTCTTAGCACAAGTAAGTATTTCCGGCATCAAGCACATGCATGACAACTATGGACAGCCCATAGCACTCCCACATCAGCCCGGGACAGCTCAACATCATCTTCCTCCTGTCTGGCTCATAGAGCAAGTTGACCAGCCCTCAAAGGCTGTTTTCAGCAGTCGACCAGCCCTCAGTAGCCACGGAAGAAAGCGACCAGCAGTTGTGCACAAGCCTGCAAACCCCCGGTCGAAAGGAAAACTATCTAGAAAACCCACGACCAGCTCTTCCTCCTTGTTTTTAACCTCTGTCCAGCCTCTATTCAAGCTGTAAATCCGCCGGCCAGCAGTGGAGAACATGCAGAAGGAGTCGGCCAGCTTCTCCCATGCATCCGGTGAACTTCAATCACGATGGATGGCTGTAGAAACTTGCCAACAGGCTGAAAACCAGCCAACCAGCCCTCATGCACCCTGAAAAGCATGCGCCCCCCTCCAATCTGGAATTTTTGTCAATAATAGAGGCTTCCCCGCTGAAAATAGCCCACATGTGTGCTTTCCTAGTTTAGAAAGGGGCGCCTACATGAAGAAGGTCCAAATAATGTCGAATGCCTGGTCTTTGGCTGCCACGTGTATTAAATAAGTCCTACTCAATGTGTACTCACTTATAAGTTGTCCGGTCACTTATAAGTGAGTGTGAACCTACACCCATAATTATTAACATGTGAACTCATAAAGCTGTAAATTGAGTTTTTGGGAATACTTACCACCTGCAAAACACATGTAGTATCAGTCCCAAACAGGTGTGCACATACACGTCCACAGGGTGCCCAGGCGTCCCTGGCCCCATGGGCAACACAGGCACAAATCTCAGGCATTGTCCAGGCAAACAAGACAAGTCATCCAAAGATAAAATCAAAGTCATGCACACACGAGTGCAATTATATTGGAAGAAACACCCATCTGTTCAGTTGTATCCAATAAAATGTCCAGGGCTCATGATCCTTCCGGAACCTTCCCAGAACGTAAATACACAAGATCTCCAAGATAGCTAGTCCCATAGACTTTCATCATGTCAGGCTCCATGGCCATACATGTACACCATGTCAGGCCCCAGAAGCCACACATGTACTATCATGTCAAGGTACACTAGCCATACATGTACTATCATGTCAGGCTCCATATGCCACACAGACACACCATGTCAAGCTACACCAGCCATACATGCAATGTCATGTCAAGCTCCATATGCCACACAGACACACCATGTCAGGCTACACCAACCATCCATGTATGTCATGTCAGGCTCCACATGCCACACATGAACAGTAGAAAAATAGAAGCTGTAAGGAATTTTGTAACTCAGACAGTCCCAAAACAGCAAGTACCCAAAACAGCAAGTGAACCAGCCGTGTCAAGCTCTAGGAGTAAGCGACCACCATCCGGCTGCCTGCGAGGAGTCTACCTGCTGAAAAGCAACCTAGAAACTGTTGTACGGCCAGCGCAAGAGAGAGGAGAGAGAGCAAACTGCAGTCGGCCAGCAGAGAGAGAGAGAGAGAGAGAGAGAGAGAGAGAGAGAGAGAGATATATTAACGTCTACGAGAGGCCAAAGTTGGCCTATGAGACAAAAAATAATACAACTGTGTTCTTCCGGTCATCGGAAGAAAAGAAAGAAAAGAAAAAGTGTGCATGTGTCTAGATACAACTGTTAATCATCATGGATCGGTGGAGCCCATATACAAACAATATAAGGGGGGGTGGAGATGTGGATGGAGTGCTAAGGCAAGATGCATCTCTATATGCTGAAGGGGTAGTACAAGCATGCTATGCAGATCTATGTCTAACTCCATCCAGTGCCATAAGAGGGATATAAGATATCATACATCGCCGATGCTGAGGCTGTGAATGGCGTGAACATGTACCCTGAGTCTGAATGAAAGCGAGCTAGCCTCTCCTGTGTCTCCATCTGGTGTCTCATTCGGATAGCTGCTATCTCTCGGTGACGGAGTCCGGGTGCTCTATGTCCAGTCTGTCTAGGTCTCCTCTTGGCTCTCAATTCCTCTGCTCTCTATGCGGTCACCCCACGTGGTACATCAGCTGGCACTGGCATGGCTCTCTGGAAGAAATCTGTGAGCTGGGACTGTCTCCCACCCCTAGTGGGAGCGGGTGTCTGGAGGAGTCTCTCTCGAGAACTATGAAGCTCTAGTAGTAGTCTGCCAAGCTGCCGCTGGTCCGAGGCCTCCATCAACTAATGTAGTGAAGAGTGCTCCTCAAACAATCCTGCATATCTATCTCTAACCCCCTGGTGGGCTCTACATCTACATACAAAGTGATCCTCAGTCTCCACCTCCTCGCGGCACAATCTGCATATCCGCTCAGCTCTGGGAACCCGTGCTGCTCTCCCAGCCTCTATCTCTAGCTGTCCAATAGCAACGCGAGAGCTGTGTGGCATGTATACATCCATGTACCGCGGTCAATGTATAAACCCATCCCCTGAGATGCTCATAAAGTGGTCTCTGTAATACAGCATCTTCGGTGGTAGTGGGCTCTCTGGTGCTGTCCATGTCTCCTGTATGTAGTGCTGCCATATGTCCTGTCTCATCACTCTGTTCCTCTCATTGAGAGAGAGGTAACCCCGTGGAGCAAACTGATCATACTGAAAAGGTGGCAACCGCTCAATGTCTATCCCATGATGTGAGAACCACTGTAGCATCTGTGCATACCAAGTTCCAGTGTGTCCAGCCTCGGCCAGCTGTCTGCATGCCTCAAAAGCTCGGCGGGATAATCTCTCCGTGGGCATCTCCCTCATCCTGTATATAAAGGAGATCGTCTGGAACAATGCCTCCACTGCCATAGGTGGTGCAGCAAACTCAGCTCGAACAATGTCGTGCGGGACGGATAGTTTGCTACGTATCATCCTTGAGAGCATCAAGATCTGTGGTCTCTCCAGTTGTACCCATGTGGAGGCTGCAAGCACTGGTGCCCAAACCGCTGCTGCATACATCAAGGCTGGTGTCACTAATGTATCAAAGAGCCACCCCTTCGTGCGGGGTTCCTAAAAATGTGCCTGATGACACTGACGCTCAAGGCCAGCAAGAGCTACATACCCCCGGGTCACTTTTTCTCGGACCCGCCCTCCTGCTAATGTGAGAGTAGTGTGGCTCCTGACTGCGGGTGAAGTGTGGAAGATCATAACCTTGGTTTTCCCAAGGTTCACTGTGAGCCCCTGCTGTGCGCAGAAGTCATCAAAAGCCACAAGGTGTCTTTGAAGCCCAACCTGCGTGTCGGATACCAAGACGATGTCATCAGCATAAAGCATAACATGGACATTACTACCTGATAGCTCAACCCCAGAGCCTCCTCCCTGTGTGATGTAATCGACCACCTCATCAATATAGAGCCCAAAGAGCGTGGGGGAGAGCGGGCACCCCTGCTTCACACCAATGGTGCTAGCAACTGTGTCGGACAAGCCTCCTGGGCATCGGACTCTCCCAAAGGCCTGCTCATATAGCCTGTATATGCCCCACATCATGTGGGAAGGTATGCCTAGTCACTAGTGTCTGTAGTCGCCGAAAGAGGCACTCTCTGGGCACAGTATCAAATGCCTTGCGGAAATCCACAAAGCAACAATAGAGCCGTTGCCTCCGTGCCTTGGCCTGATCAATCAGGCACCTCAATGTAAAAATGTGGTCGATGGTCGAGAAGGCTTGACGGAAGCCTGCCTAGCCTGCTGCTCTCAATCCCCCAACCTCTGCATGAGTGCTCAGCTCTGCCTCCAAAACTGCCCCATTTAGTTTGGCCAATATATGGCCAATCATGATGGTCCTGTAGTTCCCAGGGTCTAGTACATCTCCCGCTTTATGGATCGGCACAATAGTGTGCATCGTCCACTCAGCCGGAAACCCCTCTGACAGAGCTCTGTTGAAGAGATGAGCAAGAAATGGTGCCAATGTATCAATAGCATAGATGAGATGCTCTCCCTGTAATCCTGTATGATCTGTTGCCCATCCATGTTGGAGTCGGCATATGGCCCTCCTAACCATAGGTGGGGTGAAGAAGGTGGAGATTGTGGAGCATGGCTCTGTGGGCTGTGGTATAGGGGGCTGTGCAGGCACATCAAAAAGTCTCTCTGCATATGTCTGCCAGGTCTAAGGATCGGCAATAGGTGTGGGAGGACGGGGCTCTCTGAGTCTCCTCCAAGCAACAGCAACATCTCTGCTCATGAGCATGTGATGTGTGTCCCAGTACTGAGTCTCCTCATAAGCTCGCCACTTACGGCGGGTGAGAGTATGCATCCTCCTGCCTGCCTGCCTCTGGGTGATCTCCCCGCGAGCCCTCTGCACTCGGAGACTGCGGTAAAGGTTTATGCACTCATCATCATACCATCGGTTCTGGGGCATGCTCCCAGATGTAGGTGGCCGTCCTGTCTGTATGTGGTATGGGAAACTCCTCGCGGCTGCGGAGTGCAGTACATGTGAGAGCTGGGAGGTGAGCATGGCCATGGGTGCCGATGGATCTAAGGCAAATAGCTGATCATGAACATGATAGTTGTACAACTCGGCTAGGTCCTGAGTGAAGTGAAAAATAGTGCGTGGTGGCTGTATGATGGGTGGGTGGGTCTCCAGTAAGCTCCTGAAAGTGAGGGATAGGTATGTATGATCCGCCCCAATGGGGCATGGTGGTACGGTGAAGTGAGACACCATATCTACTGCCTCCCGGGATCCCATCACATAATCCACTGTACTACTGCCGCCTCCCACTAGAAAGCAAGTCAACCCACCTGAATCTGGCCACTCAGTCATCCCGTTATAAATAACGAGATGGTGTCGGGCCCCAAGCTCCAGCAAATGTTGCCCATATCCAGTGCTGTCAGCTCCTCCATCAGCGGAGATCCGAGTGGTCCCTGTATCCTCTGTAGCTAGCGGCTCTAGTCTCAAGGGATCCTCAAAGTCATAGATCTCGCACTGTCTTCTCTGAGTCCGTGCATTGAAGTCCCCCATCAAGAAGACTTCTCCCAGTGTCGAATAGTGTAAGATCTCCTCAGATAAGACAGAGTATGGAGACTCACTAGCCTCTCCTCCACCCGGCTCCTCGGTGGTGGCAAACCGCGACCCCTTCGGAGGAAAGTAGCAAAGGGCGATATAAATCCATCTGGTCTCCGAGAGGCATAAGCTAATCCACATGTATCTCGCCTCCGAGTCTCGTGCTACGACTCGAACATGCTCATGTAACCCATGTCTGAAAAGCACTGCAATACCTCCTGAACCTCGGGAGGTGGCCTGTCTCATCCCCTGTCGGTGAGCTGACTCCCACTGATAACCCTCAACCCGTGGTAAGCCCCTCTGCGAGCTCTCATGTGTCTCTGTCATCAAGATGATATCCCGGCCCTCCATCACCTCCTCAAGTCTCCCTAGATGTGTCCATAGGACTCCATTACAGTTCCAGATTGCTATGTGTATCTCTTTGTCTTCATGTTGTTTCCTCCGTGTCTCATAGGCCAGATGGCGCTATTCGACCCTCTTCCCATCAAAGAGCGAGAGAGAGAGAGAGAGAGAGAGAGAGAGAGAGAGAGCTCCAGAGTGATGCGCCCCACTCAAATCAGCCCCCAAGCCCTACTTTAATAGAGTTGAGTTGCTATATTTGCAGCACTTTTCCCTTTTTGCCCAAAATAGCTCAGCTTGCCCAAAAATATCAACTTTTTAGCATTGCTTGGCTTGTACTCCAAGTTTTAGCCCAAAAATATCGACTTTATGCTTTCCTTGGCTTGTACTCTTAAGTTTTAGCCCAAAAATAACTGAGCTTGTCCAAATATATCAGCTTTTATGCTTTTCTTGGCTTGATGCCCAAGTTTCATCTAGGCGCCTCCTTTTGTCCACCTGTCCAAGCCCAAAAACAATAATATGTCCAGCCCATCATTAATTATATGTGAACACACCAACTTATAAATATTATAAGTCACTTTATTGGATAAAATCCCATGCTGCACATGCTGTATGGCCATCTTTTTAGGCCAAACCATGCTAGTAAAGTGTTGTAGCTTTCTTCTGTGGAAAATCCCCGTTCACACCTTGGTTCTGCTTAGTGTGTGAGACACTAATCAAGACTCGTGAAGGGACCAAATGATGACAGCAATCCTTTCCTCAAGTCAATGACAGTGAGGTTATTTGGCATTACAAGCAACCTATTTGGCTATTCCCCCCCTACACACCCCCCCCCAAAAAAAAAAAATGTATGAGAAGCAGCCAACCAACGAGGAAGAGCCCCTCTCTCTCCCCAAGTGTTTTTTCTCGTGTCTCCCTTGATTGAGAATGGGTCATGAAATTAGGCGTTTCACATGTATTTTTGATAACTAATGGAAGGATCTTTTCTTGGAAAGAAAAAAAAAAGGACAACCTTTCGGACTTGTTTTGGGTTGTATGAGTAGATGGTGATGCCTTTTGGTCGCACCAATGCGCCGGCTACTTTTAATCCAATGATGAATCGTATCTTTCAGGCGCACAAGTTAAAGCTGAACGTATGGTCCCCATCCTTCTTGCCCAGATGTTCAAGCATCATGGTATGCCAAAGTCTGTTGTAGGGAAAAGAGATCCCTAGACGACGAGCTTGTTTTTTTTTTTAATTCCGATTGGCCTTAGGGCCAAGATCCTCCCATAGTTATCGTTTTTTAACTTCCCATAGGCACATTTCACCACCTGTAGGCGCTTTTTTCCGCCCGTAGGTGATGCCGCCGAGGGAGCACCTAGTGGGGGTTTGAACCCAAGACCTCCCGGTCCCAAGACAAACATCACCACTTGAGCTACCACCTCATTGGCAACGACGAGCTTATTTTGGAGAGTAATATGGGAACAAAGCTAAGTTTCTCTTCCACCTATCATCCTCAGACCTTGCCATTACCATTGAAAAGAATGTTACTTATCATGTTGGTCTTGCCCAAATTTCACCAATTTTTCATCATTATTCATGATTTCTACAAGCTTTTCTTTTATTTTGAAATTTATTAAGATATTAATTTTAAAACCGAGGAACAAAACCTTTCACAACAAAACCTCAAAAAACAAAAAACCTCAAAACGTTTATTGTGATGACGCCACTAGCACCTGTGTTTGTGGAAGGGACCTTGGTTGGATATACATGTTGCACCTACTTTAAAATTGGTCAAGAACTGCAGTCATAACCGCTGGATTTGTGAATAAATATACGGTTTGAAAAAATAACCTGTTCAAGAGAGATCTCCTTTGATCCCCAATCACTGCAACTTACTTTCTTCTTTTCATTCCAATCCCACTGAAACAACTCCCTGTCAACATTGACAGTCACATATCAAAACATCAAAAAATTTTGGAATAAATACTAAAAAGTGGAAATTTTCTATTCGAGCTCAAACACTCTTAGCTAGCATGACACCTATCTAAATGACCGCAGGACACAGTCAGAACCGGAAACCTAACCTGCACAAATTGAGCAGTGTCTTCCGCCGTTTTGTTCCGAAAAACTGAGAAACGCGGGCACAGTTATTAGTCATGACTCCCAAGAAATAATAGATGGCTAGAGCATCCTTTTGTATGTTTGCTCCAACTTTCATAATCTCTTTCTTAGACAAAAGAGCTCTTAGTCGCAGAGGAATGGGTGGCACCACTGCTGCTACTTGTTGAGAAACTTTGATCAGCACACAGCGCTGATGGGTGGACAGCTGAATGAGACCGAGAGAGCCACCCATGCCATGTTTGCACACGAGCGCAATCGCAGTCGTATTATCTTGAAGCAGCCAATCAATGCATACATCCACATGATGCAAATCGTGGAGCTCTGCCATCTGGACTTCAATGTTGAAGTTTGGTACAGACTCAGGCAGCGAAACGAGATCATTCGGAGGTGGGGGCATCGACTTCATGATGTGCTTTGGAATCAAAACTCTGAGCCTAGACAGATCACATGCATCTTCCAATTTGCTAAGAACTCGTACAACACTGATGCCATCATCACTGTCAAGGAAAGACTCTCCCAGCTCCTCGGTTCTACACTGTGAGCCAAAATCTCCAGGTTCTGAAGACACTGGTGCCCGCAGGCTTTCATAAGAACGAAAGAAATCGTCTGTTGATGATCGGGGACTTACAAATGGTGGCAATTCGGATATATTGTGGCCTTCACAAGTGGACCCTTCGATGCATTCGCCATCACCTTCATTGACTTGTTCCCACCAGGATCTGAATAGATGATCATTTAAATCTTCAATCGAACGGAAAGCTTGCATAAAATCTTGGGTTACCTGGCATGCCGATTAATGTTCAGAAATACAATTACAAGGCGAAGACCTCTCTGCAGCCTGAACTGCAGTGAAGAGTAGCATTCCCATCCAGTCTCACCTGATCATCATCATTGCTGAGACACTCGCTGTCGCTGAAGAAAAATGGATGCTCCGTCCCGATCAGTAACATATGATCCTCCTCGGCTGAGCTCCTTGACTGTAAAAAGCTTGTCAAAGACTCCCTTGCCACGTGAAGGCTACTCAGAGCAGATGGAAAAGAGGCCTTAACACCCTCTTCTAATATTCCTACCACCGTTGCATCTGTAGCAGCCGATACAACACATCGCAATACATGGAGATCACCACTAGTGCAGGGCACTCTACCACTACACCCTGGCTTCTTCGAGCCAATTTGAGCTCTACTTCCATTGTGGAGGAGTTGTGAATGATCTCTCCATGTGCTGGCTTTTCCCAAAGTATTCGCAATGCTGCAGTGCCCATCTTTACTGAGGCATGGGATGCGACCACTTACTGAGGAAAGCAATGTCGCTTCACATGCATCATGTATGAGGCCCCTCCTTTGGATTTCCTGCATAAAGAAATGCCATAATGTAGTAATATTGGTATGCTTCTTACCTTATTTTAGACACCATCATCTTAGCATAGTCATACCATAATCTAATATGAAATTGACTTTGATTAAAACAAATCATATCATAACATAATCAAAGTCACTTTAATCTAGTAATAAGGACACCATAATCTAGTCAAAAAGGTATCTTAATCCAGAGATAATGACACAATGATCCAACCAAAATTGTGACTTAAACCATAATCTAATCAAAGTGGTAAGCTTTACACCTTGATCTAGGGATAATGATACCTTAACATAGATAAAATGGTGTGCACCATTGACACCTACTCTAGTCAAAAATGGTATGCCTTACAGCTTCATTCAGAGAAAATGACACCAATCAAAGTTAAATGATAATCACAATGACACAATATAACAGTAAGCCTTTCAAACTGACTCAACTAAATGACACCATAATCTAGCAAAAGGGTATTCCTTTCAGATTAATTTCCTAGAAATGAAAACCTAATCTGGTCAAAATGGGATGCCTTTCACCTTTATTTAATCAAATGATATCGTCTGCGATTCATATTCATTTAATCAAATGACATCATAATCTAGTTGAAAGGGGTCGGCAGGCTCTAGCCTAAGCAATAACATCTTGGCCTGACGGCACGCAGGTCTAACCCTGGCACGTACATAATCTGATAAAATGGTATGCTTTCTGCCTCAATTTTGCGAAGAAGGTGAGCACTATACATTTAAAAAACATGTTTATTTACTTGCGACAGAGGGTACAACAGTGTTCTCTTACCATGGAGTATGTTCCTGTTGGTGTTCTGTGAACTGCAATACCTTCTTCCTCTAGAAAACGGGCTTCAATCTTGATTGATCAGTAATGTAGATTTAATCCATGATCTCTTTGGCTAAGGTTAGGACTTTCACTAAGTAAAAAACAAATGTCAGAATAGCAACAAGTAAGAATTAGGGTTTAAAGGCATCTGCTCAGCCTCTCTTGTAGAGCTTTGCACCAATCTGTAATTACTAGGGTTTGCAGGCATTCAACTGCCTCTCAAAACCGCCTCTAGCCATCTCTGGCAGAAAATAATTAGGACTCTTTAATCCCAAGATGGAGCCACCTGACTAGGTTTATTCGGTTTCCACGCACGACCATCTGTAATCTTCTGACATGCAGAAACGGTTAGAATTTGCAGGCCTCCATAATCAAAATATGAAGCCCTCTGGGTTATGCTAATTTGAATTTCCAAGCGTAATCTTCTACTATGCAGTGATGGTTAGGGTTTGCAGCCTCCTTATTCACAATATGGATCTCCTGTAATCTTCCAGCTTGCTGAGATGATAAGGGTTTCCAGGCCTCTTTAACTCACTCGTAAAGGGAAGATTAAGGGTTTAATGCAACACACTGCCATGTTTTCTCGCCTTTCTTATGAGGAGGATGAAAAAGGCAAGTGTGCCGAACGAGAGGAATCAATCCATCATGGTGATGAGAAAATCAGAGAAGAATTTTTAAAGCTATTAGCCTCCTCTCCTGGTTCCGCCATAGACAGACCTTGAAGCTGCACTCGAAGCTCTACTCGATACCTTAGGTTTTCAGCCCCAAGATGTTTTTTCACACTAGATAGAAAACTTTTTGGTGAGGATCTGCCTGCTAGTACTTAAGTCTTAATATCTATGGTTATTTGTTATTCAACTAATTATAAAATCACTTGTGTATATTTTGTTCCTAGTATTCATTTTTCAAATTTGAAATTTAGAACTTATTAATGTCTCCCTAGAAAAGCCAAGCCCAGGTAACATGCACCTGTCATACATTACTTAAATCTTATATCAACTTAGGAAATATATTACACACAAGAAAAATGTCGATGGCTTTGATGTTGAGTGACCTTCAATGGTCTTAGTTCCTCTGGAAGGAATAAGAAAAGCTAGTTAGTGAATGAAAAGATTAGTGGTTTATTGAGAATTCCTAACGGGTGGGGGATGGGGTTTTTTGTGAATGATTGTATTTTGATATTTGTGTGAGTTTTTTTTTTTTGTTTGCTCACTTTGTTTTTTGCAATCATAAGCAAGGTTACATGTGATTTGTGTTAATGGGGATGCTAAGAGATGTTAATAATGGGAGAGAAAGAGAGAAGGATCCGGAGGAATGTAGACATAATCATTAGAACGGATTGTCAGTTCCTCATTTGATTCATTGAAGCGACATTCATTATTTGAAGAAATTGGCCTTCAAGGATGTCCCTTTTTGTGTGGCAGGGTTCTTATCAAATGTTAAGTAGGACCTATTCTCGCATGCTTCTTCCTATGTGCTTTTTATGTTTTTATGTTTTAAGTGCTCTTATGAAGAAAATATAAAGTACATGGATTGAGTCAAATGGACTCTTATTAAGCTGCCGGTTTTTGTTGAAGTAGCCGGTTTTTGTTGAAGTAGCCACTTATTGGCGAGGATTGAAAGAGTTACATCGACTTGCGAGGCTAATATAGATATCTTCACTAAAGATTGGAGATCATTGATTTGTGAAGATGGTAGCGTCGTTTGGAGAGGTTTATAATTGTGAAGGAAAATTCCAAGCGATGGGTTATACCATTGACCAGGCTTTCGCCTACCATGGCCCCCCCATCCAGAGATGTACCTGGAAGTTGTCGATGGTGAGGCTTTGGTGCAAATGTTCTCCTATGCATGAGTACGCATATGTACTCATGGAGCAGCTGCTACATTAACATAGCCAAAAGAATATTAAGCTATAAGCTTAACAAAATATAATGGCTATTGAAGATTCTTGGGAGTTTCTTGTGATTTTAATCACTTTCAGGTAGGCCATATGTGTGACTTTGTTGTTTTTGTGTGTTTTTTTTTTAATTTAACTACCACCTTGCGAGCAACATGTTCTTGTGGCTACTCTCCTTTTTTAGAGAATAGGTTCTTATATCTTCTGTGTAGCTTCTGCACTTACACTTCACATCCATAAGGGTGAAAGGAGCATTGTGAGTTTATCTTTGATACGCTCATAAGTCTCCATTTTGCAGACGTGGGAATTGATTCTTGAATTTTTAGCTCAAATGTTATCGAGGCGGTAGGTAAGACTGTTGGTTGGCTACCATTGGGGTTATTTGAACACACAAGCTCTTGTGTAGTTGTTGAATTCACGAGAGTGGTTGAGTGACTTGCTTGGGCCTCCATTCTTGTCGAACTTTAGGTGAAGTTGTTGGGGTTGAGGTCAGTATAGTGAGGCGTTCTTCATGTTGTTCGATTTTGACAACCATATGATGGAATTACCATCATAGTATCCTTGTTGTTGAAGTACATACACAAGCATCCATCTTTGATGAACATTATAAATTGGTGGCTAATGCGTTTGGTGCTGAGGTTTCCTTATTTGTGCAAGCTTAGGAGGCTTTGTGATGTGCTTGGAAATCCAAGCGTTGGTATTTCCTTGGTAGCATCCTTGTGCTTGCAGTAATCTTTTTGGTACCCACACTTGATGACTTGGTGGATTTCTTTAAAGAACTTGCATAGGCTTTTATGGACGGTGTTGTGGAGTACTTTTCTTTTTCCTTAGCCTCTGTGTGCTGCGTTGAGGAAAAGGCTTTGAATGTCAAGGCACCCAAATTTGAATGGCACCTTCATAGTAGCCTTAAACTACAAGTAGCTACTTCTCCACCCACATCTTGACACCATTAAGATACCTTGATCTTGGCTGTCTTGGTGGAGTTTTCTTTTTGGTTAAAGTGGAAGTTTTTGGGACCTCCTTCACATTGCTTGGCGCTGAGGTTACAGGTTTGAGACTCATAGGTATTATTGACGGTGATGAGGCTAGAGTCTCTTATGGAGTGGCTGTCGATGATGAGGCCTTCGAGCATGCGGTTTTCTCCTTTGGTGAGGTTTGTCAATGAAGCGGCGTAGGCTCCGGGGGTTTTCCTTTGAGTTTATTGTTAGAGATAGATGGTTACGCGAGGGGGGGGGAGGGGGACTTCTTCAAGAATAGCTATTAATTGCGAGGTTTTGGCATTGAACTTCATTGGTGAGGATGGGGTTGAAGGAGTAGATGCTTTATCGGAGTCGGTTGTTGAAGGAGTAGATGCTTTATCGAAGTCGGTTGTTGACGCAAATGGTAGGTCATTGTGTAGAGAGGTTTCTGTGGGAAGAGGCTCGTAACCTTTTGCATTCAGCATCATAGAAATCTATTAAAGTTGGATCCTCTTCCTTACAATATGGTATTGTCAACTTTTTGTCTCGTTGACCATCATAATAACTCTATCTCTAGCAAAGCACAGTGGTGCTTGGGTAGCAATAGTCCATTTATGCCCCAAGATCGAATTCAACACATACTCAACCATAAAAAACTTGCAAGTAAGGGGGTTAATTTCAATATACATTGTATGTTCAAAGTACCCTCTCTTTCAGGATGAGCCATGAGTGTTGGTTGACCTAACAAATCCCATAACTCAAGGGTCATGAGATTAAGTTCTTATGTTGAATAAAGCTATGCTTGAGTTATGGTGGTTTTATTTGAAATTTCCAGCTCTTTTGGATTTATGTCCCCTTTGGGGTTTATGCCCACTTTGGGGTTTATGCCCACCACAGGTTTCTTTTCCTTATCCTATTTTTCAACCTTGGTTTCAATAGTTTGTTGTCCCTTGTTTTTCTTGGGTTTAGAAGGTTTCATTTCCTCTTTTGGGTTTTGCTTTAAAGCATGTTCTTCTACCCATGTTGAGGTATTGTCTTTTGCGTTCTTTTTTACCGTTTCTCGTGTCTTGGCTTGTAAGCGTTTCTCGTGCCTTGGCTTGTAAGCGTGTGAGCACATTCAAGGGTACCGTGGTCAATTGCCCGTTTTGTACACTTAAGATGTTAAGAGTTGTATTTTGTGAGACCAGTTGCATTGAAGCAACTCATCTTGGGCAATCTCGCTTCTCACTTGTAGAGGCATTCAGGATGGTTGGTTTTGAAGGAGCTCATCTTCTCTTAGAGATGTCGATTGAAAGCTTTTAAGCAAGGCTACATAGAATCCAGGGAATGACAATTCCGAGATCAATCTTTCTTTTGCCATTGCTTCACTTGGTTTAGATGAGGACCAATTCGTAGCATGATCATCTTCCAGCATGTTGTCATCTAAACGTACTGCTTCTTTACAACATTGATCGAATGTTTCCGAGTTGGATACAATGATTAAGTTGTGTAAGCTGTTTTTCTTTAAGCCCATCATGAAACATTGCTTCAATTGAGAATCGTTTAATTTTTCCCATGACTCACATCATGAGTCCAAGAGTTTTATCCGAAGGATAAAGTCTCTAGCTCAATTGAATGGAGTTCTTTCCCTGCACTCCACCAATCACCTTGTTTAGAAAAGCCGTGGATAAAGGTTGACTTCAAGGTTCTGAAGTTGGTCTTGATCGTCGGCATCAATGTGATGAACCATCGACTAGCTTTTCCTCTAAGCATAAGTTTAATGCATGTACCTTGGTGGGGCAGTTTGGGTTTCCAAAGGCCTCACATCGCTGTTCAAACATTTGTATGAATTAAACAGGATTAGTTGTGCCATTGTATTTGCTCATAATTTTGGAAATTTATACGACCGTAATTTTGTATGAGTCACTGAGGCTGTATGCGAGTGCTCTTGTGGATAGGAACTCACTTAGTCCTTGGGCAACCCCCCTTCCTAGACTAGTCAGTATATCTAAGGTGTGGGCATCCAGGGGTTGAAAAGGGTTGGTACCTATAAGTTTGGGCGGAATGTTAGGTAAGGGACCAAAGCCCAATGGGATCGAAGTAGCAGGGGGTGTAAAACCCGATGACACGCTTGTTATAGGCATGGCCAATGGTATTGGGAGGTGCATTTGTGGCATAGATCTCAATGGCTCAAAGATATCAGCCATTGGGTTCAGTCCTTGTGTGATCCATGGCAATCCCTCTATCGTTGCCATGTCTGATTGCCTAATTGCTCCTTGATGAGCAAGCACGTGTTTTTTTTTTTAACTTTTTATATTTTCTCACAGCCCGTTTACAACCTCAAGAGACCTGGCGTTCTCTTCATTGGGTCAAACGAGTGTCCGTTAGCTTAGGCGCTATATGCACGTGAATGACCTGAGATAATTTTTCAGAAAAAGGGCATGCTAGTAACTTCCCAAATGGAAGAGGAGGTCCTAAAACCTATTTTCCATCATTGTTTCTAAAGACGAAAAAAATTCAAAATTTTTTTCCCTGTTTCGTAGCACGTTTTTTAGTGTTCCAAAAGAAATTTTGAAAAACTCTATATGAGAGAGTTGTAGTGTTTTTGGAGCACTGCAACTTTGTTTCTCTCAGTCGTTCGTGATTTTGTTATTTAGACCCTCAAAAGTAGCCCGAATATGGTTTGACGTCGTTTTCGCGCTCTTTTGTGCGATTTTTCGTGCTTTTTGGGTTGTTTTTTTGGCCTCGATTTTCGGCTCGATTTTTGAGGCTACTGGATGGAGGCAAAAACGATCAATTTTGACTTCGAACGGCCAAGACCAATGTTGAAGAGCTCGATGATCCCTAGAGCACATTCATCGGATTCACGATTTAAGAGATACGAGCCTCCAAATAGGTTTTTTTTTAATTATTGCCGACAGATCCCTTTGACGTCGTGAACTAGCAGGGTGCAATTCACGGCGTGAATCGGACCACGAATTTTATCAATTTTAATTTTTTTTCATATCGTGAAATGCTAGTGTTTCAGGCCATGAATCGGATTCCGCTTCACGAAAAAATTAAATTCGATTTTTTTTGGGCATGAACGAAGTTTTTCATGTCGTGAACACTTTACGAGAAAATTAAATTCATTTTTTTAAAGCGTAAACGAAGTCTTTCACACCGTGAACCGGAATTCATGAAAAATTAAATTATTATTATTTTTTTGCATGAACAAAGTCTTTCACATGCTGTGAAACCTTAGGGTTTCATGCTGTGAAATCGGACTTCACGAGAAAATTAAATTCGCTTTTTTTTGGCGTGAATTAAGTCTTTCATGCCGTGAAACCTTAGGGTTTCACGCCCTGAACCGGACTTCATGAAAAAATTAAATTTGTTTTTTTTGGCATGAACGAAGTCTTTCACGTCATGAAACCTTAGGGTTTCACGCCGTGAAATCGGACTTCACGGGAAAATTAAATTTATTTATTTTTTTGGCATGAACGAAGTCTTTCACATCGTGAAACGTTAGGGTTACACGCCGTGAACCGGACTTCACAAAAAAATTAAATTCATTTTTTTTTGCGTGAACGAAGTCTTTTACGCCATGAAACCTTAGTGTTTCATGCTGTGAACCGGACTTCACGGAAACATTAAATTCATTGTTTTTTTTTTGGGCGTGAATGAAGTCTTTCACGCCGTGAAACCTTAGGACTTCACGAAAAAATTAAATTCAATTTTATTGGTTTTTTTTTGGACGCAGACTCCTAGGGCGTGAAACCTTTAGGCCGTGAAAGTGCAATAATGGTTTACAACGTGAACCATTTTTTCGTTTTTTTTGAGCCTGTGGGAACGAATTTCCTTATTTGGGGGATATTGTTTTAATTTAAAATTAAGGAGATATGGGCATTTTTCCAAAAAGGTAAGTGGGAATGTTGGAATTAGGGTTGCAGGAAAGCACACAAAGCTTGGAGAAGAAGAAGCAAGAATGCACACAACACAAAGTGTATTAGATTGTGTCAATGTGCAAAAGATAAGTTAGCCCTAGAAGGATGGGCGTATATACAAGCCGGGAGAAAAAACCTCCTAAAGAGGGAAAAAGTGCCCCGTCGGTCCTAAGTGTGTTCACACACATCACTGCCTATATATATGGCAACAAATCCCCCCTGGGAGTGATGGTGTGAATGAGAGCTGGCACTCATGTATAGGGGAGTGCCATGCCCGAAGTAGATTAATCCACAAAGGGGAGCAAGCCCAAAGCTTTGCGGAAAGCTTCGAACTTCTCACACGAGGAAGTGCCTTTGTGAAAAGATCGGCGAGGTTGTCCTGTGTTGGCACATAGGCCAAGTTGATCTCTCCTGCTGAGAGTCTCTCCCTGACATAGTGATAATGCACCTCAATGTGCTTTGTGCAAGCATGAAAAACTGGGTTTCTCGCAACTGCCAATGCGCTCTGACTGTCAGTGAAGATAGAGGTGGTAGACTCCTGTCCAACACCCAAGTCAGCCACCCATAAGCCTTCTGAGCCACACACACTCAACCGTAGCTGTGAAAGCTGCCCTGTACTCAGCTTCACAACTCGAAGTGGCCACAGTAGGTTGCTTCTTGCTCAACCAAGATATGCATGAGCTACCGAGCATGAAACAAAAACCACTTGTGGACACTCTTGTGTCATACCAACCAGCCCAATCTGAGTCTGAAAAAGCATGTAAATCTGGCGGCAACGATCCCCCCTTGGGATAAAACAACCCAAGATGTATGGTGCCACTCAAGTAGCAAAAGATGCGTTTAACTGCCTTCCAATGTTGAGACCCTGGACTATGCATAAACCTGCTCACCTGTGAAACTGCAAACTGAATGTCCGGCCTCGTAATGCATACATAAATGAGGCAACCAGCAGTTGTCTAATAGAGTGTGACATCAAAGTGATCTCCAGCATCATGTAGACTCAACTTCAAACCCGTCTCCATTGGAGTGGCAATAGGCTTGCAGTCTTCAAGGCCAAATCTCCGCAACAATGTCTCAATATACTTTGTCTGACACAAAGCAATACCTCCATCACACTGCTTAAACTATATCCCCAAATAATGATGCAAATGCCCCAAATCTGACATCTCAAAAGAGGCATTCAAATCAGCCTTAAAATCAGCAATATGACTCTCATTTGGTCCTGTGAGCAGCATGTCATCAACATATAGAGCAATGATTAGATGTACATCATCCACACGTTTAGCATACAAAGTGCTTTCTATTGGACTATTTTGAAAACCTTGTGCAGTCAAATATGCATGTATCTTTTCATACCAAGCTCGTGGAGCTTGCTTTAAACTATATAAAGCCTTTTTCAACCTGCACACTTTGTTTTCCTGCCCTCTTTGAACAAAACCACGAGGCTGCGATACATACACCTCCTCATGCAAATCTCCATTCAAGAACGCAGTCTTTATGTCCAACTGATGTACATTCCAACCATTATGAGCTGCCAATGCACAAATGCTACGAATGGTAGTCATACGACAAGTGGGAGCAAAGGTCGCATCAAAATCAATGCCCTTTTCTTGAGCATAACCCTTTGTAACAAGTCTAGCTTTATAGCGATCAACACTGCCATCTGGCTTTCATTTCAACTTATAAACCCACTTACATCCAATGGCCTTTTTACCAATAGGCAAATCACACAAAGACCATGTACCATTCTTCATTATAGCATCATATTCACTTTGCATTGCAGCCAACCAATTTTTTGATTTTTGAAAGAGGTTCTTCCTCTTCACACATACTAGACACAGCCAAAGCATAATAATCTAATGCATAAGAGGCATGCTGAGAACCTGAATGAGTACGACTAGACATAGGTGCATCAATTTTACTATCACGCAAGGTTTGCACCAGCCATTTAGGCATACCTCTAGCCTGCTCATTTTCAGCCTTATCCTCATAAATTACATCCTATAAATCTGCATCAGAAATAGGCTGATCTCTGATGTCGTTTGAAATCTGCATAGGCTAAATAGTTGCCTCATTAGGACTTACATTTGAATTCCCACCTGTAAATAGAGGCAACAATGTATCAAATACATCCCGTGAGCTCACACCTGTCTCTTTGGTATATGATAACAAAGGCTGCACAGCATCTTCCACAAAAACAACATCTCAACTAATCAAGATACGCTTTGAGTGCAGATGATACAATCTGTAACCCTTGCTCTCAGCACTGTAGCCAACAAAAATACATTTGACAACCTTATCATCCAATTTTCTGCGTTGTTGCACAGGCACTAAAGCATAGGCCAAGTAACCAAAGACACGCAAGTGACCAATAGAAGGCTTCCTGCCATGCCAAGCTTCGTATGGAGTAATAGACTGCAAGGCCTTAGTGGGACACCTGTTGAGTACATATGCAGCACACATGACCAATAGAAGGCTTCCTGCCATGCCAAGCTTCGTATGGAGTAATAGACTGCAAGGCCTTAGTGGGACACCTGTTGAGTACATATGCAGCACACATGACAGCCTTAAGCCAAAATGCATGTGGCAAAGCTTGGCTCTTGACCATACATCGTGCCATCTCCATAAGTGACCTGTTTTCTCTCTCAGCAACACCATTTTGCTGAGGGGTATACGGCACTGTACATTGGTGTTTTATCCCACGACTAGCCAGAAATGCATCAAACTCTTTAGACATGTACTCCCCCCCTCGATCAGAACGGAGGGTGCCCACATGGATACATTTTCAACCATAAGCAAAAACTGTTTGAAGCACAAAAACACTTCGGACTTTGCCTTCAGTGAATATACCCATGCATGCCTTGAGTAATCATCAATGAAAGTCACGAAGTACAAGTGTTTACCAAATGACGGAGTTTGCATAGGCCCACATACATCACTATGTACAAGTTGCAATTTGCGATTGGCCCGCACAGAACCATCCTTTGGAAATGCAGAACGCTGCATTTTGCCCAAAATACAGCCTTCACAAACATGTTTCAATGGTGCCTCAAGAGGGGGCAATGAAGCAACCATATCAAATTTCTGCAAACGCAGCAAACTAGCAAAGTTTAGATGACCAAAACGAGCATGCCATAGTTTTGCATCTGAAACTGCCTTTTTATCAGAAACTGCATTTGCTGAATCTTCCACACACTTGTCATAAGAATTGAGCCTATACAGCCCACGAAACAAGGTGCCAGATACAATAATCGTATCACCAGAAGTCAAATCATGAACAGTACATCTGTCATCCGCAAACTTGACTACAAGTCCAAGTCTAGCAAGTGCAGAGACAGACAATAGATTCTTCTTTATCCCTGGCACATACAAAGCATCTGAAAGTGTAAAAGCGCTGCCATTTGCAGCAGTAAGCATAATTTTACCAATGCCCTTCACTGGGTAAGAAGCATTATTGGCACACGTGACAGTATTCCCATTAGGGACAGTCTCAAGAGAAGTGAACATATCACGATGCGAGGTAATGTGCTTTGTAGCACCACTGTCAAAATACCATACATGAGAGTCAACAGAAACTGCCAAACATGCATCATGTACAGATGGGTCATACTGGCAATACACGCTAAACGCCCATTCTGTATCCTGCACAACATTTACAGAATCTGCATTTATAGAAGCATCCGCTATTGTGGCTGCATTTGACTCTTTCTACTTTGCCTCTTTAGCCATTCTTAATGACATGATCATTTGTCTCACAATAGTTGCACCTGATCTTTTTCTTGCCTTTATCAAGAGCCTTCTCAGACTTATTGTTGCTACCTGTGGAAGGAGAAGAAGTTGCAGACCTATTAATAGGAGAAGAAACAGTGGAAGGGGCTGCCTTACCACTTCTTCTCTGCTGGGCAGCAACAAATGCCTGATCAACTGCACGCTGCCTAGCCCTGTTTTGCCTGGACTGCGCTTCTTGCAAAAGCTTGTTGACTAAATTATCATACTTGACAACATCAGGTCTGTCCTCAGTAACAAGTCTCCATGTGGAAGCAAAAGTCTGATATGACTCAGGTAAAGCATCAAGAACAGTCTGCACAAGAGAATGATTAGGAATAATCTCACCTGCAGAAATTAACTGTTCCTTAAGATCTTTAATCTCAGCAAGAAAAACATTCATGTCATCATCTTCCTGCATAATCTTCGATTCTAGCTCTTTATGCAGGTAAGATTTTTGCCTCGTTACGACCTACATATAAACCAGCTAGAATATCCCAAGCTTGTTTTGCTGTTTTAGCTGAACGAATATGTGGGGTGATGTTACGTTTGACAGAAAGTGCAATCAAGGCATGAGCCTACACATCTTTACCATCCCAACGAGCTTGTTTAGCAGTGGGTAAAACAGCAGCAACAGTAGAGCTGCTAGAACCTGCAACATCCTCAACAGATCCTACATCCACAGAACCTGGACGTACATCCATACCCTGCACAATGTTCCACACTCCTTTTGCAACCAAAACATGCTGCATCATGTATGCCCAAAGTGGGTAGTTGCTGTCTCCATCCAATATTTCTCATCAGCAGATAACATGCGAAATACATCATTGCTGTTATCAGCCATGGCCACTGACTGAAACTGATGCAAAAGCTACCTGTAATGAAGCAAAGACTGAACAGAAAACAACTCGTGCTATGTAGCACGGTCCACAATAGAACACGTATGCCTGTTTTGCAAAAAACTGCACTGTCAAAATTTTTGCAGAAAATGACGACGAACACCTGTGCAGAACTTGAAATGCAAAAACAGAGCCCAAAACGACCTCAGATGCGATTTCTGAGAACGCACAGTCTTACGGGCTGATTTGCAGAGTTTAGGGACCTGCAAGCGCTTGTGAAAAGCTCACCTCAATCGGAGAACGTGAGTCGGAGGGTGCCGGCGACGTAGCCCTGGGAGCCGATGCCTGCTCTGATACCAATTGTTGGAATTAGGGTTGCAGGAAAGCACACAAAGCTTGGAGAAGAAGAAGCAAGAATGCACACAACACAAAGTGTATTAGATTGTGTCAATGTGCAAAAGATAAGTTAGCCCTAGAAGGATGGGCATATATACAAGCCGGGGGAAAAAACCTCCTAAAGAGGGAAAAAGTGCCCCGTCGGTCCTAAGTGTGTTCACACACATCACTGCCTATATATATGGCAATAGGGAATCAAAAAAGTTAACCTTTTTATGACACCCCTTACACCCTTCATAAATGACCCCCAAAATGGACATTTAATAACTCGTGAGCATCTACTCATTAAATGCTCATTTAGCCTTAATGAGTTATGTACAAAAAGTGATTGAAATTAATCAAAAATTAATCTTTTCACTAATCTTTATCTCTTTTACACTAATCAAGGACTCTAATTAATCAATAATCCCTAATACATAATTGAGCACATCATTGGATAGAGCAAGGGAATGCTAATCTATTTGCATCAACAAATGTGTAAATTAATCTAAAATGGATATTAATTAGACTCTTAATTTTGGTATCCTTAAAGGTAAAATTAAGCAAAGAGAGTCAAATTCCTCCAATCGATGAATAAATTGATGTAATTAAGTGTTTTGATGCATCTAGGTGCTCGCAAAACACTCAAAAACACTAATTTCGACTACTCACATGATCAATTTAGACCCCAATTAACACATTTTCTAATTTTTTTAATCTTTGAATAAGATTAATCACCCTTAATGATAAAAACCAGTCCATTATGAGAAATTAGTCGAATTCAAGGGTTTTTTGATGGTTTTAAGAAATCTTTTGAAAGATTAAACTACTCCTAATTCTTGCTAACACTCTAAAGCAAACAATTTCAACAAAAAACACACAATTAAGCTAAAATTAATGATTTTAGTTCTATGTTTAACATTAAAGAGAGCTAACATTCACTAAAAATTGCATTCTATTGCATTGTTTGATACAATGGATGCAAACTAAGCCTAATATAAACTATGTGCAAGCCCTAAGAATATGAAAAACCACAATAACAACAACAAAAATAACAAATTAAGCAAAAAGCATTCTTTACAAAAACAAAAAAGAGAGCTGTTCTATACCAAATCACACACATCAAATCCACATATTTTTCATGAGAAACCATTAATCAAGATAATGGGCAATGGGTAATGCATAGATTAGAGGAAAAGTGATGGAAAAGGCCAAGGGATGGCTCCCCGGCAATAGCGCCATAAATGTTAAAGCCTACCCTACCCCCCCAACAACAAGAGATTACCTGGTGAACTGCAACTGTCGTGAGAATCTTTCCAATGGCTGAGCTCGTAACCCTCAAGGTCTCTAAGCTCTACAACTCCTTGAGAAGAAATTACACCGTGCCTCCCGTGAGCGTTGTCACACCGACGTATTGCACTACGGGTACTCGTCCCTCCTCTCATCTCACTCCACTCACACACACTCACTAGCATGCATTAGGAATAGAGATTAGCAAGAGGATTAGTAAGAGTAAGACTCAATTACACAATGGAAGAGTATATTGTATTATGAGAGATATTCACTTATATACATGGCCATAAGTGTTCACACTCAAACTATGGCCATAAGTGTTCACACTCAAACTATGGCCAGGCAGGAACTTAAGGCTCATAAGAGGCCTAATGCTATTACAATGACTACTCTCATAATATATCCATGAAGTACATCACATAGGACTTCATCTTAACTTGCTACCACATGCTCTTGAAGCGGGAATTGCCATAAATACTCCATCACACCATTACGAGCGCCCGTCCAAGTTGTAACTTTGGACACCATTACTTCATATCTTGAATGTATGACCCTTTGGTGTATTTACCTTGACTCCTTGATATAAGATAATGGTAACTCTTGTTAACCCTAGGAATGGGTTAACATTATGCTTCCAACTGGGCATGATCATATGTTGATCCTCAGATGCACCTATTTGAAATTGCCTTTTTTCCATTGGCCCTATGATGGGGGTAACATCATGCTCCTCTTTCACACTTGAACTGTCTTAGCTCACTGCCCTCGAATCTCTATGGTGGACAAAGTCATCCCAATCTACCTCTATCACGTACGTGTATGCAACAAAGGCACAAGCAAGTATTGTGTCCACTTTCTTATTCAATAGTGTCGTTGAGTGGTAGATCCTGGCATACTACATAAACTCCGCCTTCCAGCAACCTTTCAGACTGTTGATGTGATAGCCACGTCGGTTAACCTTATCTAGGTCACCCCATGTGTCGATCATCCACTGCTTTGTTTGTAGATATATATCAGGTTTAGCTCAAAGGAAGAAGTTCCAATTGAGTTTATTGCCTATGGGAATTGTCATGTTGGAATGAACATGAGCTTTTCCCTTCAAGCCCTTTGATGTAGACTTTTTTTTAGTAGACCAACCAATTTCTTGGGGGTCGACATATTGCAGCACCTATTTGTTCATGCATTCAAACGAGCCAGGGCACGAGAGAGAGAGAGAGAGAGAGAGAGAGAGAGAGAGAGAGAGAGAGAGAAAACTAACCTGTTTGGGTGTTTGGGTAACAAAGTTGGAGCTGTAGGACATAGCTCCCTCTAGGTAGAGAGGACAAAGTAAGCAAAGAATAGTCTACCTACAGAAGAAAATTCTCTAGACTCCAAAAACGCTAGGCTAGAGGAAAATTTACAAAAAGTTCAATATTCAGAATAATGTCATTGACTATTAGAAAAATACTATCTCACTATTTAAATCATCTCTATCCTTACCTTCTACCTTTCCACTAATGAATTCCTTGGGCCTCAAAGATCTCCTTATAATTTTTTACACAATGGACAGAAATCATCACACTAGATAATGACCTACCACCTCACTTAGTGTTTATCCTACTTGGGGTGTAAGGAGGGTATACACATAAGGTGGCTAACTTGGGTCAAGGATAAACTCTCATTCATACCTCGATGGTCTCCTAATTGTAGTTAATTGACCCTTTGCTACCTATTTTGACATGATTTAATTACTTATCTTTTGCCTAAGACACCTTCGGGTATTGCACTTAGTAACTTGGGTCGTTTATATCTCAAAAATTATGCAACCTTGGATTGGACCTACTACTTTGGAGACTAATTATGTATACTTTCTCTTGTAAACTATCCTTGGATGGCACAAATAAATACAAAAATATTATGGGCTTTTAAGATGGTAACTCTCTCTTGGAAATCTCTTGGAAAGTCCTTGGACACTTTTATAACATTATGTTGATCTCTCTTTTACTTTTAGGTCATCTTATGTTATGTAAACTTATGTTATAATGCTTAAAGCAACTATGAAATTCTAAATGGTTGACTACTCATCAATGCTTCTACTATTGGTTTTAGAAACTAGCTTATTGTGCCATCTTTAACATCTAGGGAGTACCTTTGACACCTACCATCCCAATTCTTGAAATCACGGTAGTAATTCATGTCTTTTTGATTGGATGATGGGATATAATAGCTCCTCTCCCTCAATAAACAAGTTCACAATGGAGCCAAGCCCATTGGAACTTTGAAGTTAAATTTAGAGCTTGAATTTTTCCATTTGTGGTTCCCATATAAAATACAAATGATCTTCATTACTAAATAGTCATTGGTTATCACTATTGTAACTCGTGTACTATTTCTATTTCATGTTCATTATGCTTCTCATTGGAGTAGCCTATTGTGGGAATTGTAACAGGTAACACATACGCATAATGATCTTCATTTTTGCTAAGTAATCATTGATCATCATTATTGTATCTCGTATACTATTTCGTGTTCATTCTATTTCTTGTTGGACTATCCTATGGTGGGAATCGTAAAAGGTAACACACACGCATAATTTTTTCCCTTTTATCCTTGGTCGGACACACTTAGGATCCAGCTACACTAATGTCCTCCACATAATTTTTTCCCTTTTATCCTTGGTGCCCAAAAGGTGGATAAAATTGTGCTAAAACGAGGGTAGAAGGCAAATAAGAATGTGGTGGGGCAGATGACGAGGCCACACACCACCAAAGAGCAAGGGTGGAGAAGGGCTAAAGTAGCATGAATAGCATGATAAAAGGTTTTAAAAAAAGAACAAAATTCATGCAAGAAAAGGATGGTCAAGAGGGGTTAGGAAAGACGGCAGAATCTATTCTTAAAGATGGTCCAAAATATTGAAGGCTAAAATAAATATATCTAGGATTAGATCACCTAGGATTAGAAGGTACGGTTGTACCTCTGTGAAGTAAACATTCGTTCACTTCTCAGAAACGCAACTCGAGGCTGAATTGTGCCCAATCTTTTCTTGGTCTTTCCCTAATTTCTCCCCCAAATGATTATTTTTTAGGGTTTTATTTTTATAAATGGCTTAGGCTAGTACCCCATTGTAGGCAGTAGAAACCCATCCCTTCTCAATTTCCTCTAGTACATGGCTTACAACATGAAGATCTCTCTGTTGTATCCCAACTCCTCCCTAATCTGATTCAATTCTTTCCAGCCCACCTAACAGCAATCCCAACAATCCTAGCAATCCCTTAATCTTCTCAATCCTCTATTATTTAACTTCCTAGCTATTCTCACATCAGGCTAAGCTAAAGGGGGAATAAACTTATGAGTCCACCAAATGGAAAGATTGAAGAGGGAATTCCTTAATGCCCTAGTACATCCATCCGACTTTATCGATCCCATCACTTCTTTCCAATTTAGACATAATAACTTGCAAAAAGGGGAGCTCACAATTTTCAAAGGAGCATAGGAAAATAACTTATCTTTCCAATCCATCCCAAGCCACCTCCCTTTGAACTAAACATCAGACTCTTTAATCACTTCTCTAATTATTCTCGCCCAGATCACCTCATGCTAAAGACATTTCGGCAGATTGGTTGCTACCATTGCTTTAGCATGAGTAGGCAAATGAAAATCCCAAGTCCTCCCACCTTTTTGGGCAAGCTTACTTTATCCCAGGCCAGCCAAGCAGAAGCCTTCTTGTTATCATTACACTTTTTCTAAATAAATTTCCTGATTGGGGCCATGATCCTTTTTTAATGAAACTTTTTGAATTCTATCACAGGGCAAAGAAACATAATGTAGGCATTAAGGACTATGTTCAATGACCATCCTCGTAATATCCCATTTAGCAATATCTTAGAGTGGCCTCTAGCAGCTCTCCAGCTGTAAGAGTATAAATGCATGTAGCCATCCTACTTCCAAAGCCAAGCTTCCATAACCCTTACTATAATTGACTAGTGAACCCTGTCATAAGCTTTCTCCAGATCCAATTGGAAGATTACACATTTTTGACCATTTCTTTGAGCTACTTCCTTCCAGAGTATTGTTGAAAAGATGTTGTCATAAATGGATCTTCTTTTAATAAACCCATACTACTTCATGTTGCAACAAGAGTGATTGAATACAAAGAACCTCAATGATCAACAAAAAAAACCCAAATTGTTGAGTTGAGAGTTATAGCCACATTATCATCTTATCTTCTTCTACATTTTGTGTTCCAATGGGAAGTCTCTTTTCTCTAGGCATTCCTTATATTTTTTCCAAGTTATGGGTCGTGCTTCTGGTCTTCTTCCAGACACTATCCTTTTTCACAAAGCTTGGCAGACCCCATAAGTTGAAGAATATCCACCTTAGCTTTTCCAACTTCATAAATTTTTCACAATTTAAAGAAATCCTCCAACTCTTATATCCATGATTGAGTCTCCTCATCATCAATTCTCCTAGAAATGATGTAGCACTTTGATAGCCTTGCCCTCTTAAAAACTTGTTTGAGTGCTACATCAATCTCACTACATTAGTTAGGTCTTTCCTCTCTTGGACTCTCCTCATTCTGAGAGGTAGATTAGGTAACTCTAGTTTATCCTTAACCCCCATGTCCTACTCTTCTTCTTCTATATTATGACCTTCATCTCCTATGTTAGGTAGCTCTAGTTTATCCTTAACCCCCATGTCTTGGTCTTCTTCTTCTATATTATGCTCTTCTTCTATATTATGCTCTTCATCTCCTAAGTTAGGAATTTTCTCATCTCTTATGTCACCTGCTTCTTTGTTTATGTCTAATTCTACATTTATTTTTCATAACATAGTCCTAGAAGAAGTCTTCTTAACTAAGCTTAAGTTTTGGGTAAGTCTCTCATTTTGTGGAATAAGTTTCTTTATCATGTTGGATTGTTTTTCCATTTGGTTTAAGATAGAATTTATGACCGTACCTTCCACATCTTTGACAATCCCAAATCTAACTCTCAAGTTCTATATTGAATACGCCAAATCCCAATTGATGTTGATCTGCTTTAATACCACTTCTTGTGAGGCTCTAGATCATTAAAGAATTGGATATTACAAATGATAGCATAAGCATAAACAAATCAAACAAAAAATAAGCACATATATGTAAAACATTTAGTACAATATTGGAACCTCAAACTTTCACATCAGTACAATGTAATAACACATAATTACCATTCATATAACCACATGACATATCACACAAAAAATAAGCACACATATGTAAAACATTTAGTACAATATTGGAACCTCAAACTTTCACATCAGTACAATGTAATAACACATAATTACCATTCATATAACCACATGACATATCACACAAGTTACCATTCATATAACCACATGACCTATCACACAAGTTACCATACATAAAAATAAACATAATCTCTCACATGACATCTTTACCAATATAATGCAATATCCATGTCATAATTACCATTCATATAACCACATGACATAACACATAAGCTACCATAACAATATCCGTGTCATAATTACCATTCATATAACCACATGACGTAACAAATAAGTTACCATACATTCAAAATCACATTTTCTCTCACATATCTTTATCATGTTAACAACATCACCACTTGCTCTTTTACACATAAATTAAGTTAGGACTATTAAACATGTCACATATAAACACCTAATGATGATGTACTAGAATGTAGAAAGAAATCTGAATAAAACCAATACAATAACATATTCCCACAATAATGCACCCATATATATATATATATATATATATATATATATATATATATATATATATGGTTTTGTACAAAGGTAAAATTATCCTCCCCCACCACAGAAGCTCAAATTGCCAGACCACCCCCAAGCTCCAGTTACTTAAACTCCCTCCCTATATAGTAGAGGATGACTAAGGATTTATAGATTTGGTTGCAGTACCAGTAGGGCTAATGCCACAACTAGGTCTTCTAATCTTAGTCCCCTAAGTTAATGGTAACCTAACTATATAGAAGTGTGGGCATCTCATTGCATTGGATTGCCCTTAGGAATCTACCACAGTAGAGAGCATATTATTCCATTTCATAGTGTGGTTATCTCGTCTCAGAGTGTATTGCCCCAACAATCTACCACATCAAAGAGTCTATTCATCCACACCAACAGCATTAACATTGACTCTATAGAGTCTATTCATCCACACCAACAGCATTAACATTGACTCTATAGAGTCTATTCTATCCACACCAATAGCATTAACATTGACTCTATAGAGTCACATACATGCAATATACATAAAGACAATGCTATACTCATGTTTATATATGTATAATGCTATGCATGAATACTTACAACAATGCATGTTCATGTCCCATAAAAATACTTAAAGTCCTATCATGCATGTAAGTATTCATGATATGCATGAAAACTTACAACAATGCATGTTCATGTCCCATCAAAACACTTAAAGTCCTATGAATTGGTCAAACCATCCTAGACTTTTTCCCAAAAACATACTCCATCGTACCCTATAAAGGGTTCTTCTTCTTAATACGAAGTCCTATGAATTAGCCCTATGAATTGTACCCTCTAAAGGGTTCTTCATCTTTAAAATACTTAAGAAGTCTTATGAATTGGTTAGATCTTCCTAGACTTTTCCCAAAAGCATACTCCATTTTACCCTCTAAAGCATTCTTCTTCTTAATCCCACATAATTGTGTCCAAATGTTTGACATTCTTGTGGAATTACTTCTTTCCTCCCTAGATCTTGACTCCAAGCTAGAATTCATATTTTTAATTTTTTTTTCATCCATCTCTTTAAATTGGACATATTTGGGTATAGGAAAGTCCACTTATCTTGGTCTTTCTCTTATAGTAGTGTAGGGGTTGGTCCATCCCCATCTCTCTAAATTAGAAATATTTGGGCATAGGAATGTCCACTTCCCTTGTCTTTCTCTTACGGTGTAGGGGTCTACATTAACTCCTAAAAGTGTGGGACTTGGACATTTGACATTTGACATTACACATGGTCACTTCTTGATTTGGAAAGTATATTTGACTTGATATGTCTAGTGTCATGAACATAATCACCAAAGAATCATTAGGGGAAATCTGGACTCAAAATGGGCCCTTTAAGGATTTCTCTCTCTACAAAAATGGGGGCATGGTGAAATTTTTGCTAATCATCTCTAAAGTGAGCAGAGTTTAGACATTTGGAATCTACTCTTTGAGACCTTTCTAATGATATATAGCATGATGGGCAATTTTTCATATTCAAGAAATTTTGGAGAATTTTCTCAAGTTTGAATAGATGTTTGAAATTGATCATCGTCTTCTCCAAGCCCATTATTCGAAGTGACTGACTTCAAGTCATCACATCATCAATGGTGCTCCAATAGAGGAGATGACATTTGTAAGTTCTTTAATCTTCAATGAGTAATCAGTAATACATAGCTTATTGCTTTGCATATTATGTAAATTGCATCTTCCTAGCCTTGGTGCTTATGCTATACTATAGATTAACTAAGGTATCCCATACATCTTTACGTGTCAATGCATCATGTATGTGACCAATCATATAATTGGCCACACTAATAGACAGCCAATACATAGCCTTGTTGGCCCTCTGCTACCATACCTTACTTGTTTTGGTCTAGGATTTTCTTCTAGAAGCTTGGGATCCTTCTCCTCACCTATAATAAACTCCCAAATATCCTTTTCTAATGAGAAATTTTATTATCGTGAGCTTCCATGAGGAATTTTGTTATCTTGAACTTGCATGCTTGGAAGTTGTACTTTTCCTATGAGGAAGTTTGAGAGGAGGATATAGAGAGTGAGCGAAGAGATGGATAGAGAGAGTGCAAAGAGAGCATAGAGAGAGAGAGAGGGGGGGGGAGGATAGAGAGAGTGAGCAAAGATAGATAGATAGAGAGAGAGAGAGAGAGAGAGAGAGAGAGAGAGAGAGAGAGAGAGAGGAGGATAAGAGCAAAGAGAAGGATAGAGGGAGAGAGGGAGAGAGAGGGAGGATAGAGGGAGAGAGGGAGAGAGAGGGAGGATAGAGAGACTGAGTAAAGAGAAAGATATATATATATAGTGAGAGAGAGAGAGAGAGAGAGAGTGAGCAAAGAGAAAAATATATATATAGTGAGAGAGAGAGAGAGAGAGAAGGGAGAGAGAGAGAAGGGAGAGAGAGAGAGAGAGAGAGAGAGAGAGGGAAGAGTGAGAGAGAGAGAGAGAGAGAGAAGCAATGGAAAGATGGGAGATGGTTGGAGAGACGAGAGGAGACGAAGGGAAGATGGTAATAGATAGAGAGAGAAACGTAGGAGCAAGATTGGTGGTGGAAGGGGCTAGGCTAGATTGGGTGGGCTAGGCTAGGAGTGGTGGGCGGAGATGGTGGTGGGAATAGTTAGAGAGAGAGAGAGAGAGAGAGAGAGAGAGAGAGAGGGTAGCCAAGAAAAGCTTCCTTCACCGAGCTCTCTCGGTGACATCCCCACTGCTTCCTTTGGTTGCCTCTTGAGCTCGGTATGTGGATACCATGAGAAAAATGCAAGGGAGTGAGTGAGCTTAAGCTCCTTACATGCAAACTTCTTCACACACACAAGTAGATAAGCATATACAAGAAATCATTAGGGGAAGGTTGAGGTCTATAGGGGCCCTTTAAGCTACCATATTATGATTTTAATGACTTTTTGTTAAAATGTTAAGTTTCTTTGACTTTAGATACCTTCTTATTCTTCAAATGGCTAGAAGTTTGAATTTCAAAGTTCCCCGCCAAAATTGAATTTAAAATTGAGTGGGCAAAACCATATCGTGTGACATATCTATGGAAAGAGCTCAGCGAGAGTAGATTTTGGATCTCTAATCTCCGACAAAATTTGAGCTCATATGTAGAAGTTATGGATGTCCGAAATTTCAAAAACTTCCCCCCCACTTTTTGGGAATGAAAAGTACAAAAAGGCATCTTCTAGAGATTCTTTTAACCACCTTTAATCACCCAACATTTTTGTATACATGGCATCACATGATTGGCCCTTTTTCTTAATAACCTTTTAATCACATGGCATTTTAAAAGGCCCCTATAGACCTCAACCTTCCCCTAATGAGATGAATGGCTAAATTTTCTTCTTTCTTCTTAGTTCTCTACAACCATAACATAAAGATAAGAGTACATACTATAAAGAAAAGTACTCTACTACTACTAAAACCTACAAGGTCCGTAGTGTGAACCTTACTATATGAGCTAGCACTATAACTAAGCCATAACTCTAGTAAACCAAAGTAGATGTCATGATGTCAGCCATAATCTCACCAAGGGTTTTTGGGGACGGTTTGGAGGGGGGCTAGTCACACTTTTATTATATTCATGGCTAGTGAGTCTTGATCTGGCCTTCCATGAAGACCCACTTTTCTCTCTCTAAGCATACTTGGGGTTCCATGCATCACAATAGAGGTAGTGATAGGCTGGCATAAGGGATACTACCTCTGACACATGCAGAAGATAAACAAGACCACCTCTAGACTCAAGGTAGTTGTGCCCCTCCTAGCTCCATGTATCCACCAGCAATGGGTGACTATATCACTAAGTCGTCCGTCTCCCACATGGAGGGAGAGAGCGACTGAGAGTGAATAGTGGAGGATGCAGTCTTGCAGTCACACTTGATGGTGACATTGAGGGGAAAAGAGAACTCACTTATCGGTAAGCATCAAAAGAGGTTGTAATCCACTAGCTCCCCCATAATACAGGGGATGAGAGACTCTGTCGATAGGGCAAACCCACTAGGGAAGCTACGATCACATCATCTCCATTATGTTGAGTACTATGGTGAGTTAGGCACATCAGCACACATAGAGCCGAGCTGCCTTCATCGAAAAGATCAAGTGGGAGAGCGATGGGGGTGAAGGAAGGGGTGGGGAGAAGAGGGAAGAGGGTGGGGGGGTGGGGAGTGGGGAGAAGGGAGAAGGGGGATCTTAATAGCAAGGGTGGGGGGAGTGGGGAGAAGGGAGAAGGGAGGGGGGATCTTAATAGCAAGGGGAGGGGGGGGAGGGGGGGGGGATATTAGATCAACCTTGTTATACAACATCTCAACAAAGGAATCTTGAACCTCCTTGTTGTGGGGTTGGTGGGGCTGCTGCTTTTGGCTTTGCCATCTGCCTAATCGGGAGGGGGCAGATTCAACTTCGCAGCTTTCCTTTGCTATGACTCCCATTGATGTCATTCTAGTTTATAGATGCTCTTCAAGGGTTGACCCACTCACAACTTGTAGCCATTAGTGGTGGAGAAGATGACTCACAAGACACACACTACCATTGTCTCTCTTTGACACTCTATATAAAAGGATAAGAAGAAGAGACGAGTCTATGGAGAAGAGCTCTCTATCTCACATAAGGGAAAGTCCTGAGCTCTTTAGTTGAGTTATCCTAGGCAAGGTGGCCATTATTTGAATATGTGAACTAGTGTATCCTAGGCTACTATTATACATGATAATTTGATGCCGATAGTACACAGCTTAGTTATCTCTTGTTTACATCATAATG
Source organism: Cibotium barometz (assembly GCF_041138505.1). Classification (NCBI taxonomy): domain Eukaryota; kingdom Viridiplantae; phylum Streptophyta; class Polypodiopsida; order Cyatheales; family Cibotiaceae; genus Cibotium; species Cibotium barometz. The sequence continues at coordinate 12,041,918 of NC_141083.1, forward strand.
AACTCATAAGAGAGATTTTTTAAATAAAATATGCATTAAATGAAAAACTGCTCGAGGATAAAAATTTCAAAGTGATATAAAATAAAAAACTCTTCATGCCGAGTAGTTTTATAATAACTCTGACTTTGTTAGAAAATTGTCGGTGAGGTCTGTCGAAGCCGTCCAGTTAACGAGCCTTGTTAGGAACCAAACGATGGCATAGTGGTTAACGAGCCTTGTTAGGAACCAAACGATGGCCTAGTGGAATAAGAGGAGGGTCCATCCTATGCCTTGCATAGAAGTCCTTAAGTACATCTTGGAGAAGGCCAAGAGGAATTTCCTTATCCAAAACCCAAGGGTGAGCCTTCTCTTTCTCTTTGTCCTTCACATCTCTCTCCAATCTGTTGTACCACCCTCCTTGGGTAGCACTTCCTCATTTTCCTCCATGGTAGTAGTCCCCTCTTTTATAATATCTCCACCACCCTCTTGAATATGTGAAAGTAGCCTCCAATTGAGTTAAGATAGCCTCACCCTTGTCTTCACCTTCATTAACACAATCCTCCTAGAAGGCTTATCTTGAGAGAATTGTGTTCAATGTTGCATGAGGTACACTCCTCACTTCTCCCTGAAGGTCTAGAGTGCTATCGATAGCTTATTTTAACTACATCCAAGTGATAATAACAACAAGGTAAGCAACAAGTTAAGCATGTAAGCAAGAGAGGGTTGTATCAACATAAGGAAAATGGGTTTTCCCAAACAAACATAACATTAAAAGAAATTACTAAAATCTTAGTTATAACTCTCTTCACCCTTTTTGGTCCCCTCTTCAACTAGCTTTAAAATGTGTAGAGCATAAACTATATAGTATTAGGATACAAAACTATGTATCGTATATAGTTAGTAAATCTATATAGAAATATTTTATAAATTATATTATCTATGCTTTGTATAGATCTTGCACTTATTTTAGATATAAAGCTAAAAAGACTATAACATAATGGGACTAGTAGACTTATATATTCTAACTAGACTAGACTAACTTACACATACACATATGCCGGAGGAGAGATTTGGAATGTTCATGCAGGTGATTTACTACACAGACTATGAGAAATTTGATTGAACTAAAATGTGCTTGTGTTAATGTGCATAAAAATAGAGATGAACAGTAGGCACACTAGGCTTGGCAAGGCTCTATATGCTTGAGCTTCTATTCATTTCAATTTAAGGTGTACATATATTCAGTTCAAGAAGTACAAGGCCCGACCCTTTTCTGGTAGTCTTTTCTTGGCATGAAATAAAACTAAAAGGAAACTAACTTTATTGTTATTTTGATACAAAAGGCTGGATGTTACTCCCCCACTTCTCTTGGGCACTGACAGGTGGTACTGTGCGCCCGATTAGCCTCTGTCAAACTCCCACTTGGGCACATGGGAGACATGTGGATAGTCGCCTTGGTGGTGTCGTTAGGGTGGAGAACATGTGCTACATCTATGCCCTTAAGGATTGCATCATTGTCCTTTAATGTTATGCTATCACCAATGGAGAGGGCACTATTTATGCTCATGCCCAATGCAGAGCGGAGGTCCTCGAATCATTGACGAGGGCTTGCCTTTGTATAAAAATCATCCCTTTGGAGAATGATGTTGCAATGTTCGAGTGCTATATCTTGTTGCTCCACTTTCTCTTTGATAAAGTGCAACTTTACTTGGTTTGTTTGTTGCGAGAACAAGTGTTGGATGCTAGATGAATGGCGCCTTGATTGTCACACAGAACTTTGAAGGGTTTTATCTGGTGGTTGATGGAGGTTTCTGATAGGAAGTGTTGCAGCCATGTGACCTCTTGAATCCCTTGTGCAAAAGCGACATACTTAGCTACCACTGCTGAAAGGGAAACCGTGGCCTGCTTCTTGCATTTCTAGTGAATGATGGTGTTGTTGAGAAAGATAGCCATCCCACTTGTGGACCTTGTGCTCCCAAAATCTCTTGCCCAATCAGCATCTATGTAGCAAGTCAAAACCATGATGTCTCCTTCAAATAGGAGGCCCAAAGTTGGGTTCCCCTTGAGGTATCTTAGGACCCTTTTCCCTGCATTCCAGTGTGTGTGGGTGGGTTGTTCTAGGAAAGCACTGAGGATGTTGGTGGCAATGGATATGTATGGCCTAGTGCATAGGCTTGGCCACATTAAAGAGCCTATTAGATGATGATAGGGTGCATCAGTGAGTTCTTCTAATGATGTGCATGGGTGAGGCTCACATTTAGGTCGAGGGGGGTGGTGACGAAATTACATGAGTGCATGTTGAATTTGATGATGAAAAGTTGTTGAATGTATTGGGTTTGATGCATGAATAGTCTATGGCTGTGCCGATCATATATGATTGTAATGCCTAGGCAATAGGAGATGTCACCAAGGTTAGTCATGGAGAACTGTGCATGGAGAAGGGCCTTGAATGCTATGAGTGTGCTTTCACTATTGCATATGATTATTAAGTCATCTACATAGACTGCTACAATGAAAGTGTCTATGATTGCCTTGTAAACTCTAGGGTCAGAAGCACAACATTCAAAATTATTACTTAGAAAGAAGCTGTGCAATTTTAGATACCAACATCTGCTTGCTTGCTTCAACCCATAGATGACCTTCCTTAATCTGCAGCTGTAGCCTGGACGGATGGCATAGCCGGGGGGTGGATCCATGATGAGCTCCTCTGTCACATCGCCATGTAAGAATGCCATTTTGATATCCATTTGATGAATTAGATAGCCATGGGCACATGCATGGCTAAAAAGAGTTTGAATGGTGACAATTGATGCTAATGGTGCGTATGTGTTAGTGTAGTCGATTCCTTGCACCTGCTTGAAACCTTTTGTTACTAATGTGGCTTTGTAGCATGTGATTTCACATGTAGATCCCTGATTGGTTTTGAATACCCACTTACATCCAATGGCGCGCTTGTATGAGGGAGTGGGTTCAAGATTCCATGTGCCATTATCTTGGTGTGACTGAAGCGTTCAAGATTCCATGTGCCATTATCTTGGTGTGACTGATTGAATTGCCCTATCCCAGTGAGGCCAATCTTGGGATGCCTGAGCCTCGAAAAGTGTGGCAAGGTTGGCATGGAGTTGGTTGATGGTTTCTGTGACACACACAAAATTTGGATCTCTGAGAATCAATGATGGCTTCCGAGAGCGCTGTGGTCAAGGGTTGTTTGAGCTACTAGGGGGAGAAATAGGGTCAGGGCTGACATTGTCAAATTCAGGAGCATGAGGGGCGGGGAGTGGTTCTACAAGGCTATTCTCTAGTGAAAATCTATCTAGAAAAGGAGAAGAGCTATTTGGTGAATGTGGCAGAGCTTCTAAGAGATAGGGGGTGTCGGATCCTGCTGGCTGGGAAGATGTTGTGGAAGACAAGGGAAACTCATGCTCAAAGATTTTTACATCCCTAGATATGAAGACCTTGTTGGTGTAGGGGTTCCATAATCGGTACCCCGCCGACACTTCATCTATTTGCAAATGAAGCACTGCCCATGAAGACCTGAATACTCCACGTGCTGAGAATCAGCCCCTCTTGGAAGGAGGTGGATCCCCACAAGCTTGTAAACCAATGAGTCACACGGGAAATTGTCAATGCCAAGAGGACCTCTTTGTCAATGCCAAGAGCTAGACGTCCTCAGACGGCGGGCATGACGAA